>NC_056734.1:708829639-709142139 GCF_019279795.1 Protopterus annectens
TATTAAACAATGTAAACAGTTCATCAACAAATGGTGAAAACTAGAAAATATACATCAGTAGATGTAACACCTTGTATATGACATAAAAGTGGTTTAGCAGAAGAAGCTGTGCAGTAAAATTGATATATGCCTAGGTAAATTAGTAGACTCATGCAGCAGTTTGACAAAGAGCAGTGATGATTTGACTTTAGTGCACTAGTTAGTGCAGAGATTAAATTTGCTTTGAACTGAGTGAGGCCTGTATAGCTGCTGTGACATTATGTTGAAGTAAGCATTTTTGGGTAAATAAGATGTATACATGTGCTACATACTAGAATCAGGAGTGACTGCTGTAGCGGTAAAGCAGTAACACTTTCTACTTGCAGTTATTTAAATATGAACCATCATTCAGAGTAATAGGAGATCAAACAATCAAACAATATAAACTGATTATATCGTCATGCCATTAGCAAGCCTGTGCTGCTGCTTCCAAGTTGCCACAACAAAATTCCCAGAAGTCCAGTGTCTTGACAACAACACAGGCTCATTATTCAAAGAGAAACCTGGCTGTGGTGGTCCAGTTGCCTCCTAGATCAGAAATTTGCATATCATACCACACAGTTTAATTCCAAAGCTTTCCTCTCTCATGCAAGGGAGACTTCAAGCTGCAGATAGCTGCAGTCTTGTACACTGCTCTGTACAATAGCCTCTGACTTAACATCCACTCTTCAGGTATGACACCTGTGCATATAGTTACTGGGTATTCACTTATTGGATGACTCTGAAGGTCAGCATGGCTATACCAATTAAAGGCTCTCAGATGGCTCTGTGTGGGTCAGGTTCATCTGGAAAGCAAATAATATTGTAACTTCTGGGGTGAAATGAAGTATGTTCAACATATGGTCTTGATTTTAATATGCTAGTGTGCTTGGCAAGTTTGAGGAGGCATTATTTAGCAGAGCTGTCTTTATGAGGTATAGCATACCTGGCAGTTTAACACTTCATACTCTGGCCAGTGCAGATGTCCTGGAGTTACAGCTGAAAACAGAAACTATAGGGCAATAGGCACACTGACTGCTGGCAATGTTTCAGGCCCCCCACACACACACACACACACACACACACACACACACACACACACACACACACACACACACACACACACACACGGTGTGATTTCTATACCTATCAACAGTTCCTGAGTTTGCAGAATTTCCCTGATTTTTATCTCATATGTTTACTGTGACCCTCGTAAATTATTTGATTTTTGGTAAGTTACTAAAGATTGCAGTCAGTCAGTAGTGCTAAACATGAGAGTTTCATGCTTCATATTTGTTAGAACATGCTTTCTGATGCACAACCTGTTATTCTATTATCTTTTAAGTGATTTGGAATAATATTTAAAAATTATCCTTGACTTTTGCTGTTGTTCCTCATTACTTTTGGCATTGTCAGGAATTCTTCAGCAAAGAGACAGCAAAGTATTTCAGAAGGAACTGGTATGTTTCAAAGGTGTAACGCATGTTAATGTATGTTAAGACATGTAAAAAAATGGCATACTGCACATAGAGACCTTTCCTATATATTAACCCCTCATTCAAATGACAGTTAAGTTGACATGTCCATCACCCTTTGTGCCACACAGGCTGAATAACGATGTTTTACACTGCTTACCTCAAGGTGTTACACTACTAGGGTTGTTATCTAAAATAAGAGTACTGTTCATGGCCAGTATGTACCTGCTATAAAGTCCAGACACCCTGGGTCAGTAAACTACTATCTGGCTGGTTTCTAGTCTCCCAGGCTGGGTTATCAGGGATAGCTCTGGTGAGTGATAGCTGGACATAAAAATAATCTACTTGCTGGGCATGAACTAAGGATTGCTACACTAAAGGTAGGTTCACTGTCATGACTAGGCCTAGATATGGATGACATGATAATAAGGAGGAGAATGGACATCCTATTTATCCAGGAGACCAGAAGGAAGGGCAGTACAGCAAAGTCACTTAGCTTGGGATGTAGAGTTTACTGCTCAGGGGGAGGACGGACTAGAAATGGTGTGGGAATTGTGGTAAGTCTTCTGAAGCCAGTGAGGGATGTTAGTGACAGACTCAAGCAATCAGACTCCAGTGTAAAGATAAGGCAGGATTCATAATCTCAGTCTGTCTCACAAAAGAGGTGGTTGCAGAACATACTAGATAAAGCAGAACAATGTGACTTGGTGTTGACAATGGCATACCTGAATGCTCACATCAGGAATAATATGATAGGATATGAGGACTGGCTGGATCCACAGGAGAAGGGCAACAAAGAAGGAGAGGCTATTCTAGACTTCTGTCTGGAAAATGGCCTGATGGCAACTAACATATGGTTCAGTAAGAGAGAAATTCTCAAGATCACATACAAATGTGGCCAACATGGAACTCAGGTAGACTTTTTCCTAGTAAGGAAAAGGCACTGGGGAAGAATCACAGAATACAAATTTATGCCCATTGAAACAGTTGTCCACAGCATAAACTACTGGTGGTCACAATCACCTTGCAAGCAGTGGTCAGAAAAGTTTCTAAGGACAACAGAGACTCGGCTGACTGGCATAAAAGCACAAGAGTTCAAGATAGTACCTCAGCTCTTGCACCTTAGAAAGAAATGGAAATTAGTGGAGCCAAAGATGAATAGCAGCATCTCAAAACAGCATGTGAAGACTAGAGAATAGATATGTGGCCAAGCCAGGTATGGGAATAAGGTACATAAGGAAAGCTGGTGATGGAGTGCAGAAATCAGAAAGTTATAAAAAGAATGACGGAATAGAAGGAAATGTGGGAAATAGAAAAGATGGACCTGGCTAGGAAGTAATACTGGGTGACCAACAAAGAGGCTAGGAGAGAAGTCACAAGAGCAAAGAACAAGGTGTCAGAAGTACTCAAGCAACTTTTGAAAAGGGACTCAACAGATGGTACAAAGAAACTCTATCAGGTTGCAAGAGAAAGAAAGACAAAGAAGATAGTCATCAGACACCTTTAATATGAGATGTCAACAGTAACCTGCTCAGCACAGGGTGTCAGAGGCAGAATAAAGGAGTACTTGAAGCAACTTGTAAATGAAAACAAAAACACACACAGAAGCTGTACTGCCTCATACACAGCTTGCAATGAAAGGGGAGGCAGTGCTTGAAGAAGTAACAATAACATAAATGAAAATGAAGTTTGGGAAAGCATTAGGCTCAGTCAGATGAAGGCAGGGCACACATGATAAAGATGTCAGGTGAGCTGGGGGGGGTGGCCCTAGAGGGTACTTAGATCATTATAGAGACAAAGGTATATCCGAGATGACTGGAGAAGAGGCATTTTAGTGTCAGTGTAGAAGAACAAAGGGAACATTCACAACTGTGGGCAATGCAAAGGTTTCAAACTACTGTCTTTCTGCACAAAAACACTGGGGGTGATTGATAAACAAATATGCAGAGTAGTAGAAAGCAACAAATATCTGAGCAGGGTGTTTAAAGAGAAGGAAAGTCTGAATGAAGAAGTAAAAGCTAGAATCAGAGGGGTTGAAGCCTAATGGCACAGAGTATAAGAGATAATGTGTGACAAACGAATGGCAAAAAAGATGAAAAGTAAGGTGTACAAAACAGTGTTTCAGCTATTAGTACTGTATGGTACAGAAACCTGCTCAATGAAGGCAGAGGATGTTGAGGAAGTTAGCAGTGATGGAGATAAAATGCCTGCGATGGGTGGTAAGATGCAGACTTTGGGACAGAAGAAGAAGAAGTGATGATATCAGAGCAGAACCCAAAGTTGCTTTAATTGTGAAGAAGGTCAAAGAAGACAGATTACAGTAGTTCAGACATGTGCAGGAAAACAGAAGACAATTTGGTGAGGAAGATTTGAGAGAAACAGAATGAAGACAAAATGAAGTGAGGATGTCCAAGAAAGAAATGAATGGATTGCATGAGAGACCTGTGACATTCTACCATGACTGTTGAAGAATTTACAAGAGTGGCATTGACTCAAGGGATATTGCAACAGTTGAAGCAATAATCCTGACAACATGTAGAAAAAGGAAAAAGGATGAAGATGATGACGATGGCAAGTAAGTAAAGCTGGTTTTCATTCTACAGAACTTCAATAGGCAGTGCCAAAATCCAGAAACACATTTTTGCACATAATTATGCAATATGTAATAGATGTGTTCATATTTCATATGTCATATAGTCACACATATTTAGTTTATTTTCAGTAGACTGTTTGTGATTGGATGAAACTGGTTGTATGTCACATGTATTGCCTGATACTATATTATTTATAAATGCATGATGTTACCATAACTAGTTTTTAATTTTGTATCAGGTAATTTTTGTATCATTGTGGATGATGTTGTGGCAGAGAATAGACCCTTGTGGCCCAGTCCACTTACCTAGAACTAAATGAAAAGAATGTTCATGACTAATAGTGAAATCAGATAAAAGCAGATTCATTGTGTTTTAAAACCAAGTGTCTATCTTGTTGGCTGTCCCTTATGTTAATTTGACCATAAAATTATCTGCCTCTTACATTGGCTACTGTGAGTAAGCACAAAAGTATTGTTTTGTGAAGCCATTCTCTTTAAGCTATATAAATACTTTTATCTTCCCTTTCTATTCCACATATTCTGATACCGAGTGCCTAGACAGACAACCAGTAACATTTTTATTTTTACTTAGCACTGTTGAGTTACCTGCTCTTATTATAAATTTGTGTTTGGAAGTTTCTCACAGCTTCATCTTATCTGTGCATACTGGTGAGCACTGGAAGATAGTCAATAATAGAGAACACAAGGCCGAGTGTAAGTGCAAATCCAGAATACCGAGCGATGTGGTTACACAAAGTCCAGTGCTCTCTGTTACCATCTGAAACAGTTACTGCCACTAAAGATGATAAATGTAAAAAGCTTTTTATTATTACTGAGCATGTATCTTAGATGTCCGTGACATTATTTAGAAAAAAATCTTCACAATGAATGCATAACATGCCCTTCCAGTGTGGAACAGTGAGGAACATGGACTTTTTAAAACTCAAAATTTGGAGCATTTCTTATAATGAAGTCACTTGAGAGGTATGAGTAACAATAATGGGTTTACTACCCATTATTTTAGCTTTACCCCTGGTCATTGACCAAAGACATTGAGAGCTGTGGCCCAGACGATATACAGCAGCTTCTAGATGTAACCCAACTGCCATAACGTTCTGAGAGCTATTCAAAAATACTGGTGCACTCCAGTGTTCTCCACTATCACTAGAAGATCAAACTGTGAAGTTCCTCCCTTCAGAATGCTAAATCTTGAGACACCTTCTCTTTCATATCATCTTACCTGTTCAGTGTACAACCAAATATCTAGAATTATCAGTCCTATTTATCTATCTTACCATTAAAATCTGTAACATCTGGGACAAGTCTACGATTCACTGGAAGCCTTCTGTATATTCTAACTTAATTCCATATGCCCTTTGCTGCAGTTACTTTATTAGTCTAACCACCCAAGCACATGACAAAATGAAAGGTCAAACTTCCAGTTTCACTTCTAGTGCCAGACTTTTAACATTAGGTCTCCTAAGGCAGTGTACTAATTGCATTATGCTCACAGACAAAGAACGTATTCTCAACAGTACTAATTTCATCTGAGAGAGGTGTAAATAGCTGATTAATCTGGAGGCTTGTCTCTCACCTAAGAACTTGCTCTGTAAGCTTCATGCACCTCCACCACAGTGCAAGACATCTTCTACTGAGGTAGTAAAACGGAGTAATTTCCAAAGCCACCTAGAAATAAGAAGATTAAGTCTTATATCTGGCCATTCATCCACCTCATGATTGCCTACTAAAAATAATCACTCCAATTCTGCCACTCTGAACCACAGAAGCAACAGAAATGTTTTATGATAGATGATTCTGTTGTAGGGCACACACTGACTCATCAGCTCACAAGGGTGGACAAGGACAGGGTCACAGTCAGCTGTTTTCCATGTGCCAGGATTTCTGACATTATAAGGGCCTTAAGTACTGTAATTCCTGACAAATATAACTATGACATAGTAATGGTTCTTGCAGAATTGAATGACCTCAGTCTAAAAACTCTGATGGAGACACAGAGGGACATATCAGAACTTTTCATGCATGTTAGGAATGCAGGTAAGACACTAGTCCTGAGTGGAATCCTTCCTACCCCTAATGATGCCAAGATATTAAGAAAAGATAATTAGCTTCAATATTTATATAAATAGCTGGTGCCATTCCAGGGGGATCTACTATGTGTCAACAAGAGCCAAGATGCTTGACATTGTAGCTTGTTTCCCTAAGGTAGCTTTCACCTCTTGTTCAAAGCCTTCTGCATACTGGTAAAAGCCTTTGCTGCACCTCAGTGCCTTTTTATTTATTTTTATTTATTTAATATTTGTTTACCAGGAAAGTCCGACTTGGAACAAACAAATTTTCAGTGGAGGCCCAGGGAGAAATGGTCCAGACATATCTCTTTTTAATGTGGGAGGAAACCAGAGGACCCAGAGGAAACCCACATGAGCACAAGGAGGACATGCAGACTCTGCATAGAAGGCAACTAGCCAAGAAACAAACCAGAGAACCTCTTGCTGTCAGGTGACAATGCTTACTATTGCACTACTGCACCATTTTTATGTAGAATCT
Source organism: Protopterus annectens (assembly GCF_019279795.1). Classification (NCBI taxonomy): domain Eukaryota; kingdom Metazoa; phylum Chordata; order Ceratodontiformes; family Protopteridae; genus Protopterus; species Protopterus annectens. Next base: position 708,836,291 of record NC_056734.1, read on the forward strand.
AATTAATTGACATTCCAGTATAACTAATATAGCAGTCCCTAAACTGGATCACATTAGGGCGGCTATCCTTAATGCCAGAAATTTAAACAATAAACTGTCTGATCTTGAGAAACTCCTGTATTTGGAAAATATTTGTGGTGGTGTAGTTACTGAAATTTGGTTTAAATATAGAGAGCACTGAATCTATACCTGAGTTTTGCATTTTTCATGTCTTCAGGCTTGATCACAACTCTGCTGTAGTCTCCATAGTTGTTGAGAAGCATATTACCACCATTCAGATCCTTGGGGACTCACAAATTGAACTCACTGAACTACAAATACCTCTAGATAGTACTAATTATAAATTAGAAGCTTGTTACATTTAGTAGTTTCTTACAGAACACATTCTTTGTTCTATGACTACTTAAGATTTCTTGGCATTCTAAATGATTCCCCATTTGCAAGAACTCCAGTATTTTGGGAGTCTTTAACTACCCTACAATAGAGACATATGCACCTCCAACAAGGATCATGCCCCCAAAATTTATAAACTCCCCTGAACAGTTGGTAAATTAACTTATGAGAGAGCACATTCTTGACCCAATTCTTAAAATATGTCTGTCTCCTGTACTATTCCTCTGGTTTTTCCATCCTCAGTAAAGTCTGACCACAAGCTTGTGACATGTTCCTTTAAACTCCTTACAACAAACCCAGACTTGATTTAGGACTACAAGCATACCTCTCAACCTCTTAGAGCAAGAAATCTGGACAAAGCTATAAGTAAAAGTGGGACAAAGGCCCAAAAATAGGGACAATTTTTAAATATTGCTCTTACAAACTTAGAAAGTTGATAGAATAACAGGTTTTGCATTAGCATGAATTTTCTGAAGCATATGCTGTCCAAAACACAAATATCATTTTCTAACTTCAGTCTTTAAATATTTGCCACTAATTTGCCAGAAAACCACAATTTTATGAAAAACGTACCAAAAGTATGAGTCAAAAATCTGGACATTCTGCAAAAATCTGTACAGTTGAGAGGTATGAAATTTGTTACCAGTAAGCCAACCTTAAGCTACACTATGATGAAATACCAAAATTCACATATGACTGTACGACCCCTGACTTTAATACAGTAGCAAGCCTCACTATGGAATTCTACACCAATTAACAAAAAAATGTTTGAGAGTCAGATAATATTGAAGAAGGTGTCTTCAGCAATACTGAAACCGGTTTACTTTCTTTTCTCTGCCTCAGCAATAGTCATTGATGCATTTTTTCACTGTTGGATTAAAATATAATTTCCACTAACCCAGGTGTGTGAGGTATTGCCTTTTTGAAGGTTGTATGCTGTGATACTGGCCATTTCTGTTGATTGCTTTGATTTTGGACTTGGGCATGCAGTATCTGCAGAGGGTATGAGCAGTCATTATGTCATTCTTCATTAAAGCTGTGTAACACTTGCAGAAAGCTCATTGTGCCTCTCAGACTCTACTTGTTCAAGGTCATTAGAAGAACTGATTCCCATTTTTTTTACATTCTTTAGACTAATATTTGCGCAGGTCCATTAATCTGAGTAAACTCTCCATTTGTTGCATTTGTTCTATGTAAAACCTGAAATGTAACGACATGATGTTCCTTCTGTGCTGACCAATGTTTGTCATAATGATGAACTTTTTAATGCTTATTTACTTACTTTCTGGTTGGTGTATTTTCTGTTTCTACTGAGGTATAATCTTTTTACAGGGGAACCTAGGGAAAAAATCTCCAAGACAGCAGTTTGCCACTTCATAGTATTACATAAGTATACAGTATGGCAAGCTACACACCTAAGCTTAAATGTGCCAAATATATTTATAAGGGGAACCCTCCATCTATGAGTAAAGCTTTTAAAGATCCAACTTGTTACCCACTGTTCTTAACTGCCCTGATATCCATGAATTCCAAACTAAACTTGTAAAACATCTGGTAGAGGGACCTACCTGCTTCTGTTTTGAAAACTATCCAAACACTTTTAACATTCATCCTCCATAACCTTTTCCCACAAACACAAACCCTGCTAATACTATAGACTGCCCTAACTATCCAGCCTTGTAAGTGCTGTATGTAATAGTTCACTTAAGTAGAGGTCTGTGTTAGGTACGGTGTCTTTACCGAGTACCACTGTAAACCTTTACTCTCTCACAACTTTTTTCTCTTGTTTTAAGAGATTCTTATATCAGTTTGTAAATATGACTTTATTCTAGTAAGTGATAATGGAAACACTTAGTGGAATGCATTGTACATATGTCTAAAGGAATCACAGTTCTTTCCTTCTATGAAACTATATGGTTCCTAGGATGTCGATGAAATTGTTTCTTTGGGATAGCTCTCTACCTGGAATAACAAACATCAATAGCATACAATAAAAATAAAAATATATGAATATACTAAGTAAGGGATACATGCAGTATTGCAAGTTGTACTATTATGCATGAGTTGACTTCATTCAGATAGAAGCCATAATCATCAAACAAACTATGGAAGAGAAGATGTTACTTTGTGCAGAGAAAAAAAATGTAAAACAGAAGTACTTATTCTAATAGTAGAGCTGGGAATCGAAATTCAATTTGCTAAGTAGGCAGTCAAAAAACTCATTATGAATTATAGATTCCACTGGGTGTTTTAATCTCAAGTTATATTTAAATTATGAAGAAGACAGAGTGAAATGTGAACAATACTGGTAAAGCCAATGAATAAGTAACAAGGTAGACAGGAGAAATAGAAGGAAAAAGATGAAAGGAGAGAGGTTAGACTTAACATTTTCTGTTGTGGAATAGACGCGTGATTTATGAGTGGTTGTGGAAAAAACATCTAACATTTTGTAAGGACCAAGTGTTAGCCATGATAAAATCATCTTGCTTTTGTGTAAGAAATGTCCCCAAGATCAGAGAATCTGATCTCCCTATATTTGTATGTGTGCTGGTATCTTTCCAACTATAATATTGTAATTCCTTTTACCTTGGACTCTTCAGTATACTGAGACTGACTGGCTGTAGCTTGTACAAAACTCTGATGCTAGGCAATTTACTGAAACACCATGTCACTCTCACACTACAACTTATCTGAGGAACTTGTATTGGGTTCCGGTCCATTTGCATATCATCTTTAAAATATTGGTGTTGGTATATCTGTCCATATGTGATTTGGGTCAAAATTACCTGAAGAAGTATTTAGTAGTCCTTAAGCACTGCACTCTACTTCCCAAGGGCTGCTGGTGGTTTCAGAGGTATATCTGTAAATTTTGGTCTATCATACTCTTTTGTATAGTTGGTGTCTCACCAATGGTGCCTATTTCCATAGAGGATGAGGGAGTGTTCTGCTTTGGTTTGTGTCTGTAGATCTTTTGAAGCCTTTCTTTTTTTTTTTTATTATTCAAGCTGGCTTTTTATGAGAGTGGATCTGATCAGTCTAGGGTGTTTTTTTAGCACTTCAATTTTTCTCCAGCTTTCTTTGATTCTTTGTTTTTAACTACAGTTTTTAGTTATTTGTTTAGTTTTATTAGCTATTTCATTGTTTACTTGTTATGTTACTGTTGTACTTGTATGTGTATTCTGTATTTTATATTGTTAGTGGGGCTTTTTTAAAAGCACCTAAATGAAGCTGAAGCCAAAGTTCACATAGAAACAGGCTGATAAAAGGGTGTGATGGGGAAAAGCAGATTAATTTACAAAAGTGGCTATTGACAATAAGGTATAACTCTGTACAGCCATTTAGCTTTAGCATTGCTGCATGATTATTACACATTACCACACACACACACACACACACACACACACACACACACACACACACACACACACACACACACACATACACACACGCACGCACACGGGCACACATGCCCATGCACACACACACACAAGCACACACGCACACACACACACACACACACACACACACACACACACACACACACACACGTGTGTGTGTGCATCAAACACTCATGGTACTATGTTCTGACCAAAAACATGTTGCTGTGGTGTTAGGATATTATATTTTTTAAAATAGCTTGTTAACTGGATAAATATACTTTTCTCAAGGTCATTTCCTAGGGTAGTGAGTATAGATAATAGCTAGAAATCTTTGAAGCCTTTGGGTTTAGGTAATTTGGTTATAGGTCTGACTGTTACTTGTTTCCATTCTTTTTGGATAAAGCTTTGAGTGAGTAATAGGTTGCAAGTAAGATATGATATTTACACAATACAATGAACCAGGCTAACAAACCCTCAGCCAGTGTCACTCCTAGATTCAGCTTGAAAATCACAAGGACCCAGATTCCTTTCATCTAATAATTAGTGAGACAACTGTTTGCACAAAACAGCTTTTATTTTCATAATATTATATCATTCCCTTACTAAATAATACCCAGACCTTTAATTATTGTATTTGATTGGGTTAGAGTAATTGCCCTTAACTATTTAAAGGGTCATTTACGTTGAATTTTTGTCTGAGGAAGTCTGTACATTGTACCAACGAAAAGCGCTTTACTATTAAACTGTTTGCTACCGGCTGACACTTCTGCCTGATTTCTCTTGCCTTAGCAGTTCATTGTTGGATTCATTTAGTGTGTCTGTTTGTAAAATCTTATAGAATCATATCCCGTTTGCACTTCAGTAAGACAAAGAACAAATAAATAATGATACCAAACTGTCAAGAGTTGGAAAATGATGTAGAACAAGAAATTCTTCAATACATGTCATATTGATATTGAGTGTTTTGTGAGCTAACTATTTCAACACTGGAGACAAAAGGGAGCAGAATATTGCAGCATAAGTTTTAGGGGAGTCAACAGCGAGTGAAATCTTCTTGTAGGAGCTGTAAGTATTAAGCCCATTGTTTTATATGAGTTCAAACATTGTTTCATTTACCTTTAAACAGACCACCAGTGTATTGTAGTCAAAATTTAATTTATCTCTCCGTACCCTAGTATAAGAATAAATCCCAAACATAGTGAATATAGTGTTAATTAAGTAACAGGAACCTGAAAACTTCCTAGTCATTTGAAGCACATAAGCAAACTTTGGAATTAGGCTTTATCATATTTATAAACACCTACAGTAGACAGTTGATTATCCAAACTAATTGGGACCAATGGTAGTTAGGTCAAACTGTTCAGATAATCAAACATACATTGAACTGGATAAATACTTCTAAAATATTTAGAAAAAAATAAAAAAATAAAAAAGTTACCGAAACCAGTGCAGTTAACCGTTTATTGCAATCCAAAGTACTTGCAATTCAAACAACTAAGTGCTTTTGCCAAGTAATCCAAAGGCATCTTCAGAGTTGTTTAAACATTGTCTCCAGATGGGTTAAATAGTAACAGATACTGTTTGTAACTACACAAACACCCACCCACAATTTTTCCCGCCCAAACTTTCAAAAAGACAGTACATCTATCAAATGCTTATTCTTCTTAAAAAATATACTCCAAATTTTTTTTTTTACATTGTAACAAAATACTTCCTAATCATTCATTAAGCAACATACCAAATCTACTTGAAATTATTAAAATTGCATTCTGCGTGATTTTTTAAAATAAATCCTGAAAATTAGATATGTCAAACAATTTGGTTATGTCTAATCTTCAAAAATGGCTTAATGGAAATAAAATCATTTAAACCAGGTTCCCTAGAAGTGTTTAGCTTCAACTGCTATAAAGATTCTTTACTTTCCAACAACGAATCATTGTCACCTCCATATTCATTCTTGAAAACCCTATCTATCACAAAAAACACAAACTTTTTAAAATGAATGCATCTTTCGGAATGTATAAAGAGAACATTATGTATGTCTTTATTCCTTATAGCCCTTACATGTTTGCCTATCCTGTCCCTCAATATACGAATGGTTTTACCCACATAAAAACTGGGGCAGAATAAGCAAGTAGCTACATATACAACATGCGTTGTGTTGCAGATGACCCTACCTGGACATGAAATGAAAATGTCACTGCCCTGAATAAAGACATACGGTCCATCATTTATATACCTACAAAAGTTACAATTCTCACATTTGGACATGTAGGATTTGTATACAAGTTTATTTATTTTGGTCTCTAGTATATTCTTTATATTTCTCCCCCTACTAAAGACTATTTGGGGTTTTTTTTCCAAGAATTGTTAACATATCCCCCTGGAAACATAATTCCCAACCTTGATTGACAATGCCAACAATCTTGGAACTATCATTGTATTCCAAAACTATGGCATTAGTCATATTGTTCTCTTGTACCAAATCTTTATTTTTGTCTTTAAACTGCCACTCAGACAACAAGATAGGTGCAAACATTCGTTCCCTTTTCTTATTAACTTCTTTTTGATATTCAACAATAATTTTAAAGGGTAGCCCCTTTCCAGAAACATTCCTATAAGGTTGTACATTTTTGTATGGAAGACTTGTTCGCTACTAATTATTCTTGATAGTCGTACCATCTGCCCTTTGACTACACTACGTTTTTGATCATATGGATGGTTACTATTAAAATCCAGCAGTGTGTTTGAATATGTAGCCTTCCTATATATTGCACTTTGTAAATTTTCCTCCTCATTTGATAAACTGATATCTAAATAGTTAATATGATTTTTGTTCCATGTACTAGTGAACTTCAAAAAATTGGTAGTTCCATTAAGATATTTCACAAATTCATCCGCTTCTTGATCATCCCCTTTCCAGAATATTAATATATCGTCAAGGAATCTACTATAGGACAATATTCTCTCATTATATTTTGTTTTTAAAATACATTCAGTTTCCCACTCCAATAATACTAGATTGGCAAAAATGGGGGCACATTTTGCCCCCATTGCCACTCCTAAAATTTGATGAAAAATTTCACCTTCGAACATGAGAAAGTTATTTTTTAGAACTATCCCCATGAAATCAATTAGTACTCTGACTAAAGCCGTATCTGAAACTCCCAAACTGTTAATACTGTTTTGAAACATCTCAATATCTCTATCATGTGGTATTACAGAAAATAAATTAACTACATCGATTGTCAAAAAACTATATTTAAAATCATTGATATTTCTAAATTTTGACAATCTACTCAAACAGTGCCAAGAATCCTTGACTATGTGGTCAACTTAATTTAGCAAATGTTTTAACGTGTTGTCAATCCACGCTGATATGGGTTCAGTTTTAGATCCCCAATAGATTTATTTGTTTTAGGAATGCCAAAATCATTGACAAGACCCATTTTTTCACTGTTAGAAACTCTATTTCTTTTTCATTAATTTGTCCTTCTAATGACATCTGTGATAGAATTATGTCTATCCATGAATACGCCCTATTCAATTCATGCCTTGATGCTCTTGCATAAGTTAATTCATCATTCAATATTTTCTCCATTCTTATAACATAATCAGTGTAAGGCATAATAATAATACCCCCTCCCTTATCGGGGGTCATGATCCTTAAATTCTTGTTTTTAGCTAAAGACCATAACAAGTAATTTTCTTCCTTTGTCATATTATATGTTCTTGTACTCTTAATTTTAATTTTGTTTTGGTTAATATTACCACTATTAATAAACAGTGTGCGAATCTGTTTTTCACACATTCTTTCAAAAATGTCTATTTCAATATTACTTGGGGGTACAAACGTGCTTTTAAGCCTCAAGGCATTAATTTCAGTTTGTTGCTCATTTCTATCATTAAAGAACATTTTTAAATTCATTTGTCTAGTGTACATTTTTAAATTTACTAAAGTTCTAGCAACATTCACTTGTGAACTCGGAACAAATGACATTCCCTTTTTCAACAACGTGAAGTATTCTTGACTTAAGTCCAAATCAGAATAATTATAAATGGTGAAACCATTCTGTTGTACTGTCTGACAATTTAACCCCCCTTCCTCAACCCACTGTTGTCACCATTGTTTGACATAGCTAATTTTCAGGAATTATTTTAAAAAATCATGCAGAATGCAATTTTAATAATTTCAAGTAGATTTAGTATGTTGCTTAATGAATGATTAGGAAGTATTTTGTTACAATGTAAAAAAAAAATTGGAGTATATTTTTTTAAGAAGAATAGGTATTTGATAGATGTACTGTCTTTTTAAAAGTTTGGGTGGGAAAAATTGTGGGTGGGTGCTTGTGTAGTTACAAACAGTATCTTTTACTATTTAACCTGTCTGGAGACAATGTTTAAACAACTCTGAAGATGCCTTTGGATTACCTGGCGAAAAGCGCTTAGTTGTTTGAATTGCAAGTACTTTGGATTGCAATAAATGGTTAACTGCACTGGTTTCGGTAATTGTTTTTTATTTTTTTCTAAATGTTTTCAGTCAGTTGACTACCAGCTACAGTTCGTTTTGTTTTTACTTCTAAAATATTGTTTTTTCTGCACTCAAGGAATACACTTTTCAACTATTCAGCAAGTCCAGTGGACAATAAATAATATTTTTCACACACAAGCAGGCTACAAGTTCAAAAAACATGCACAAGCTAATATGTATAACATTTACATATTCAGACTTTATGATTTTTTCTTACCCAATAACTGTGAAGACTGGGTTTGGATAACTGACATTTCAGATAATAAACATTTGGATAATCAACTCTCTACTGTACCTAAAATGTTCAAGATCTTAATTAAAACAAGGTGTTCTTTATGATTTATCTTCATCTTTGCAAATTAAAAAAAAATCTCAGCATTTGGTCATAATCACATCTGATGGAAGTACCATGTGACCCATATACAAACTGGAAAGTGTGTGTAAAGTCTCTGTTTCGGTGAATAAAAGTGATAGAAGGCTAAATCTCTTTGGAGCCTTTGTGCAGCTTGAATTTCTGTTGTGTCTAACTGCTGTAGGTTCTATCTAGGGTATCTACTAAGTGAAGACAATACAAGTGTACTGAACCCATAAACATCTGGGTTAAAACTATTCCTCAGGAAGCAGATTGGGACCAGTGATATTCTCTGCTTCTGGTGAGAGTAGGAGCAAAGCATCACTGATTCCTAGCTGTATGCAACTGTGATGAGATAAGCTCCATCTCCACTATCAGACAGATAGCACCTCCAGTAACTGATTTTAAACCTTATAAGCACTACTCCCCACTTAAGCCCACATTAGTAAGCACCTGGAACTGTGGATTTGCATGTTTCAACTATCTCTGTAGCCAGATTGGTTAAAATGGGCACCCTGAAACAATATAGTAATTGTCCCATGTTTACTGACAGCTAACTATGACTTAAATAAGCTGACAGTGTGTGGGAGATGTTATTGGATACAAATCTTTCAAATGAACCCATGACAAATAACATGCAGGTCTCAGTACCACACAGTGCCATACTAAACCAGTCACACATAGCTCAAACCACATATATGCTGATGCCCTTAAAAGGCATGTACCTAAACCACAAAAGCCCAACTGTAACCTAAGAAAGAAGTACCCTCAGAAACCTCACACACAGCACTGACAGCACTCGCCACAAAATATACATCTATGTATCACAATGACTAAGTTCAAAAGCCCATCAGGCAAACCTCCACATATGGCAGTATCCTAATCATAAGTAACTCCATAGTGAGATACACTGATGCACCACTCTCCAGGCTGTGCAAGAAAAGGATCATGGTTAGTTGCCTGTCAGGTGCCAGGATTCACCACATCCCCCATACACTCAAGCCTTGCACCACAAGTAGACACATGACACAGTCATAGTACATGTGAATTTAAATGAATTGAGACATTCCTCCCTGGACTATATGAAAAGAGACATGATGAAGCTTTTAGGATATGAATCTGATACTTGTATGAACCTAGCCTTGAATAGCATTCTACCCTCACCAAGAATTATGCCACAATATGAACAAATATTATTGACTTCATTAGTTGCCTTAGCTTCAGTTATCATTTTTAGTGGATACAATATGTATCAGCCTGGGAAGAGATGGTAAACAGTCCAAACTGTTTTGCCAGGAATGACCTACACCTATCCACCAAGGCGTCTGTATATTAGCTAAATACTTGAACACCCCATATTGCTTTTTTTAGGCAATGTCAATCAAGTAAAGCTTCCAGCATAACAAAGCAGAATTCAGATAAAATAAAAGTATTGCTGTTCAGTGCCAGGAGCCTTAACAAATGCATCCACTCTGTGCAAGCACTCCTTACCCTGGAAAGCACTGATATATGAATCATCACACAGACCTGGTTGAAGACCAAAGAGAGTACTCCATCAGTGCAGGCTTTAAGACCAATGAGTGCACTACATCAGTGCAGGCTTTAAGACCAATGAGTGCACTCCATCAATGCATGCTTTAAGACCAATGAGTGCACTCCATCAGTGCAAGCTTTCACTCCATCAGTGCAAGCTTTAAGACCAATAAGTGCACTCCATCAGTGCAGACTTTAAGACCAATGAGTGCACTCCATCAGTGCAGGGTTTAAGACCAATGAGTGCACTCCATCAGTGCAGGGTTTAAGACCAATGAGTGCACTCCATCAGTGCACGGTTTAAGACCAATGAGTGCACTCCATCAGTGCAGGATTTAAGACCAATGAGTGCACTCCATCAGTGCACTGTTTAAGACCAATGAGTGCACTCTATCAGTGCATGGTTTAAGACCAATGAGTGCATTCCATCAGTGCATGGTTTAAGACCAATGAGTACACTCCATCAGTGCAGGATTTAAAACCAATGAGTGCACTCCATCAGTGCAGGGTTTAAGACCAATGAGTACACTCCATCAGTGCAGGGTTTAAGACCAATGAGTACACTCCTTTAGTGCAGGGTTTCAATGTCTACCACACTTTCTGGACAATTCCATAAGATGAAGGCACTAAAGGTGAGAGTGTCTCCATATTCTTAAAAAGTTATTTCACCTCCAGACTCAGGTAATTACCTTGAACTCCTCCAAGTCGAACAAAACCCTTTAGGAGCTGCTCTAGGATTGGTGTGGTCTCTCTGATCTCTGGAGTGAATCCAAATGAAATCCAAGGCATCCATTGAAATCTACAGAAAAATAAGTATTTATAGTCACCATACTGCACTTTTAAACTGTGTATTACTGAATTGTCACCTACTTTTAACTGCTTTTTTAGCTGTTTTAAATGTTTGTTGTTTCACTTTAACCTATTTGCAGTTTGAGACCGTTTTTCCTGCACTTTGTATTTTCTAGTACTTATGTATTTTATAGCACTGGCTAGAGCCAGATTTGCTGAATATAGACTGTTTGACATTATCTGAGCACTAAGACCAGCCATCTTACATTAAGAAGGCTCCCTGCACCCTTGTGGCAGAAGAGTATAGCAAAGGACCCAACTGAGTTGGAATTTCTTGTAATAACGCTCAGTATTGAGCATTTCCATTGGTCAGCTTGTTTGAAAATTGCATAACTTGTTTTAAAAAAGTTTTCTCACAGTTGCTACATAAGCCCCATGTTTTCATGGGTTTTCACCTGTTTTAGCACAGCTCCACAGAGTTTGGTGACCAACCACTGCTCTACTATCTTCACCTGAGCAATTTGAGGCATCTGTTTGCTGGTAGCACACCTTCACGTAGCATGGCAGTTATAGTCACAAAAGCTAAAGTGGATTTAATTTTCCCCTAGATGCTGCCCATGCTTCAACTGAGGAGTCCCTTAAATTGCACTTAGCTGCTTGGAGAGCACTTCAGCTGGGCTTTCTACAGCATTTTCCACTTTAACTGAAATCTCCTAATCTCTAATAGTCTAATATCTCTTGAGAGCCCCGGTAGTACAGGCCCAGCATTAAGACCTGAATTAAACCACATCCTCATTCATTAAAGTAAGAAAATGTACACTTATTTTTATGGATGGTCAGTTCTCCTCCATTTCTCCTGCCATGCTGACTGACAAACATATCCTGAGGCCGTGTAGCAATTGCCTCATGTACACTGAAAACCCACTACTCCTAAACCACTCAAGTTCAATTTGTGAGAGATGGATACACGCTAAGAATTTTGAATCCTTACTCTCTCGTTCACAGAACACTGACACTGAACAGATTGTTAGCCCACATACTATACCTTCTGCACAAACCAAGCTCTCAACACATAAACAATCGTACATGGAGGTATTCACCAGAAATTTACTTAACCACCAGTGACCTTCAAAACACAAACATGCTACACCTAATTCAGTACCTACAGCACTTTGTACACACAAAACCACAAGCACAAGTGTCTCACCAAATAAACCCCTAAGGCAAAGCATATCTAAACCAAATTTTATGGTCATAGGTGACTCTATAGTGAGACAAACAGATGTCCCACTCACCAGTCTGGATAAGGAGAAGGTTAATGTCAGCTGTCTGTCAGGTGCCAGGATCTGCCAGATCACACATGCATTCAAGTCTATCCACAAAAAGTACCATTATGACTCCACCATAGTTCATGTTGGTGTGAATGACTTGAGATGTACCTCACTGGACTAAATGAAGAGAGACATGACTGAGCTCTCTGAATATGTGTCTCAGGAAGGTATGTCCCTAGCCTTGAACAACATCCTACCTTCACCTAAGATGATACCACAATATAAACAAAAAATGGTTGACTTCCAACAGTTGGCTTAGTTTCTGATGTCATTCTAAGGGGATCTGGTACCTGTCAGCCTGGGATGACATGATAGCTAGACCACACTGCTTTACCAGAGATGGTCTTCATCTGTCACCTCTGAAATTTCAGTTACTGGCAAAGGCTCTTGCCTCCCCTATAGTGGCTTTTATAGGCAAGGTCACAACAACAAAATTTCCAATGTAAAAATATCTTCAAAAAGCAACTTCAAAGTTATGCTGCTAAACACTAGGAGTCTAAACCTAAAACTGCACTCACTGGAAGTAGCCCTCACCTTAGAAGATGCTGACATCTGTGCAGTCACAGAGATTTGGTGTAAGGCCTTGGAAAGCATCCCAGCCAGAGCAGGTTATAATGCCTTCCATACATTCAGAGCACAAACTGAAAGTGTGAGAAGTAAAGGAGGTAGAGTGTCAGTATTCATCAAAGATAAATACACTTCTAGATTGGTTAAATAAAATGATTCCCTTGAACTAATCCAGGTCCAATTGACTGTAGGTAAGACCTCTCTCCAAGTTATTGCCAGTTATAGGACCCCATCCATGAACCAGGATACCTACACTGCATACATGGATTTACCTGAATAGCTCAAGATACAACCAAACACCCTGGTTTTAGGTGACTTTAACTACCTATCCATAGATTAGGTAAATTATAAATGTACTAACACACTTGCCCAAAGGTTCTTGGACTTCATCAACTCCATTGCCCTAGACCAGTTGGTTGACACCTCCTCAAGGGGCCTAAACATTCTGAATCTGTGTTCACTGACATGGGTGACTGTTGCACCACCCCATGTGTGCAGCCCTCCCTAGTGAGGTCTGATCATAAATCATTCTCACTAGAAGTAACAATAACATCTTATCCCTCATTAGCAGCAACTGCACTAAAAATCTTCTCCAAAAACAATTACAACCTAATACATGATGGCATTAATACCTTCATAGCCCCTGCCCTCACTGATGGCATGTTCACCTATACTGGGATTTACACCAATGCCTTGTATAAGCATCTATACAAATGTATTGACTCAGCTGTACCTGATAGGATCAAAACAAGAGCCTCACGAAAGAACAAACCTGCCTGGTGAACATCCACTATTAACAGGTTATACAATAAGAGAAAGAAACTGCTGTCTAAGAGCAGGAAAGAGTCTGCGAATTGGAAGTATTCCCTCCTCGGCTTAAACAAGCAAATAAGACACCATGTAAGGCATTCTAAAGCTAACTATGAATCTAAATCAGCCGACTTTGCTAGGGATAACCATAAGGCCTTCTTTAGCTACATCAGGAACCATAAAGGAAAAAAACCCAGATATGCACAGAACTAGTTGTTAATGGCATCACATGTACTGAACCCCTAGAATTAGCCAACCTGCTAGCTGACAGGTTCAGTGAAAACTTCTCCCCCCTGTTCCTGCCACATATCTCCCAAAGCATCCCTACCACCTGCCTTCCAGATAGTATCTCCAAGGAGCAGGTGAAAACACTCTCTCCAAACTTAAAAACAAAGCCTGTATGGGACCTGATAATATCCAAGGCTGCATTCTAATTGGATTAAAACAGGAACTAGCTGTACCACTGGGTACTCTTTTTAACCACAGTCTTCTAAGTACTGGTTTTGTACCTGCTGAATGGAAAACAGCAACTGTCATCCCATTACCTAAAGGATGTGCCTCCACAGACCCTGGGAACTATAGACCCATGAGCCTGACCAGCCTAATCTGCAAGGCCATGGAATAATCATGGACCTTATCAACAAAGATATAGGAGACCTCAAAATGCTTGACCCAATCCAGTTTGGCTTCATTAAAGGGAGATCCTGCCTATGAACTTGGTGAACTTCTTTGAGACAGTTACTTAAGCCTTGGAGGAAGGCATATCCGAGCATACAGCCTGAGGTGTTCAGTGGGAAAACTGCAGATGGAATGTGTAAAGTTTTGAAAGAGAAATTGTTTGAGTGCAAAAAGTAAAAAAAATATTCAACATCAGCATCTAGGCACGCAACATTAGGGGGGTATATTTTCATAAGAACAAGATACCTGATTAAGGTGAGAGACAAAAAAATATAAGAAATGGAAGAGAGGTCGAACTACAACTTTGAAAACTGAAATAAATGAGCTGGACAAACAGATTAAGCATAGTGTTAGACAAGATCAAGAAAAATTTGAAGAAAATTTATATAAAGATATTGAGCATAATAGGAAACCATTTTATCGATACATAAGATGTGGAAGGAGTAAAGATACACAAACCGATAAACTGTGTGTAGATTCTAAGATTTATTCTCAGACAGAACAGATTATAGATATATTTACAAAATCTTATGCTAAACAGTTTGGCTCCACAAAAGGGGTGGTAAGTTGTCCTAGTGACATCCAGGTAACCCCAGATACTGGAATCAAATTAGATTATATTGAAAAAGAACTGTGCAAACTGGATCCAAACAAAGCACAGGGAGGAGACGGAATAAGTAACAATGACCTGAGAACACTTCAGCAAGAGCTTACACTACCATTACATCTATTATTTACTAGGTCATATAAATATGGGGAGATTCCTCAAGATTGGAAACATGCACTTATTAAACATGTCTTTAAGGGAAAGGGGAGTAGGACAAACCCAGAATCATATAGACTCTTAAGTCTACTTTCATATTGAGGAAAAATAATGGAGAAGCAGGGGCGGCTTCTGCCATCAGACTGCAGGACTGCAGCCCTCCCAACAAAAAGATGGAAGATTAGACATTTTACATTACATTATAAAAAAATAAAAAATGTATTTAAATATATTTTGTTTGAATCATATTATTTGTGCTCCTAAGCAAGTCCGCAAAGTCCCGGAACTTGAACTGCGCATGCTCGTCGAGTTCTGGGCTTTTTTTTAAATTTTTTTATTTTTTTCGCGAATGTCTGGATATCTAGACTGCTGTAAAAGCAGTCCGAATTAAAGAGAAGGCATCAGTGTGATGCCCAGAAGTCTATGCGGTTTAACCCCACAGTAAATTAGAAGGGGGTTCGGACTGCCACGTCCGCAGGCACGTACGTGACGTGGATGGCTGGATTGCTACTGATCGTTTCTCGCTCTCTTCTCAAAAAAGAGAGCAAGAAACAATCAGTAGCACTAAGCACACTAGCACAGTACTTGTCTTTACTTGTGTGTTACGGAATATGGAGAATAGTGGATACCAGCGTTGGTGAAAGAAGACCCCTTTTTGCATAATCTCTGGAAGAGCAATTCCACAACAATATGTAAGCTTTTAAAAACTTAGAAAAATGTAGTTAAAATGTAACACAGTTTTGCATCGGGTGGGTTTTGTCTGTTCGAATGTAGTACTAAACAAAGTAAAAGGCCTGCGTTACCTTTCTGAACTGTAAAATATGTCACTTCCCTTAGATGTGTTTCTTTTGGGGAACTTGTGAGAAACATTAGGCTGTTTCAGATAATATATATATTGCATTTTTTTTGTTTTTTTTTGATACACAAGTTAGATAAATCAAATGACTCAAACC
Source organism: Protopterus annectens (assembly GCF_019279795.1). Classification (NCBI taxonomy): domain Eukaryota; kingdom Metazoa; phylum Chordata; order Ceratodontiformes; family Protopteridae; genus Protopterus; species Protopterus annectens. The sequence continues at coordinate 708,852,371 of NC_056734.1, forward strand.
CTAATCCATGCAGTGACGATAAATGGAGATCTCTTTGATATCATTATAGAAGTGTAAATGTTTTACTAACATCCGCAATCAAGTTTTAATAAGAGCAAATGTTTATATTTGTTACACCTGAATTCTGATTCAGATGACTCCAATTCTTCACTTGAGAGAGAGTGAAAGGAGACCTGTAATTTGTTTTGCAATAAACCATAACCAACACAACAGATAGTGCAGTTAGTGGCAGAATCTAATATTCCACCTTTTTGTATTTTCTACAGCTTTAGCTGGGAAAAATAAGTAACCGATACAGTCCACCTAATTACCAAAACAAATAAACACTAGTATAAGTGTGAATGCCAGCATACACAGAAGGTTAACTGAATATAGAGTTTGGCTTGTATTTTTCGTTAAGCTACTCCCATCGGTAATGTAAGCTACAAGGGTTATAGGGCATAAGGACGTGCTCGGGACTGGGCAGAGAAATGAATGGACTGAGTTCACATAATTAATGTGAAGGAAGCACATACCTCTCAAATGTCTAGGTTTCTGCAGAATATCCAGATTTTTCCTCATATTTTTTCTTTATCCTCATAAAATGTTTTTTTTTTTTTGCTAACAAATAATTGATGATTGAAATCACTAAATAATGACAAACATTTGCCTTTCAAACTTTGTATCCTTCAGAAATTTAACTCTAATGCAAAACCTGTTATTCTATCAACTTTCTACATTTGTAAGAGGCTAAGAGCAATATTTAAAATCTGTCCTCAACTTTGAGTTTTCGTACCCCATTATTTTGGCTTTGTCCATGTTTCTTGTGCTAAGATGTTGAGAAAGGCACAGTTTCATTTTCTGCACCCTTTCAATAGCATTTTTATGGACAACAAGAAAAAGGTACTAGCACAATCCTTATGAAATCCAAATCGATGTAAACTTTACTTATTTACTTACTGAACTTTGTTAACTTGGTAGGTGGACTGCTCCATGAACCCCTTTCATCTATGACCTGGGCCAACTGGCATATGACAGTAGTGCTTTATATAGTACATAAACAATTGTAATGTACAATAGCATTTTCAATATATAATCCTGTAATGGCTCAGCGCTCACATCTTATCTTTTACAGAATACATAAACAACTCTGCAGCAAATACAGTATACAGCATAAGGGGAGTACATATACTGGGAATGCCAGAAAATGCAGGAGCCTGCAGAAATAAAGGCATATTAAATGCAACACCAGTTTCTTTGGACACACGTTTATTTACTGTAAAACATTTCATCCTTTTGTGAAGTTTAAGTTAAGAAGTTGACAGGATAGGAAGAGGTGAAATATCACACATTTTATGATTTTCCAAAGTGAAAACAGGTCTTATAATTTTGGTCATTCTTTATTAAGTTATTATATAATGAAGCAATTCTTTGGAAACAGAATGAGAAGGCATGGAAGCAGTGACACTGATTTTATTTTCCTAAAGCTCAAGGATTGCTGCAGAAGGTGACTGTAGCCATGAACTTAAAAGATATTAATTTTATGGAAGGAAAGCTTTGGCAATTCTGTCTAAGGTATTAAAGAGCAGACTCCATGGTGTACAGGGTTAAGTCCTGACTGCATCACAGATGCCCCAAGTTTGATCAGCAGCTCTGGCATGGGAACAACCAGGCAAAGTGGGTGGGTCTGAGTGGCTCATGTCCACTTGCTCACCTTGCAGGAGGAAAAATGAGAGGGAACTGTACTGAAACATGCCCCTGCAGTTGACGTCTGGTAGACACTTGGGATATGTTGGAAGGGATTGTCTATAAAGGGGAAAGGACAATGACTGAGTTTCTTATGAATGCCAGGATGAGACGGTGCATTACCCATTGCCCACTTCATGCCAACCTGTAGGATATTATGTTATATGTGAGAGGTGGAAAGTTTGGGCCTTGAAGAGGATGGCTTGATCTTGTCAGGTGCTGAACATGGAAAGAGAGAGGCTGGAGAAGGAATGTTGTGTCTGATGGACATGGCAAATGTGGACAGGTACTGGGGGCATCTGATGGTAATCTGGCCAGCTGCAGGTGGAGCCAAAACCAGTGCAAAAACATACCATCATTTTGTTTTCAAAGTAAAAAATTACAAATGAGGGAAATGAAATATTAGTAAGGATGTATGCCAGAATATTGATGCTTTTAATATGTGGTGCTGGAGAAACTGTTTGAATATTCCGCAGATTGCAAGTTCAAATTCATCAACACTTAAGGAAATATACTGAGTGATCTGTGATATATAGAAAACTGGAAAAATAATTTGTCATTAATGTGCACAAGGAAAAAATACTGCACTAATAACTTTTGGAAAATGTTAATATTGCTGTCACATGACACTGTTATTTCAATTCAAAGATGGTTATTTGTGGATTAATGTGTTAACCAGCTAAGACCACCTGGTATATTTTTTAAGAGACAGTTCATAAACAACAGTTCATGGTAAACTGGTTTATTCCTGGCCTTACATTATGCAAGTGAAAATGGAGCTCACATTCTGACTATAGGGTTAAGCTCACAAATGACTGCCTTAAAATGTCTGAGTGATCAATGAGCCATTAATATTCCACTTGTTTATATTTACTACTGTTTTATATAATTTGTGCTGCAAGTCCTATTAATAAAATAATTCAGTTTTTGCAGAAGGTTAACTGTAGCTGAAATTTATTTCTTCCATTGTCAATTCCTGTTGTGTATTTGTGAACTGAAACTATTAATAAATCTCATGCCTGGATGAACCCACATCTAGCTATGGCAGCTTTGTTCATTCAATTTATTGGACATCTGCATCTTGGTGAAACAAGAGCTAAAAGGAAACCAGTTTCAAAATGGAAAAGGCTGGTCATGTAGATTTCTCTATTTTGTAGTCCCTTACTTATGAAATAGGGAATCCAAGTCTGATTATATAAATCTTTCTTTAAGTTGAATGTTCACTGCACTTGTTTTGAAACCTAAAGCTGGGGCAATGTAGCAAGTCTTACACAGTGACAACAGCATCCATTTTACCTGCCATCAAATGACTGCAGAGATGGAGGAGTATACACTGTGATTTAATAGAAGACAAGCTTTGCCATGGTAGGCATCCTGAAACTGTTAATGTTTAGTTTATTGCCTATGACTGATTCTTTAGAAAGGCATATATTCCTTTATCTATGTCTATTTTTTGTGTCTGTGTGTGTAATGCGTACAAATTTTCACATCACATTTTTGGTCCGTTTTTCATAAAATTGTGGTTTTCTGGCAAATTAGTGGCAAATCACTAAAGGCTGAAGTTAGAAAATAATGACAGACATTTGAGTTTCAGATTTCATACCCTTCAGAAAATTCATACTAATGCAAGACCTACTATTTTATTAACTTACTAAGTTTATAAGAGCAATATTTAAAAATTGCCCTTATTTTTGGGCCTTTGTGACTTGTCCCACTTTCATTTATGTCTTTGTCCAGATTTCTTGCTCTGAGGTTGAGAGTATGACAAATGTGTCAGGGTCATCAGCATCAGCCAGAGACATTTCAAATTGTGACATATTTGTACCCCACTCCCCCATATAGTGACTCTAGATGTGTCCAAGCTAGGAAAGTAGCAGTTATGCAGTGTAAGTGTGCAGACTAAGTATCCCCCCATCCAAAGTAGACACAAGTACAGTGGCTTTTCATCTGTCCTTGATTTTGCAGAATGTTTTGGTTTTCTGTCATATTTTTATACTGTTGATTTATGCTTCTTATTATTCAGAAAATGCATCTGCAGTGGTGGTGCTGCGGTAGCATTGTCGCCTCACAGCAAGACATTGTGTTGTTCGATTCTCAGCTAGAGCATCTTCTGTGGAGACATGCGTGAATGGGTGTACCTTCGTTAAAGGTTGTGTGTTAGGGCCGGCAACTCAGCACATAAAAATCAACTGCCAATCATTAGCGGACCGGAGTTCTGCTGTGGTGACCCCTAACCGGGAAAAGCCAAAAGACACAACATTATTCAGAAAATGCATGTTGTTGGCTGCATGTTACTTGGTACTTTTATAAAGTAGAATAAAAATTATAATTAGAACTGCAGTGGAAGGAGAAGTGGTTTGAGTTGAGTGCTGCTTGCTTTTTTATACTTGATTTTGACTGACATTCCAGTAATGTATTTAAAAATAAATTTATTTTTTCATGCCTCACAACCTTTTTGTTTCCATCTAGATATTAAGTAAACTGTCATGTAGCGAATGCATTGAAATATTTTTTTTCTTCTCCACTTCATTTTTTCTTGATGGGACTCTCATAATGATGGTTTGGCACCCAGGGCAGCGTATTTAATTAAAGTCCCAGTTTTTGTGGTTTTGAGCATAGCTCTGCCCCTTTCTAGTTGGTCACACCCCTTCTCATTGGCCCCACCCATTCAGCTGTCTACTACAGTCACCCTTTGATTTGAAGTCACCAGCCACCACTGTGGAGATGGTAATACTGGATAAGTTATTGTCAGAACTGGATAGGTTAGGACCTGAAACCATACATCAGCATGCATATGTTGAAAATAGATCTATTACCACCTGTAACATGATGTTCTATAACAATATAATAACAGCTATGAATGAAAAACTGTACTGTGATGTGATTTATATAGATTTAACTTCAGCATTTGACAGGGTCATACACAAAACACTGATTAATAAATTAGTTCAACTAGGTATTGATGTATTGTTGATAAGATGGATAGCTGCATGGCTTACAAATAGGACATGGAAGTATCACACACCAACTGGACAGGTGAAATCCTTGGTTACAGTCATGGTGTCCCACAGGGCTCTATACTAGGCCTTTAGTTGTTTAGATTGTATCTTTCAGACCTTACTTTTTCATTTGAGGTGTTCTACAGTCTATTATGCTGACAACCTGAAATTGGGTAAACTGATTACAATTGTTACAGATAAGGCATGTCTGCAAAATAATTTGACTAAACTGACCATTTGGGCACAGGAGAATAATATGGTGATAAATACATAAAAAACTAAGCATATGAGATTTGGGAGACATAAACTGAAAGGTTATTATTTAATACAGCACACAGTGATTGAAACTGTAGACTCAATTAAGGACCTGGGTATATGGGTAGATTCAGCTATGAGTTTTTCTAATCATATCAACCAATTGGCTAATTATAGTTATAGAACTATAAGTTGTATAACAAGATTTATAAAGTCTAGGGAATCAAACATAATGAAGTCATTGTTTGTTAGTTACATTAGACCCAAACTTGAGTATGGAATAACAATATGGAAACCCTATAGGAAAACAAGCATGAATAAACTGGAAAGAGTACAGCAGCAATATACTAAGGGCATCCATGGATGTAAAAATCTAAGTTATTATGAAAGACTAAAATATCTGAACTTGTACAGTGTCTCTTACAGATATTTAAGAGAAGATCTTATTCAGATATATAAGGCATTTAGGGACAACTACCTCTGGGAATGTTTGGGGTTATCAAAAAGTACTAGAGAATCATCAGATAACCTATGCAGAAGATTCTATAGGAATGAGAAGTGTACTAACTGGTTCTCTGACAGAGTAGCTGATGCTTGGAACAGACTACCAAATTACATTAAAGCAAGTACTAGTTTAGATATTTTTAAGAACGTCCTTGACACTTATTATGGGAAGAAGTGTTTTGGTATATTGCAAGCTAGAAGGGCATTAATGCCCGTGCTTGAAACATTTGTATGTATGTATGTATGTATGTATGTATGTATGTACCTGGATCTAGCCAAGGTCTTTGACACTATTCCCCTCTCAGGCATCATTGATAAAATTACCCAGCTGGAGATCAACTCGTATATTGTCATGTGGGTTGCAAACTGGCACACCAATTGAATGTACACAGTCAAAATAGATGACTATACCTCCACCAGCAGACCTGTAACCAGTGGTGTTCCACAGAGATTAGTGCTGGGGCCCCTATTGTTTGGAATCTATTTCTTGGATGTAACAGGCTAAAACAAAAGGCCTTTGACTGACTAAGTTTGCTGGTGATTGAAAACTGGGTGCAGTCATCAAGTCAACAAATGATGTCTAAATCCTACAAGAGAGACTTACACAGCCAAACTACTGGTGCCAAAGTCATGACTTAAAATGAATTATTACCCCTTTCAGCAAGGGTAACATCCCTGCAGATTACCACATTAATAACAACACCTTAAGCACGCAATCAGTGGTGAGAGATTTGGTCACACAGGTTGACAGCAACCTTTCCTTTGACCACATCTCCACAGTGGTAAGAAAGGCTTTCTACATTGCCCACATCATAAGTAAGGGCACTGCATCCAGAACAAAAGAGATTATAAGACCCCTATACTCCTCACTCATCAGGCCAGTAATAGAGTACAATGCTACCTTTGCTATGTACCTTATCAGGTACCTGAGCAAGTGGAAAGACCTCAAAGGTTTCTTACAAAGAAAATTCAGGGTCTTCGGCATATGTCATACTTTGACAGACTGAAATCACTGTCACTATGCTCTGTGTCTTACAGACTACTCATAGGTGATCTCTCCCTTGCATATAAAGCAATCTCAGATGATGCTCTAATGGAAATGCTGCACATTTGTAAATCAAATGGTATAAGATGCACTCACAGGGAACTCAGCCTAGTAGTTGACATCAACAGGACTTGCTGGAGAGACAGATATGTCTCACAGAAGTTACCTCTCCTCTGGAACAAACTTCCAATTCAAGTGAAGCAGAGCCTCTCACTGACCCTATTTAAGCATAATTTGGATGATTGGATGGAAAACTGCAAAGTCATCCCGGGAGTTTCACCTGTGTCCCTCTTGGACAAGGGCAGCAGCCACTGACTTAGTTCCACTTAATACCTTGATATTCTTGAGAACATGGGTTGTACTTGGCTAGGCTTGTAAGGGCCCTAGGGCCATTAGCCTAGTAACCTCCTATGATCCTATGATCTTATGAGATCATATCTAACTATAGGACCCCCTGTATGTGCCTCTCAGCCCATAACTCCTACTTAACTAGTATGGAGTAGCTATACATTATGGCAAACACCATTCTTCGAGGAGACTTCAATTACTGGGAGACTTACACATCCGCAAACATGTATGCTTCAAAATTTCTGGACTTCATAAATACAAACTCCCTGGATCTGTTAGTCAGCACCCCAACCAGGAGCAATAAAATCCTGGAATTGGTCCTTACCAATATGAAGCAGCTTTGCTCTCCATCAGTTTGTAACTTCCTCCCCAGTCAAATCAGGCCACATATCGGTCACATCCATCTTAAGACTGAAGCTGGTAGCAACTTCCAATATCTCGGTGTTCAGAGATTATGCAAAGGCTAATCTACAAAAAAAAAAAATTGTAATAACCTTGCTAAATTCTAAAGCTGCTGCCATATTGAAAACCCCACTGCTTATTCTTTACAACCAAATTCTGTGCACATGTAAAAAGCTCCAGAGATGCATTTGTCCCTCTCAGAAGTGAATACAATGCCAAATTTAAAATTAAACCCCTATAGTGGAGCTCTAATATAAACAGGCTTTATAATAAAAGGGATAGGGCTTTTAGTCTACATGCATTGTCATACCCTTTGGGAACTCAAATACCACTGCAAATTACAGGCTCAATAGCATACCCCTTAGAGTGGCCTCAGAGGTGAGAGATCTAGGAACACAAATAAATAGTAGCCTAAATGTTGTCCATCATGTATCAACAGTGGTGAAAAAATCATGTTATGTGGCACAACGTATACCTAAAGGTATGGTATCCAGGTCCAAGGAAACTATAGTCCTGCTGTACTCAGCCCTCATTAGACCAATAATCGAGTAAGTGGGCCATTTGGCATGTCCTTGACTAGGCACTTACAGCAGCTGGAGTGATCTTAGAGTTTCCTCACATAGAAAATATAGAGAGTAAACCACATGAACTATGCAGGTAGACTAAATGCCCTAGCCCTTTACTCTGTCTCCTTCCGACTATTAAGGGGTGACCTATGCCAGACTTACAAGACACTCACAAAAACTACCCTGATGTAGCTGCTACACATCTGCAAGTCAAATAGCATGAGGGTCACAAAATCTAGGGATCTAACCTTAGTCAGCGACTCAAGCAAAACATGCTGGAGAGACAGATTTGTGTCTCAGAGTTTGCCCCTTCTTTGGAAGAGGCTTCCTGAAGGATAATCATAAAGCCTTCTTTGACTGTATTGGAAATTTCAAAAACAATGTCCAGCACTGAGCAGAGCCAATAGTGAAAGATATTACATACTCAGACCCAGAGGACAGAATGAATCTTATAATAGACCAATATGGTTCAACCCCCCCCCTTTCCCTCTTATATTCCCAGATCACATACCTGCATCTACATGCCCCCCACCATATCTCTGAAGAACAAGGCCTCAAGACACTGTCCAAGGCCATGACTACAACATATATGGGGCCAGATAACACACTGTGCTCCCTATTAGTCAGTCTGAAACAAGATTTGTCAGACCATGTAAAGTGGTTATTCAACATCAGCCTGCAAACCATCTTTGTCCAGGATGAATGGAGGACAGCAAATAATATCCTCCCGCACAAAGATGGGACATCAACAGATCTGGGTAGCTACAGAACCATAAGCCTTATGAAGCACATCTGTAAGGCTCTGGAAAAGATCACTATGGAATTAATAAATAAATAAGTACATAGGTAACTTACAAACTCTCGACCCAAGCCAGTTCAGATTCATCAAGGGCAGATTCTGTCTACTTAATTCGGTCAACCTCTTTGAGAAGGTTACTGAAGCAATACATGAGAGCAAAGCAGTACACACTGCATATCTATGCCTTGCAAAGACATTCAGCCCCATCTCAAGTTCAGATATCATAGCTAGACTACCTCCTCCAAAAGAGCTATCACTAGTTGTACACCTCAGCCTTCAGTTCTTGGGCCACTCCTATTTGGCATGTATTATTCAAACATCAAAGAAAATATTAAAGGTTTATGGTGGACCAAGTCTGAAGATGACTGTAAACTTAGTGCCATCATAAACTCCTCAGAGGACACAAAAATCCTCCAAGAATTCTTTTCCCAAATAAATAACTGATGTCAAAAAACATAGATTAAAACTAAATGCCATGAAATATACAGTAGTATCCTAACATGGCTTCCCTTGTAACTATCACATTAACAACACAACCCATGAAATGTGATTCGCTAGTCTTGGATCTAGGAACCTATTTTGACAATGAACTGTCATTTGAACACCACATATCCACTAGTGCAAGGAAGTCCTTCTGTATCACATAGTTTATGTCTTAAGTTAAGGCATCTAGATCCAGGGATGTAATCATTATACTGCACTCATCGGGCTAATCACTAAATATAATGCCCAATTTGGTATGTACCTCAACTGTCACAACTGGAGTGACCACAATGCTTTCACACTAAAAAAACAAGTGCCTAAATCCAAAAACTATGCAGACTATCTCAAAGCCATATCCCTCTTCTTGGTATTGTATGGCATATAGAGTCTCTGTAAACCCTAGTGTGTAAGACCTGTTACACATTCTCAAGTCCAATGGTAGCATGAACACTTGCTCAAGGAGTCTCAGTGTCTTATGCAGCATGAATAGAACATGTTGGAGGGATAGGAATATATCACAGACAATATCCCCTTCTATGGAACTGTCTCCCACTAAACATAGACTGAAGTACTTCTTTTATTCTATTCAAACATAATTTGGATGAATTGATGAAAAAACACACATTCATTCCCAGTTTAGTACCTATGTCCCATATGGATGAGGGCAGCAAGTTAATGTCCCAATATATCCTTGTTTTGCCTGCTTCTGGGTTATTCTTATCCAAAATATGAGGGCTAAAAACTGCTGTAGGAATATAAGGCTAGGACACTTAAGATTCTAAAAGATCAATAGCCAAATAAGTTCCTTTGAGTAGGTTGGTTAAAAATGAGATGCCCTTGTTATAAGAAATTCACATTCTGATTAAATATAGGGGTGAGCCCAAGATAAGCCTACAATTGGTCATTGTATGATTAGTGTTCTACCCTGGTAAACAACTTTATATAACTAACTAAATAAATAAAATCCTCTTTAGTACATTAGAGTACACTGATTTGTATGAATTACATACACACGTGCACACACACACACACACACACACACACACACACACACACATATATATATATATATATATATATATATATATATATATATATATATATATGGTAACCATTTATTTTTACTTTTGGACTTATTAATGTTTAACATGAAAGTTAGGCCTCAGTTTGAATTGTACCTTGCACTGCAGTTTGCAAAAACATGGCTATACACTATATAATGTCCATTTATTATATAGGCAAGACTAATTCATAAAACCTGTATATCATGAATAGACAAAAGAAAAGAGGGAGGGATTGCAAAGGTAAAAAAGAAAATAACTAAAAGTATAAATATATGGCTACTCAAGTGAGAAAAAAGCTGAAGGGCTACACAGTGGTTAGTGCTTAAGATTTCGCCTTCAAGGCTTTGGGGTCTTGGATTTACACCATTCATCTGTTTTCATAGTTTCATAGTATAGTACTAGGCTATCTGCCCTGGGGCATTTGTAAGCCTAGCCATAGTGATGTGGCTTTTGCCACCCCATGAAATGGTACAAAAATGTACAGAATAAATCTAGAATACTGTGCCTCTGTCTAGTAGTGACACAGTGAAGGTCCCCTTATATAATAGAATTAGTTTACTGTGCCCCTGTCTAGCAGTGACACAGATGTGACCCCTGGGGTAAACTTACAATCTCCCATCCACTCATCAAGATTTCTCTTGAAGAGAGTCAGTGAGGGGCTCTGCCTAATACGAACTGGGATCCTGTTCCAAAGCATGGGAAGCCTCTGGGTTATGAATCTATCCCTCCAGCATGTCCTATTCATACTTGTGCCGAGGTTGAAGTCTTTAGCTCTCGTGGTCCTGATGGATTTGGATTTTTTGAGGTGGAGCATGTCCATCAGATCCTGATTGGACATGGCCTTGTTTCTTTAGTCTGGCAGAATAAGACATATGTTGGAGACCCTTGATCCTTTTGGTGAGGTACTTTTGTGGTCTCTCCAGCTGTTGCAAGTGCCGGGTGAGGTACATACCAAATGGGGCATTGTACTCAATCATGGGTCTGATGAGGGAGGAATATAGGGGTACAATGACATCCTTGGATCTGGATGTGAAACCCTTCATGATGAGGTGTGCAAGGTAGAATGTTTTTCTAACCACTTTGGCAACGTGGGTGTCAAATGAGAGGTCACTGTCTACTTGGGTCCCTAGGTCTCTGATTACTTTTTCCGTACTCAGTGGGTTGCTGTCTATATGATAATTTGTGGGTACTTCGTTTTTTCCAAAAGGGATGACTATACATTTTGTGGCATTTAGTTTAAGGCCGTGACTACGGCACCAGTTGTCCGTTTCAGTGAGGCCTTTTTGTAGGATGTGTGTATCTGCTGGTGTATCGACTATGGCGCCTAATTTGCAGTCATCTGCAAACTTTGTCAGTCACAGCCCTCCCATGTTTGCTTTAACATCTGAGAAATAAATGCCGAACAAGAGGGGTCCCAGGACAGATCCCTGTGGGACACCACTTGTGACTGGCTTTGAGTCTGACATTGCTCCAGCGATTTTAACTTTATGGGTTCTGTCCTTTAGCCAGTTTGCAACCCATCTAGTGACATAAGGGTTTACTTTTAAGCTGTTTAGCTTATCTATGATGCCTGAGTGGGGTATTGTGTCGAAGGCCTTAGCCAAGTCCAGGTATGCTGTATGGACTGCTTTGCCCTCATCAATGGCTCTAGTGACTGTTTTGAAAAAGTCAACCAGGTTTAAAAGGCAGGATCTGCCCTTTACAAAGCCGAACTGGGTGGAGTCAAGCGTCTGTAGGTCCCCTATGTCTCCATTTATGAGTTCCATAATGATTCTTTCCATAGCTTTGCAGACCAGGCTAGTCAAGCTTATGGGGCGGTAGTTTCCAGAGTCTGTAGCGGCACCTCCCTTGTGGAGTGGGACCACTGTTGCTGTACGCCAGTGTTCAGGTACATATCCCAAAGTAAGGCTAAGGTTAAATAGCGTTTTTATGTGTGGGTTTAGCTCCTCTTGGAGTTCACGTAACACGCACCCCGGGATACCGTCAGGTCCCATTGATGCTGTGTTTTTTGCTTTGTTTAGGGCGGTTCTCACTTGGACATCTGAGATGACAGGGAGATTACATTCAGCTGGGATAAGTATTTCTTCTTTTGGGGGTGAAGGAGGCGAGAAATTTGCACTGAACCTGTCAGCCAGAATGTTAGCAATATCTGTGGGTTCAGTGTATTTTTTGTTGTTGTGACCAACTCTGAGTATATCTGAGGGTTTCCGCCCAGGTTTCTAACATAGCTGAAGAAGGCTTTGTGGTTATCTTTAGTGTCCTTAGCGATTTTTCTCTCAAAGTTTGCCTTGGATGTTTTTATGAGGGAATGTAGTTTTCTGCTAATGTTGATCAGAGATGTCTTCCCTTCATAGGATTTCGCTCTGACGTGCAGTAGCTTCCTTCTTTTGTTATACAATTTGTTTATGGCTGAGGTCCACCAGACAGGACACTTACATTTGGTGGAGAGGGACTTGGATTTGTTTGGGATTGCATGATCCATGCATTCTTGGAGATGTCCATAGAAAGCATTTGTGAAGGATTCGGCATTGTGGAATGTGGTATCCACTGGCACAGTGGGCTTAAAGGATACCATCTCAGTCTTAAGAAGAGTGAAGTCTGCTTTTGAGAAGTTTTTCACTGTGGTCTTTTGTGCTGGGGGTGGAGGTGGGATATGTATATCCAGGGTGATTAGTTTGTGGTCAGATCTCACTAGTGAGGGTATACTTCGGTGTGGAGCATTTTGTCCCCATGTTTGTGATGATCAGGTCTAGTATATTATCTCCCTATTGGGAGAGGTGACTAGTTGTTCCAGTGCATTTGAATTTATGAATTCCAGGAACCTTTGGGCTAGGGTATTAGGGCTAGAATAATGTACCCAATCTATGTTTGGGTAGTTGAAGTCTCCCAGTATGATGGTATTTTGTGATACATTCATATCCTCCAATGTCTTCAGGAAGGCTGAGTGGGGTTCTTGAGATTGGGAGGGTGGTCTGTAACATGCTACCAGTTGTATAGCAGTTTTGCCTATGGTTAGTTGCACCTGTATGGTCTCTGATGCTTCATGTGTTGCTACTAACCTGGAGGTGTGGGTGTCCTTTATGAATATGGACACGCCCCCTCCCTTTGTGGTTCGGCCGGGTTTTGGGGCGAAAACCATGATATGAGGTATAGCCTGATAGCTGGGGTGCTCTCTGGAGCCTTGAACCAGGTTTCATTTACTGCACAGACGTCGATGTTCTCCATGCTGAGGAGTGCATCAAGTGCCTGCATCTTGAGATTTAGACTTCTGGCGTTGAGCAGCATTACCCTTAGCTTTTTCCACTTTTGTTTTCTAAGGAGGTGGGTTTGTCTTTTGAGCCTTGCCTAAAAAAGGCACTATGGGGGTGGCAAGAGCCTTAGCCAATATCCGGAAGCCCAGTGGTGACAGGTGTAAGCCATCCCTTGCGAAGCAGCGTGGCTTGTCCAACATATCATCCCAGGCAGACAGACATTGGATCCCCTTAGAATGACACCAGTACTTGAGCCAATTGTTAAAGCTGATCATCTTGTCTTTGTATTGTGGTATCATTCTTGGTGAGGGCAAGATGCTGCTCAGGGTCAGGGTCATACCAGCCTGGGCTACATAATCGGAGAGCTCCTCTATGTCTCTTTTCATGTAGACTCCAACCAGAGTGCAGTAGCCAAGGAGAACACTTGATGCTTCTGAAAAACTTTAATGTCATGTGACATGGCGTGTTTAAATCCACAATACTCTCATGCGTTTTCATCCATAGAAATGGACTTCATCAGACAACCATTGATGTTTAATTTACCCTTTATATACTGACATTCATCAATTTCTAACCAATTAAAACGTTAAAAAACATTAAAAAAACTTTTGAATGTACAAATCAGCCTTATTCATACCTCATGAATATTCATTAGTAGCCATTTTTATGCCATGTATAAAAAACCTTATAAATGTCTTGACAGCATTTAAAATAAATGTTATATAAATACAATGTTTATAAAAACTATTGTTATGGCTACCATGGTTGCCATCTCCTCCTGTCTGGTCATGCCAGCCCTGAGTTGAGAGAGTTCAGCCTCCAGTTTGGCTATATAGTTGCATCTCTCACATGTATTTGTGTTTGTTGGGAGGAGGAGAGGGTTGTCTGTGTACATGAGACAATTGTAGCATTGTCTCCAGATGCCCAGATTGACTAGCTGAACTGGAGACGACACCAGTAATCTACCACTCGACATGCTAGAACAGTATAAGGGAGTGGTATACCTTTAAGGGAAGTGGGTATTCACAGGGGTGGTAAGTAGATGTAGTGCTTTACTTAGTACGAGAGTGCTTACTTAGAAGAGAAGTATTGAGAACAAGTGCTAGTCTTATAATACAGTGAGTAGTCTGGTTATACTAAGAGTAGAGCTTCCTTAAGGGAAAATTTGAAGAACAGACTTGGCGGAGCCAGCAAAAGTTTAACCTTGTTTAACCGGTGCTGCGCTATGCGTACGACCGTGCAAAGCCGTGCAAACGCGGATTTTAAACAGTGAACTACAAAAGAGCTGGAAATGGTCCCAAACAACCAATTACTACAGCTTCTTGTGCTGAGGTCACTTCCCCCAAGGACAGGTAGGCTGCTCAAGGCTCCGCACTCCCACTGGTGAGCAAAGAAACTTCCTTCTATCCAAGTAAGGTAATGGACAACACAGGCACTACACCACAGCTCAGAATACAGCAATGCCTGTAAACTGGTCCAAACTAGTCGAGGAAGGCGGGAAAACAAGGATTATTATTTTGTTTTTTTGTTTTTTTGGTAGAAACACACAGAAAATGCAGAAACAGTGATAAATTAGTTACACAGGCTAGCACACTTTAGTGGGCAGCCTCCTGTTAAATTAAACAAACAAACAAGCAAACTTTCGATCAAATTCGACTAAAATGTAACTTTAAGTGCAGATTTTAAAATAATGCAGCAATCAGTTAAAAACAGTTCAAGCTAGTTCAAGGTAAGCTACAGAAGCTATTCCAAGTGAAAAAAAAGCAAAGATACTTAAATCCAGAAGGTAGTTGCTTTTCTGAGTTCCCTGCTGCTAGGACCACTCTGTAAACCCACGAGGAGCTAGTCTGAGCAGTATAGCCAGAAAAAAACGCCCAGAGGCGGATTTTAAACAGTGAACTACAAAAGAGCTGGAAATGGTCCCAAACAACCAATTACTACAGCTTATTGTGCTGAGGTCACTTCCGCCAAGGACAGGTAGGCTGCTCAAGGCTCCCCACTCCCACTGGTGAGCAAAGAAACTTCCTTCTATCCAAGTAAGGTAATGGACAACACAGGAACTACACCACAGCCCAGAATACAGCAATGCCTGTAAACTGGTCTAAACTAGTCGAAGAAGGCAGGAAAACAAGGATTATTTTTGTTTTTGGTAGAAACACACAGAAAATGCAGAAACAGTGATAAATTAGTTACACAGGCTAGCACACTTTAGTGGGCAGCCTCCACAGTTAAATTAAACAAACAAACAAGCAAACGTTCAATCAAATTCGACTAAAATGTAACTTTAAGTGAAGATTTTAAAATAATGCAGCAATCAGTTAAAAAACAGTTCAGGCTAGTTCAAGGTAAGCTACAGAAGCTATTTCAAGTGAAAAAAAAGCAAATATACTTAAATCCAGAAGGTAGTTGCTTTTCTGAGTTCCCTGCTGCTAGGACCACTCTGTAAACCCACGTGGAGCTTGTCTGAGCAGTATAGCCAGGAAAAAACACCCAGAGGTGGATTTTAAACAGTGAACTACAAAAGAGCTGGAAATGGTCCCAAACAACCAATTACTACAGCTTATTGTGCTGAGGTCACTTCCGCCAAGGACAGGTAGGCTGCTCAAGGCTCCCCACTCCCACTGGTGAGCAAAGAAACTTCCTTCTATCCAAGTAAGGTAATGGACAACACAGGAACTACACCACAGCCCAGAATACAGCAATGCCTGTAAACTGGTCTAAACTAGTCGAAGAAGGCGGGAAAACAAGGATTATTTTTTTGTTTTTTTGGTAGAAACACACAGAAAATGCAGAAACAGTGATAAATTAGTTACACAGGCTAGCACACTTTAGTGGGCAGCCTCCACAGTTAAATTAAACAAACAAACAAGCAAACGTTCAATCAAATTCGACTAAAATGTAACTTTAAGTGAAGATTTTAAAATAATGCAGCAATCAGTTAAAAAACAGTTCAGGCTAGTTCAAGGTAAGCTACAGAAGCTATTTCAAGTGAAAAAAAAAGCAAATATACTTAAATCCAGAAGGTAGTTGCTTTTCTGAGTTCCCTGCTGCTAGGACCACTCTGTAAACCCACGTGGAGCTTGTCTGAGCAGTATAGCCAGGAAAAAACACCCAGAGGTGGATTTTAAACAGTGAACTACAAAAGAGCTGGAAATGGTCCCAAACAACCAATTACTACAGCTTCTTGTGCTGAGGTCACTTCCCCCAAGGACAGGTAGGCTGCTCAAGGCTCCCCACTCCCACTGGTGAGCAAAGAAACTTCCTTCTATCCAAGTAAGGTAATGGACAACACAGGAACTACACCACAGCCCAGAATACAGCAATGCCTGTAAGCTGGTCTAAACTAGTCAAGGAAGGCGGGAAAACAAGGAATTTTTTTTGTTTTTTTGTTTTTTTGGTAGAAACACACAGAAAATGCAGAAACAGTGATAAATTAGTTACACAGGCTAGCACACTTTAGTGGGCAGCCTCCACAGTTAAATTAAACAAACAAACAAGCAAACTTTCGATCAAATTAGACTAAAATGTAACTTTAAGTGCAGATTTTAAAATAATGCAGCAATCAGTTAAAAAACAGTTCAGGCTAGTTCAAGGTAAGCTACAGAAGCTATTTCAAGTGAAAAAAGCAAAGATACTTAAATCCAGAAGGTAGTCGCTTTTCTGAGTTCCCTGCTGCTAGGACCACTCTGTAAACCCACGTGGAGCTTGTCTGAGCAGTATAGCCAGAAAAAAATGCCCAGAGGCAGATTTTAAACAGTGAACTACAAAAGAGCTGGAAATGGTCCCAAACAACCAATTACTACAGCTTCTTGTGCTGAGGTCACTTCCCCCAATGACAGGTAGGTTGCTCAAGGCTCCCCACCCCCACTGGTGAGCAAAGAAACTTCCTTCTATCCAAGTAAGGTAATGGACAACACAGGAACTACACCACAGCCCAGAATACAGCAATGCCTGTAAACTGGTCTAAACTAGTCGAGGAAGGTGGGAAAACAAGGATTTTTTTTTTGTTTTTTTGGTAGAAACACACAGAAAATTTAGAAACAGTGATAAATTAGTTACACAGGCTAGCACACTTTAGTGGGCAGCCTCCACAGTTAAATTAAACAAACAAACAAGCAATCGTTCGATCAAATTCGACTAAAATGTAACTTTAAGTGCAGATTTTAAAATAATGCAGCAATCAGTTAAAAAACAGTTCAGGCTAGTTCAAGGTAAGCTACAGAAGCTATTTCAAGTGAAAAAAAAGCAAAGATACTTAAATCCAGAAGGTAGTCGCTTTTCTGAGTTCCCTGCTGCTAGGACCACTCTGTAAACCCACGTGGAGCTTGTCTGAGCAGTTGTTGGACTTTGCCTGTCATCTATGGAACCATGGAATAAGCGCTGCCATGGATTCTGCAGAGGGGGCAGGTTTATTAGGTCGATGTTGTAGGAATTGCTCATAATGTCATGCTGTCTTCCATGCCATTTGTCCTGATATAGTACAAGCCAAAGGGACAATTAACTAAGTTTCAAAAGTAAGCATGTGCATACATACACACATACACACACAAACACACACGTTTGCAGAGGTGTGAAGATAGGCGAAGGCTGTCAGCCTAGCCAGATAGAAGTTTGTAGATAATTCTGTCATTTATAAATATTAATATAAGCCACAGACTTGTTCTCTTAAATGGGAAAAATGGTGTTAAATGTGGAACTGTAAAAATGTAACAACAGTGCACTCTGCTGTAACAAAGCCGATAAGTCAATTCTTTGCTGTCAAAACTCAGAGTCGATATGTCTGGATGAAGGAATTCTGCATATTGTTTTCAGGCCAGAGTTAATGGCTTGAATTTGCATGTATAATTTCTTTTATTGCTCTGGTTCCTGACCAGCTGCAAGATCAAAGGGGCTATTAACCTCTGATAGATATACTTTTTCTTGTGCAATTCGGATCCTGTCCATGAGAACAGTCTGTTATTGTTAATACCTTTGGAATTCTGATGTCATGCAGTCTGTTGTTAAAATACTTTGTGTTCTATTTCAAGGTGAATTATGTGACAATCTAGGAAGTCATCCTTATCTCCAACCCGGTAGGGAGTTGTTCATTTCTTGCACCTAGGTCTCAGGAATTAAGGAGTTATCCTTATTAGCATTTTATCTTGAAGTTGTATCAAACACTGAACATTCATGTTACATACAACTGGATGCCTTTTTACTTGCTTTTTAGCTAAGAGCAGTTTAACCCTTTAATGTATATATGCTAGCAAACAGAAATGTACATGCATCTAACTCACTATATTTTCCTACATATATTCTAGCAAACAGAAATGTACATGCATCTAACTAACAAACAGAAGTGTACGTGCACGGTTATAAATGTGTGTGTGTGTGTGTGTGTGTATATATATATATATATATATATATATATATATATATATATATATATATATATATATATATATATATATATGAAAAACAGTTCTCCCTTTTTGTTTTAAAACACACAAAACAGTTTACATTGATATGCATTCTTTGGTATTATGAGTTATGTGAAACACATTAGGAAACAAAACCTTTAGTTTTCTTTTGATACAGCAAGCCAAAACACAGTTCCATATGGTTAACACAATGATAACAACCATTACTACTAGAATTAGATGTAACACTTTTTTTCTTTTGAAGACTACCCTGTAAAAATGTCCCACCAGTTATGAACTGTAATTTATGACTTGATTGTTTTATTAACCTTATGCAATTGCTGAATTAACTGTTTGCTTTTATTTATGACCATACAGTGACAGTCTATACAGTGAATATTCACTGTTTTCTTCAGTTGGTTACTCAATCTACTCAGAGGTTGTTTGTACTCTTTACAGTCTATACAGTGATTTTACATTAATTATTGACAATGCTTGTGGATTTTATTGCGAAGGCATTGCAGCCTTGTTTCTTGAAATAAATGTGTCATAAATGTTAAGCTTTGATTTGTTACTACACATACAAATGAACTGAGGAGCAATTTCTGTGAACCGTTTAAAACTTGACGGCAAAATTGCTCATTTACACAGATACATATTAAAGTATTTGTTGTACAGCATTGCACTTGTACATACATGGACTGTAATGTACACTTAGTCCAGTTTGCAAACTTAGCAACATTAATATTAAACTGAAGCTTTCTAACTAAACATTTACTAAAACTTTAAGATGTATTACTGTTTTTGGTAGTTTTGTTTTACTACCGTACATGTTAATGGTACCGTAATCACTTAATGACAATAAAAAGGCAAGATTATCTTTTAATAATTACTAAATTATTGATATAGACCAGTATGTTTTTCTTGCACCTTTATTGTAGTCTTTCTTGCAATACTGCTTACACAGTCAGTGTAAAATTGAACCATTTTATTGCAGTTTTGTTTTTGTAAAGATACATTTGCTTTATGCTGTGAAAATTGAATGTATGCCTGTCCTCCGGCTGTTCATATGTTCATAGGTGTGTACTAGGCTAATGACCGTGGAGCCTTTACAAGCCTAACCCATAGAAGTGCCCTGGCATTGTGCTGCTCAACGTTAGTTCCCAGTGCCTCTATCAAGTAGAGCCACTGGTGAACTTTCTATTACCCATCCACTCATTAAGATTTCTCTTGAAGAGGGACAGAGAGGTGCTCTGCTTGACATGTATGGGAAGTCTATTCCAGAGCATGGGCAGTCTCTGGGAGAGGAACCTGTCCCTCCAGCATGTTCTGTTGATTGTGGTAATGAGATTGAGGTCTCTGGAGTGTGTGGAGCAGAGGGAATGGGATTTCTTTAGATGTTGCATTTCTAACAGAGCTGGGTCAGACATGGCTTTGTAAGTCAAGCAGAGCTCGCCTCTAAGTAGGTGATATGAGACACAGAATAGCTGGAGTCTTTTGAGTCTGTCCATATAGGACATGTATTTAATGCCTAGGATCCTCTTTGTGAGGTACTTCTGTGGCCTCTCCAGCTGTTGCAGGTGTCTAGTGAGGTGCATGCCAAATGGGGCATTATACTCGATGATTGGTCTAATGAGGGAAGAGTAGAGAGATAAGATGACCTCTTTCTTCTTGGATGCAAAACCCTTGGTAATGAGATGTGCCACATAGAAGGACTTTCATAGTACAGTGGCGATGTGTTGGTCGAATGAGAGTTTGCTGTCAGCCTGCATCCCCAGATCTCTTATAATGCCTTCAGTGTTCAGTGTGCTCCCATTGATGTACTAATTAGAGGGAACTGAGTTTTTACCAAAGGGGATGGTGATGATGATGATGATGATGATGTATTTGTTGGCATTAAGCTTAAGGCCATGGTTTCAACACCAGTCATTGGTCTCAGTGAGGCCTTTCTGTAGGATGTCTGCATCACAGGAATTAATAATAGCTCCCAGCTTGCAGTCGTCTGCAAACTTGGTCAGCCAAAGTCCTTTTGTGTTGGCCTGGATTTCTGAGAAGTAGATGCCAAACAGGAGAGGACCCAGGACCGATCCCTGCGAGACTTCATTCGTGATTGGTCAGCAGTCTGATTTGGAGTTTGCTACTTTCACACTGTGTGTTCTATCTTTGAGCCAATTTGCAACCCACCTAGAGATATAGGGGTTGATGCCTAGTTTGGTGAGTCTATCAATAATTCCCGAGTGAGGAATGGTATCAAAAGCCTTGGCCAGATCCAGGTAGGTGGCATGCACTGCCTTACCTTCATCCACAGCCCTGGCGACTGACTCAAAGAAGTCAACCAGGTTGAGCAGGCATGATCTCCCTTTCACAAAGCTAAACTGCATGGGGTCCAGAGTTTGGAGATTTCCTATATCTTTGTTAATCGGGTCCATGATGATGCTCTCCATAGCTTTACATATCAGACTCATCAGGCTAATGGGGTGATAATTCTCAGGGTCTGTAGTCTCTCCCCCTTTATGGAGAGGGATGACTGTAGTCCGCCATTCGGTAGGGACAAAGCCTGAGGTGAGGCTGTGACTGAACAGGGCACACAGATGTAGTGCCAGTTCACTTTGTAGTTCATGTAGAACACAGCCAGGGATATTATTGGGTCCCATGGAAGCTTTATTCTTGGCCTTGGACAATGCAGCTTTAACCTGTGCTGCAGTAGTGCTGGGTGCCTGGCATTCTTCTGGTATTGTGTTTGGTCCTTTGGGGGGGTTGAGAGGGGTAAAGTTGGCACTGAATCTGTCGGCCAGTAGGTTGGCAATATCTGTTGGCTCAGTATAGAAGGTTCCATTGTGCAGTAACATAGAGCAAATCTGGGTATTGCCGTGGAGGTTCTTGATATAGCTATAGAAGGCTTTGTGATTGTTTTTAGTGTCTGCCTCAATTCTGCCTTCATAGTTGGCTTTAGAGGATTTGATGAGGGATCTCAACTTTTTGTTGAGGCTAATAAGGGAGTTTTTCCAGTCTTGGGACTTCACCTTTTTCTGCAAAAGATTCTTCCTTCTGTTGTAGATTTTATTAATGGCAGGGGACCACCAGATTGGCTTCTTTTTTTGGAGGAGAGTGTCTTGGTTCTGTTGGGTATGGTTAGTTCTATGCATTTATGTACATGTTTGTACAGTGCATTTTGCCATTGGCATGGGTGCTGTAAAGTTAGCCACCTCTGTTTTTAGGAGTCCAAAGTCAGCTTTGGAGAATTTTTTCAAGGTGGTTACCTTAGCGGGGGGTGTAGGTGAGATATGGATTTCCATAGTGACTAGTTTATGGCCAAATCTGACCAAGGAAGGATTGACTATTGGTGTAGAGCAATGGTCGCCCATGTTATTAATATCCAGGTCAAAGATGTTGCTTCCTGTAGTGGGGGGGGGGGGTCAGAATGAACTGGCCCAGGGCATTGGAAATGATGAATTCCAGGAAGCGTTGGGCCATTGTATTGTTGCTTGAGTAGTTTTCCCAGTTGATAGAGGGGTAATTGAAGTATCCTAGTATGAGAGTGTTGGGTTGGACCTTGATAGATTCCAGGGTGCTTAGGATCATGGAGGGAGAGTCTAGGGACATAATTGGGGACCTATAGCAGGTTATGACCTGGATCACCATCTTACCTAATGTTAGTTGTACCTGAAGTATCTCAGAGGCTTTATGCTGGCTACTAGTCTGGAGGTGTATATATCCTTTATGAATATGGAGACACCACCACCACTGAAGCTTTGGTCCATGTTTCGGGGCCAAAAGGTGTGGAATGAGTTATAGCCTGGTAGTGCAGGGGTGCTTTCTGCCTCTTTAAACCAGGTCTCCGTTACAGCACAAATGTCGATGTTCTCCATTTTTAGGAGTGCTTCGAGCGAGTGCATCTTGAGATTTAGACTTCTAGCATTGGGCAGCATGACCCTCAGATTGCATTTATTTATAGCTGTTATGGTGGTAATTTGGTCTTTGGAACACCGCCTAAAAAGGCACTGTAGGAACAGCAAGAGCCTTAGCCAGTACCCAGAAACCCAGGGGTGACAGATGCAGGCCATCTCTAGCAAAGCATCAAGGTCTGTCAATCATGTCATCCAAAAAACAAGTAATCTCCGTGGTATCCCCGAAGTCTCAAAACAACCCACTAAAGTGTAGTGGGTCTAAAAACAAAACAGTGTAAGAAACTTCTCTGTGTGGAAGATTTTCAGTCCATATATTTCTAGTTAATCACTGTATATTAATCAGATCAGACAATAGTAGTAGAAGTAGTGAACGTAAACTCGTCAAGTCAAAAAGTAATAATAGAAAATATATAATTCTACAGCATTACTAAGTATTCGAAAGTAATCCAAGCAAGGCAGGCAGTCTGTTTCCAGTCGAAAATCCTTTATTAAGTACACAGACAAGCGATCCAAGTAAAACAAAAATAGAGTAATAATTTCCTCACAAGCTTTCTAAAGATATATATACTTTTTATCAGGTATGGGAGTGTTTTATTGTGCTGTAAAATAAAGTGTTATTGGTACACATGTTAAATTCACATCCCTTCCCCCATCAGTGTGACATTTGAGCTGGTCCTGCCCTACCTAGTAGCTGTCATAATAATATATAGCCCTAATGTACTTTAATGGTACATCTTATTTAAATAAATTATTAAGTCTGTGATTTTATACAAGGCAATATACTACATGGCTGGAAATATATCAACCTTAGTTCATTTTGCGATCAAAAATTATATATAAATATACACATATACATTTTGCATGTAAAAATCAGTTTCTATATTCATAACCTATTGTTAACAAAGATCGCTTTCGTCCTTCTAGACTTCTTCAGGTCTGTGTACAAGAACCCTAAAAACCTATATAATTGTATAATTAGTTAGTATTGTTATTACCATCATTTTGAATAAAGTGGAAAAAAGAGAACCAGAAAAAAATAAAAAATATATATATGTATGATGATGGAAACAAAATATACACTTAAATTTCAAATGATTTAAAATGATATTTAAAATCAATTTGTAGAAAAAAAAAATATGTACATCAGACGGCCAGGTGGCTGAAACCGTACGGGGAAGAAACCAAATCGGTTCTTCTTATATGTAAAGTCCTCCGACTGAATTTTCGTCAAAAGAAGCCAGCCACTTTCTGATCTGTGACTGAAGGACAGGTTTTCCGCGAATCGGCGATCAATCACATGGGCTCAGGTAAGGTGAATCTACTTTTTTTTCTGTTTTAGGATCAGGGACTAGATGTGTATTGTTTTTGTCAGATTGTATTTTTCTTACAGTCAGGGATAAGAAAGGTACTGTCTTGTCATAGATCAGGGAAAAAACAGAATAAGTAGACTTTAGGCAGTCATTCTGAAGAGACTATAACAAAATCCGTGGTACACATTAAAACTAGAGAATCAAGGTGAAGTTACATAACAATCAAAAGTAGAGGAAAATGGGTAATAATTGTACAAAAACACCCTGAGACCCACCGTTAACGGAAGACACAAAATATATGCAGTCACAGCGCACAGACAATGTTAGATACTTTTCAAAATGGGTTATTAAATACGAATTTGACGGAAAATTAGAAAAATCCTCACTCATCAAATTTATTAAACAACTTAAAACTGATTCTAAAGGTCAGGTAAAAAAGCAACGACAGTTAGGAATTCTCCAGGCACACAGGTGGCTGGAGGAAGTAAACCGTAGTGACCAAAAGAACAAGGATTCAAAAACAATGTTTTTAGATAGGGAGGATAACAACCTAATAATAGCATCAGCACCTCTGCCTCCCCCTCCCTTACCAGAATATAGAGAAAGTAGACAGGTTGATCCACCCCCACTGTATCCTGTGGTCACTGAGGATAGGGATGCTATAAAACTGAAACTAGCTAAAATAAGGGATCCCATTGAAACTAGGTCCCGAACAAAAGCAGGTAATCGAGAGTTGTGGCAGAAATCTAAAGACACACAACCTGCGGGAGAAGAAGAAGAAGAAATATGTCCACTCATAGAAGTACCGAACCCTCAGGTTGGGCAGGATAATCAGGATCCAACCATCTTAGTATATAGATCCTGGACTCAGGAAGATATCCGGAAAGCTACAGAAGGGATTCCCCATCTGAAAATTAATTTTAGAAAATTTTCAGTCGATTTACAAGGAATGAGGCTAAGTTATCATTTAAATGGGGAAGAAATAGAAAGGGTAGTTCGACAAATTGTAGGTCCAGATTGGTATATGATTTGTGGCAATTGGAATCCTCATGATGCTGAACAAAAACCCCTTCCTCATAGCAGTGCAGATTTAGACGCTAGAGTAAAAGGACTTACAGACCGCATCTCTGAAAAATGGAAACCTAGGGCAGACTGGACGTGCATTAATCAATGCATCCATCAGAAGGGTGAGACAGTTGACCAATATTTCGCTAGGCTGCTGGAATGTTTTAACAACCACTGTGGGATGCAGATCCCCAAAGACCAAAAACAATATTCCCCATATGAACAGCAGTTGAAAAATGCATTTTAAAAGGTAGTAGTGCGCCTATAAGCAGTTTTATTACAAAACATATGGTTGATTGAACTAGTAGGTTACAATCACTACTTGAATATGCTAGGCATGCTGAAAGGCATTTTAATAGCAAAAAGAAAAAGAAGGCTCAAGTATTTTCTGTAGAGGATGCAGCAGAGGTTTATTTAGTACACCCCAGGAAAAAGGGCAGGAAAAATGCACACGGAGGTAGGCAGTCTGATCAACGATCAGAAGACTTTGAAGGACGCAAGAAAAGGGGTGAATGTTTCAAATGTGGTAAAAAAGGACATTTGGCAAGGGATTGCAGGAAAAAATAAGAAAGCAACAACGGAAGACAAGGAGGGTGAAGACTGACTATATGATAGTCAGGAATCATTAGAAGGGACTAGTGCAGAAAGGACAAATGAGAATGTGGAAAGGGAAATAGAGGAAGTACAGGGAATTGATGACAGTGAAGTAGAAGATGAAGTACTAGACTTGGCTTTATTGAGCTTGGAGCTCTACTTAGCAGATACTAAACCAGAAGTTATACTTTCAGTGGAAGGCAGGAAAGTCAAATTTTTGTGCGACTCAGGGGCATCACGAACCCTGATACACCCTTCCAAATTGCCAGAAAACTCAGAATCACCCGACTACATATTAGTCAAAGCAGCTAATGGGCAGCTATATCAGGAGCCCCTCTCCCGCAATATTACAATAACTGATCCTGTTTCGAGATTGACACAGAAAAGTAAGATCGTAGTTTCTGCAAAGTGCCCAGTGAATCTCTTGGGCAGGGATCTCATGCAGTTATTTGGCATAGCAGTATTCCCAACCATGCAGGGAATGGAAGTACAGCGACAAACTGACACATTTACGGTGCAATCGGGAGGTAAAATATTTTATTGGTATAGTCAGGACTTGGTCACAACTGGTTCAGGGACTGTGACCAAGGAGCTGATGAACATAGCCATCATTAAGTTTCCCTCCCTCCCTCGACATTGATAAACAACACCTGTTACATTGTACCCTATATTTTTGTAATATACCAGGACCCAATAAGGAATATGAAGAAAGATTATTTAAGAATCATACAAATAGATTGGTACTGCGTAACCTGTACTGGGACACAGAAGGGAATAGTGTAGTCAGCTGTTCACTGCCCCAGGAATTTTTAACACTTTATAAATCTAATCAATTACCACATGTTAGCTTGACCAAGAATAAAAATATACAGTGGGCAGACCTAGGGGAGAAAGCCACAAGATGGGAGAAACAAACAGAACTGGAACTGTCAGGACAGGGAATACAAGTACAGAAATTAAATTGGGTGATACAGACCAACCCAGCTGTGCACCTGCATTCTCTCGAAGACAGCTGATGGACACTCCTACTGAAGGAGGCCTTGCGAGATATACCAGATACTCTCTGGTCAACAGGGAAATCAGATGTAGGACTTATCCATATGGCAGGGCCAGTTAATATCACACCAAAATCAGCATTTAGACCACAGAAAAGACAATACCCCTTAAGGAAAGATGCAGAGGCAGGGATAAAACCTATCATAGCAGCATTACTTAAGGGAGGGGTACTAGTGGAACCTCCCAATTCTCCATGTAATACACCTTTATTTCCAGTTAAAAAAGCCAATGGAGAATGGTGTATGGTCCAGGATTTGCAAGCTGTGAATGATGCAGTAATACCAAGGGCACCCATAGTGCCAGATCCACACACTCTGTTAAATGACTTAAAACCTCAACAAAAGTATTTCTCTGTGTTGGATATTAGTAACGCATTCTTTTCAATACCGATACACCCAGATAGCCAGTATTGGTTTGCATTCACATTTCAGGGAAAAAGATACACATATATGCGACTACCACAGGGATATTGTGAGAGCCCTATGATATTCTCACAGGAAATGTCAAGTAACTTGGCAAGGTTTAATCCACCGAAGGGTAGTCAGATCTTACTTTATGTTGATGACATTTTGTTAGCGGCCCCCACCCTGCAGGATTGTAGGGAAGATACCATAGCACTTCTACGATTTTTAGCCACTGAGGGACATAAAGTAAACAAAGACAAACTGCAGCTCTGGAAAAAACAGGTGAAGTACCTAGGATATGTGATATCCAAGGAAGGTAGAACATTAGATGAGGACAGAAAATTGGCAATCTTGCAGGCACCAAAGCCTACCACCAAGAAGGAAATGATGTCCTTCTTGGGAACGACTAATTTTTGTTGAAGCTGGATTCCAAACTATGCCTTGGAATCTGCACCCTTAACTGACCTTATATATAAGACACCCATGGCAGCACAAGATTTGTTACAATGGACATCAGAAGCAGAATCTGCTTTTTGTAAATTAAAACAATTAATAGCATCCTCTCTAGTTCTGGGATTACCAAATTATCATAAACGTTTTTTCCAGACTGTAGATCTACAAATATCATGTGTCCAGTACAGACAGTTGCCCGACACCCATTATGATTGTCATGTTCTGCATCCAATTTTGTAACCTGCACATGCTGTGTTGCAGCAGATGTGTGCTTCACATGCATGGGGGCCTGTTTCACATACGGCATACATACTGTCTGTGTTATATGCCTGTCTCTCCAGCATGTACTATGTATGCCACGTGATGTTGTAGGCGTGTAGAACAGTGAGACATGAGTTAATCCTGTCACTGACACAAGGTGGGTACACAGTAGGATCTGACACCTCCCTGTATGGAGCTAGGTACATCCACTCCAAATCATTTAGAGGACAGACTACACATGTATGTTCATGACATGGACTTCATTAGGACATGTTATCTATGCTGTGTATTGGTGTACTATGGCACCTGTGTGGCTGTGCAGTTGTATGATATGCCTGTGTAGTGACATAGCAAGGGTGCCATTGCATACAATGATAGCTGTGATGACTGCCGCATTCAGTATAGCAGTGACAGCCTTGGATTTACAGCCCAATCCTGTCGGTGTAGGGTGTACAACAGTGAATGCATCCCTACATCTTACTGACCAGCGAGACTCAAAGGCTACATTACTCTCTGTGTCCATACCTCCATGTGTAATGGCTCAACCGTGTGTGGTGAGCAGACACTACAATATTTTTCAGGGGTAGATGCTGTTCCACAGGATAGTATTGTGCAGTCGTTGGCAGTTAGTCTTTGTCAGTGGCTCAAAGTAGAACTGCCTGTGTCTTAGGAAATCCTGGATTACTGTTGGTTCTGTGTGGCATCTATGAGAGCTTCCATTATGAAATCACCTGCTGATGTACTCAGTCAGAGGTCACTGACAGTGGCCATGACTGCGGAGAAGGAATAGTTAAATGGGGTATACCAATAATGGAGGATGGTGAACCCCACTGTTGACTGGCATCATTGTAGACCAGGTCTCCCACTGCTATCTTCCCAGAATATAACTGTCAGACACTTGCCTATCCCCCAACTGACATAACACTCTGTACGTGATGTACACAGTTTCCAGCAATGCCTGCTGGCCTAATATTGTCATACAGCTTGTCAGGCCATTGTTGGTGGAGTGAGACATATGTCCGACATCCTTTGCATAGTATAACAGTCAATGGGCTCTGCCAGTTACAGTCGTTAGGCATGATCTGACCTTAAGCAAAAGTAACAGTGTTTGGTCCAGTGTCACTAGGTGTATGACAGTGTCAGTGCTCGTATCCATGCTAACTCCTATCATGGCATTTCAGGCAACATGACTCAGAGATCTGGGGACACCTCTTGGCACTACCTGGTAGTTGTTCTCCATACAAGTAAGTGTTGCAGTTACTTCCAGCATGTTGCAGGATGAGAGTCATGCAAGGTGCCTGTGCAGAGCACAGACAAACACATTAGGGAAGTGGAATATGTACACACTGCATTGCTTAGTCATGCTGCATCTCACTTGCTCAAAGGGTGATCCATGTCCTTACCTACAATGCCCTGCAGCAGTGCTGTGACATCCCCGCATGGGGAACCAAAGTAGTGCATCATGTGTTTACCAATATGGATGACCAGTACATCCCCCCCCCCAATGTGAGGGCCTCCCTGGTGGGATCTGGCAACAGATCAGTCTCCTTAGAACTTCTGGCATGTACCCCCTCTTTGCAAATAATACAGACATATATGTCAAGACAGCCATTTATTACCTTTTGTGGGTTGACATAGTGTGACTGCACCTACCCTTTCCGATGGGACAGACAAGTATGCAGGGCTCTACCCCATGCATTATGTCAGAAGCATTACAATGGAATGAACTCAGCTGTATGTGACAGGAGGGACACAGTCTCATTATGGGTCAGCAAACTTGACTGGTAGACATCTGCCATTAGAAGGCTGTACAATAACAGGTGGACAGTATTGTGTGATAGTTGGGATGAGGGTGCCCCCCCCCCCCCAACATGGAGGCACTACCTTCTCAGCTAAAAGAAGCAAATAGTGTTGTTGTGAAGTTGAATTGACATGGTAAGTGACAAAAGTAGCCACCCATGCAAAGCAGAACCCCAATGCACAGTGTAGTTACATGTGTGACCTCAAAAGACAGGTCCAGATTGTCAGTGACCTCATATGTCATGGTGCCACATATGATGGGTCTGGACTCATACCTAACCTGTGCACTCACACCGTCTGTGTCAACTACACTCCCTTGTTCCCACCTCATGTGACACATGACATTCCTACAACCTGTCTCATAACTTCAATATTTACAGAGCACTTCATAACTGGCCTCTCAGTGGGAAGATGCACAGCATCTGTTGCACATGCTAACATTCCAGACTGCATCCCATATGTGATCTGACAAGGATGACTATCACCATTGGGACACTCTTGCAGTCATACTGACACTACTGGCTGCTCACCAGCTGAGTGGACAATGGCAACTGTTATACCCTTGTACAGAAGTGGTGCATCCACTGACCGACATAACTATACACCTCTTTGTATGAGTATCCATATTTGTACAACTGTAGGGGTGATAATCATGGAGCTGATCAGTACACATGTATGTGTTTCACTTCAGTAGCCTGAAATATCACAAGCCTGAATTGCATAAGCTGGAAGACCAAAAGCCTGAAATTTCATAAGCTTGAAAACTCAAAAGCCTGAATCCCATGCAATTCAGGCTTGTGATCATTCAGGCTTCTGAAGTGAATCCATGTTCTACACACAGTTGACTGTACACAGGTTGGATATGTGACAGGGAGGAGCATGACTGTTACACATGGTGGACATTTCCGAGGCAGTCACCATGGACCTGGGTGAGGGTACATCAGGGCATACAACCCCCTAAACTCAGCCAAGCCATCTGAATATATCCCCCTCTCAGGCAACATTTACAAAGCTCCCACTTAGGCATCCATGATACTATCATTGTAGGGGTCACTGAGTGGCCCATTGCTGACACCAAATGCAACATAGGGACATTGGCCTCCAACACTCAACAGGGTGCAGTCCTGGGTCCTCTACTGCTTGAAATCTATTCAACCACAATACACAGGACTACTGACTGATTGTGGCTAACAATATTGGCTGATGCCGGCAAATTGTGAGCACTCATAGAGTCTCTGTGGTCTGTCACTATCCGGTAAGAGAGTATTGTGAACACATGCCTGTTGACATAGTAATGGCCATCAGCTCCATGCAAATATATATGTATTATCAATTCCATCAGTTAGACCTATGTACCTGGTAAGTAGCACATCAGTCGCAACATGTGATGTACATACTCAGGGTTAATGAACTGGGCACACAGATCTGGACACACAAGTATACACCTAATGTGCCTCAGATCACCCTGTCTCTACAGTGGTATGGCAAGAATCATATGGCATAACTGAGGCCACATTCACCTGTAAGTGACATGCTCATAACCTCCAAGTACTCTTCCCTCAGCATGCCAATATCTGAGTGCAATGGCCATTTGATGATGAACCTTTCCAAGCAGTACTGGCAATTGCACACAACAGTATGGTCCCTCACAACGTCACTTCACATCTCCAGTATGTGTTTAATGGAGATTGTTTGCAATGAGTATCATTGTCACCTGTGGCATATAGACTATGCAGAGGTGATTTGTGCCTTGCATACAGGGCAATGTGACCCTGCTTTATTCCATATGCTGCCTATCTGTAGGAGGCATAGTAGATGGATAACCTACTGTAAGGACAATAACCTTGTATGTGACATTGGTACTACATGCCTGTGGGAGATATTTGTCTAGTAGACTTAAATACACCCTTGAAAGAGAACCCTGCCTAATGGTACACAGAGCACATCAGTGCACCTCATCACATGCCATCTGTGTGTTTGGCTGGCAACTGTTTCCTCAACACAGGGCATTTGCCTGTGTCCCTTTTGGACTGGAGCAATATGTGCTGATCTTGTAATTATGGGTATAAAGATGTCTATGATTGTGAGGGCTGTATGGCCATTATGCCAGTGAAGTTGAAACATTCTGTGATTCCATAACATGATGTAAAATGCTCTAACAGTTTCACACACAACCATGGCTACACTGAGGCTAGCACCACTTCTCTTTACTGCATACAGGACATGCCAAGGCACACATGTAGTGCAAATTGGCTGTATGTAGATGAGAACACATCTCTGTAATGGTATGCACTACAGATCACAGTAACACACCTCATGTGTGCTAGTACTATCAGTTCAGGACATATTATGCTTGATGATATCAGCAGGCCTTGTTGTGGTCAGTCCTTTGTAGCCTGGAGTGAGATTAGAACACCTACCTGCCTAGTCTTACACACTATAGATGACAGTATTTATCGCACATGCCATGGCTTAACTCTTGATACTACACTGTCAGCTGGCAGTCTTAAGGTGGATGATATCATCAGGCCTTGTAGAAGAGGGCAATGTGGAAGTCAGCAGCAAGTTACAGGGCCATAAAGTGCACAACCATTGCTAGTGGATAGCCTATTATGGCATGGCAGTTGTTTTGTAGGGGTATATATACACACACACACACACACACACACACACACACACACACACACACACACACACACACACACACACACGTACACACACACAAATGTGCACCAAGTAGCCTGGAGTGAGATTACAACCCCTACCTATCTAGTCTTATACACTATAGATCACAGTACTTATTGCACATGCCACAGGTTGAGTCTGTTGTATATGTGATTGCAGGCACAGTACTTATGCATTACACAAACTAGGCCTATGTTGAACAGTATGTGTGGTCTGCAGAGTGATATTGCTTTGTACTGTTATCTACATCTGGTATCCTAGCAGTGGGGTAACTGTTATTATCCTAGGTATGTGTGTAGATGTACTAGCATGGCCATATGTGGCTGCTTACAGTTAGATAGGCAAACTTGTGGGCAGGAACAATGTGTCCTGTCCATGCATGCATTGACAACATTATACATTTCACCACCTGCTCACCTGCCTCTCTCTATGTGGTGACATCCAGCATTCACAGGTGGTCTGTAGGTAGTTAGATTATGTACTATTGTGCACTTAGTTTGGATCCTTTGAGCAACAGAGTGGATGTGGGATAGTGCAGATTTACTCACCATTATTAAGGTATATGGGGCAATGACATGCAGGTAGGTGCGTGTGTGAATAGGCATACCTTCTTTGAAGGTTGGGCATCGGGCTGGCAACTCGGCACCATAAAAATCAACTGCCAATCATTAGCAGATGGGAGTTCCACTGTGGTGACCTCTAACCGAGAAAAGCCAAAAGCAGTAGTAGTATTAAGGTACATGGGACAATACAGACAGCCACACACATATTTATGTAATTAACAGGGATGTATATATAAATGTAGCTGTATGTGTGTATGATATGTATATGTGTTATGTAGGTATATGGGGAGAGTCTATGTATCAATGTGATATGTATAGCTATATATATTGGTATATACAGTATCTATTTGACACTACATAGCGATAAATATACTATGTATGTGAGAGAGAGATAGTGACAGATGGATATGCATGCGTATATATCTGTATGTATAGACTTATCTATACATAACAGGTCAGTCTGATGATGGATCAACAACATTCCACTCATTTTAACTGTTTGGGCATGCCCAGTGTGACTGTCAGTACGTATAAAGTGACTCCAGGCCACACCTACCTGTACTCCATCCAGGAATGTGTGTTACAGACTATACCACTCAACTGTCCATAGTTTCACAAAATGTCTAGAGTTTTGGCTCATAGTTTTGGTCTGTTCCTCATAAAATGTGTGGTTTTCTGGCAAATCACTTGGATGAACTCAGGATTGAAGTCACTGAACAGTGACTTACCTTTGAGTGTCTGACTTCAAATCCTTTAGAAAACTGTCTGTTGAAACAAACCCTGTTATTTTAGCAACTGTTTACATTTAAGAGGCAGTATTTAACATATGTCCTTATTTGTAGGCCTTTGTTCCCCCATTTTGTCGGGCTTTGAACAGATTTCTTGCACTAGGAGACATTGACATCTGTCCCTGTTTCTGCAGTGCTGCACATCACCCAAAATGTCCATGGCATTCCCCAGCTGTCTGCTGTACTTAATATGTGACAGAGGTTCATAATGTTGCATCACACACAGACTGACATTCTGTGAAATCACGAACATAATAATAACTCATGTGCAAAACATGTGCCTACTTCCAGATTAGATGCACCAAGACCATCACCCATGCTAATTTCCCTAGTCCACTGAGTCACACGGGCTGCCAAACACAGTGGAGTTATTCATCACACAATCAACAGCATAGATATGTACATCGTTATTCCTGCATTGTGTGACCTACAATGTGTGATTGAGTTCTATGTTACAGCCCTTAGATTGCCTGGTCTGCTGATATACCATTGCTGACTTACTGTTAAAGAAGTTATATGGGAACATTTCTGTGTTGGGTGTGGGGAAACAACAGCACATGATCTGCTGGGATAGGCAGCAGTCCAAATATCATGTGATTCCCACTGTTTAACATCTCCCTTGACTGATGTAGTGCATATTCCAACCATGAGGCCCAGTGATTATTAGGGAACACATACTATTGGATTGGGTACCTGTAGTCCCATGTGGATGTTACTTTTGTCCACATAGCCCACTATATTTCCTTGCATAACTGCAGCAGATACATACATATGATGCCATGTTATAGTAATCCTTATAAGTAGTGTTTAGGTTAGAGACTTACCATGCAAATGCGACACTTGACAGGACTGTAGTTCAGGACTGACTCTGTGCGATGCAAGCTGTACACAGCCAATACATGGATAGGTACAGGTTGTGTGGGTTGTCTGGCATCAACAATTTTACTATATGTATGTGAGCAGGAGTAAGGTGTCAGTCCCTAGGGCCCTATGTTGTCAGTGAATGTGCTATACATTGTCTCTTAGCCAAATCCGGGGCATACAGGGCATGCCTATGTCTGCCTACAGGGACATCATCAGGAGGTTCCTCCTCTGAGTCCTCCTGTGAGTGTGGATGTGGTGACCTAGACACTGGTGGGGGGCTGAGTATCCCTTCCCTTTTCTGAACCTGGTGCAGCTGTTTCCACAGGATCATATATTGTAGCATGGTACCTACTGTGAACATATGGGCACATGTGGCTGGAGAGTACTGAAGGGCTCCACCAGATATATCCAGGCACAAAAAACATGACTTCAGAAGCCCAAACACATGCTCTATGATGTTCCTAGTTTGTGCATGCGCCTCATTATGGTGTTCTTCAGTGGGTGGGTTTGCATTTCTGATGGGTGTCATCATCCACAGTTCCAGTGCATAGCCAGCATCCCCCAGTGAATGGCCGTGTGGGATGTCCCCCCTAGCAAACATCTGGTACAGCTGTGATGTATGCCAGCTATGGGAATTGTGATAACTGCCATGGCTGCCAGCACACACATTCATGATAATGCCCTGGGCATTGCACACAACCTGGCAGTTGATGGAGTGGTACCTCTTGCAGTTGACATAGATTCTATCCTCCTCACTGTGTAGTGACTTGATGTGTACATGAGTGCAATCTATGGCAACAAGTACCTCATGGTAGAAGTGTTGCATATTGCTGGCACTCGCCTCAGGGTTGAGGGGAAAATAAATGTACTCACTGGCATTTGGAAGCATGGAATCCAAGAACTGATGGAGTACCCTGGAAGCAGATGCCTATCAGACCCCCATCATGTCCACAGTTGGTCTTTGGAAAGCAACTGT
Source organism: Protopterus annectens (assembly GCF_019279795.1). Classification (NCBI taxonomy): domain Eukaryota; kingdom Metazoa; phylum Chordata; order Ceratodontiformes; family Protopteridae; genus Protopterus; species Protopterus annectens. The sequence goes on from NC_056734.1 coordinate 708,887,938, forward strand.
AGCTAGTACCCTAAGGACTACACATACCTTTGTTTCCACAGGGATGAGTTCCCCTCTGTTGGCTCTGGATCTGAGTTGAGGGTGGCAGAGGTCAGTGATATCTTGTAGTATGTCCCTGTCCAATCTGTAGCTCTCTGCAATTTCCAGCTCATGTAGCACCTGGAAGGTTACCCTGGGCCTGAACACTCTTCTCCTTCTCTGTCTAGGTCTTTTGTCAGCAGCAGTAGCAGCATTACTTCGGCATCTAGCACATACAGATGTAGCAGACCTGCAGCAGCCCCTAGCATTCTCTCAGTTAAAATTCCCAAGTCTGTACTCCAATGGTGCAGATTATGAGGGAAAAATCAGAATGCTGGGTGCATGCATACTTTATAGTGCTCTGCTGTAGGTTCTGAACATGTGATTGGCTACCTATGATATATTCCACCTGCCTAGTACATCATTAACATCATTTAATGACCCTAGTTTAAGTTAAACAGAGGTCAAAACTAATTAATATGTCACTGGCTTTTAGATACAATCAGTACTGCGGAGCACCATGCAAACCCATGCCCCATAGGTAAATAAAGCTTAGCAGTCAGTGTACACCCCCTCAGACTTCCACGCTCAGCATGGCAGAACGATGCGCAAACATGCAGAACCTCACTCCCCTGAGGTAAACAAAAGTTAGAAGTAAGTGCACACACACCCCTACAAGGATATGCACAGCACTGCAGACACAGCACAAACAGGCTGAAATAAGCTTAGAGGTCATTGAACATACCCTCCCCTGATGTCAGCTACCTCCTCTGTAAACAACAACATGGTTCTTTGCCTACATGAAGGAGATGTGCGGAGATGATTACCCCTTTGTGCTTTTCAGTAACTCCACCTCATTTACATAGAGATCCATGCTCACACTCTGGAAACTACACGCTTCAAAGCCCTAGCACTTTAGTAATAGCACCAATGCAGCATTGCACCATTGCAGATACTAGACACAGGGTCCTGTAATGCATTTCTGTCACATAATATTAATTTTGTTTTTTCAAATTATTAGATTATTAAAAAATTTAATTTAATTTATTTCCTTTAATTTGTCAGATGCACAAAGGATAGTTTCCCTCATATCTGTACGTGGTATGCCATTTATGTCCATCTACTACATTTTTACAGCCTCTTTTGTCTGTCTATATTCCTGTACATGGAATTTTTCCATGTACACTACGGACACTGACACGGGGTCTACAGATCTTCCTGTCTGCTTGCTGGATTTCTCTGCCTGCATAATTTGCAGGAGATTCACCTGCTTATGAGGTGACTTGCATGCCATGGAGGTTTTCATGTTGGCGTGCTTGTGTGCACCGCTCAGTAGCGCTTACTGGATGTAAAACCTGCTTACTTTTATGTACACAGTGTGACACGATGCCTACATGGTAAAAAAGACTGTGTAGGCTTTATTAAATTCTTCCATATATGTACCCACTTGTGTGTGTTTTCTGAGCTTGTAGTTTGCTCATGTGTGAAAAATATTCTTTATTGCCTACTGGAATCTCTGAATGGCTGAAAAGTGTATTCCCTGCCTGCAGAAAACAAAGATTTTAGAATTTTTTTTATCCAGTTCAATTATATGTTTGCTTATTTGAACAGTGTGATTATCCAAACTACCTAGGTCCCAATTAGTTTGAATAATTGACCCTCTACTGTACCTGCTATGTGATCATAGGTGTTTACTAGGCTATCAACCACAAAGGCTTTTTTAAGCCAACCATTCATCCCAAATCTCTGACAAGTTTTGGTACCCTTGATAAGTGTAAGTTAGGGCATGGGAGGTGAAACATTTACAAGCAGAGGCCTGGGAGATGAACCATTTACAGGCTACCTGTTTCCATTAGAGATATTGGTGCAAAACCAGTGATGAATTTCCTGTTCCTCATCCAATTGTCCAAGTTGCACTTGAAATTGGTTAGGGAGGAACTCTACTTCACATAGATAGGGAGCCTGTTCCATAGATGGGGTAGTCTCTGGGATACATATCTATCTCTCTATCAGGTCCTATTTATATCACAAGCAAGACTTAAGTCTTTAAAATGGGTAATTCTGGTGCTGTTTGCTTTGTGTATATGCAGGAGGTTCACCATAGTGGGATCTTGTTAGAGATTATGAATATAAGGCTGAAATTAATTTTGTTGTAAATATGGTGAAAGATAAAGCATAGAATAAAAAGTTTGCTTGAATATATGTATAGAGTTTAGCAATGTAAAATAGGCATTCATAATATATGTATAACAGACAGGCTTCTCTTCACAGCATCAGAAAAAGCCTAAAAAAGCAATATTGGAAAACAAGTATTACATGCTTTTCTCATGTTTGCAGAACAAATATCTAAACTCAGCAATACGTGATGTTTTTTCAATAGGAACAGAACAGATGTTTCCTTTCATACTTCTGTTATTCTGATTGCGTGCATTTGTGCATTTTCACATCAGCAGAACTGCTGACAGGACAATAGAAAAGTCTAAAAACAGACATTACGTGACTTCCCACAGAAGGCCAAAAAAAATATCAAGAGAAAAAAACAATATCTATGTGCATGACTAGCACTATATATAACAATTGTAGTAGTTCAGTTATGAAAGAGAGGGACAGAGAGAGGTATTTTGTAGAAGTCATCATTCATATCTGTAATGAAGGAAAACTTTGTAAATATATGCTACAATCTGACAGAAAGAGTATGTATCATTTGTTATAAAAATAAGTTATCTGTAACTGTGCTTATAGCTGCAAAAAATATTTCTTTATCAGTGTGTAATTTGAAAGGTTTGGTGCTTTAAACAGACTACAAATGGAGTCATGCAAAGCTCTGTGTCTCTGATTCAGCAGTAAACAGCCAACAAGAGTGTGTCTTAAGAAGAATTTGGATCCAGCACAGCATAGAAGCAGCACAAATTAAAATACAATTTTCAGTGGTGACCCTAACGAATGTTCCTAGCCTGTATCCAAAAACAAGGGGAGTGAGTGGGTAATGCCTTGTATAAGGTCACTCCTGTAAAAGCACAGTAACTAACATTTATGTGAAGTACTTCAGATTTCTACAGTTTATAACAGTTTTCGACAGTTTGCAGCAATAATACAGTTTATTAAGATGTCTAAATCCGGAGTGAGACTGCAGTGCAGGAAGGTGGGCAGTGCCATAAATTCTCCAAAAAAAGGTACAATACAAAGTTGTAAGACTGAAACTGCCAGTTTTGCTGTACCAACTTCACAAGTGACTACAGAGACATTTCAACCATCTACAGTAAGGCAGCTTGGCCATCTGCCTCTCTGTTGACTGGTAAGAAAAATTTTCTGTGTTACATACAGTATGAATGCCATAAAGGTAATAATAATAATAATAATGATAATAATAATAATAATAATAATAATAATAATAATAATAATAATAACAATAACAGAATTAAATGTATATACAGCATATTAGCAAATGTAAAACCTTATTAGGGCAAGTTGATAGTAAGGCATTATGCAAATGGTTTACAATATTTGACTGGTATCTGAAACAAAATCATGTGTGGTATAAAAAGTGTTTGTGTGTACAATGTCATAAAATACAGTGCATGCCACTATTCAAAGGTTAGACTGTACAGACAACAATTTTAATGGTAAAGAACCAAGAAAGTTAATATGATGACATTATATTCAGATATTAGACAGTTATGTTCTGTCAGCAGATGTAAAAGGTTTATTTCAGAGTTGCAACAACAGTCAAATCGGTTACTGATAGAACCTCTAGTACATTTTCTTTCAAAAGAATGTAATAAACTTCCAAAAGACAGACACAATGAGTTCAGGAAGCTTAGACAAGTTATACATACATTTTTTCAAAAGTGAATAGGAGTTTTAGATTCAGCAGAACATGTTCCTGAGACATATTAGGCAGACCATGAGGAAACTCTTGAACAGCAGTTACAGGATAAAGGAAATAAATTAGCTGAGCTTAAGAGAACATTGGTAAAGAGCAGAAAACTACAGCTAATCTCTGCAAAAGAGATATATTTTATAATATATTTGTGTTTTGAAAATGGTTAAGCATCCATGGTAGGATGGTAAAATCTGGACAAATCATTCTCGAATGTTTAAAAACTTCCATTCAGTTAAAGCAATACATTTATCAGTACTACAGTAATGCAAAACAAATGACTGTGATTCTCATAGCATAGTCAAAAGGTACACAAAACAGTTCTAGTGCATACAATTAAATAAAAATAGTTAATAAGAGTTCAGATTTAAAGTCACAAGACTGACATGCTTAAATAAAGATTTAAAGTCACGAGACTGACATGCATGTATTTTCTTTTCATCTAAAATGCATCTGTTACAATGCACAAGAATAACAGGCAGACAACAGCAAATATAAATAATGTAAATATAAACGTGTTAGTTAAGCTAATATCTATTTTGTTTTTTTACAGTTTTTTTATAATTGTATAGTAACACCACACCAAACAGTTAAAGTTCTGAATTTTTAAAATAAATAAAATCACAGATGGTATTAGTCAAACAGTCTTTGTAAAATGAATGGCTGAGCAGTTAAATAAAATAAAAAATACAGAAATCCATGTATGCTAATTGTAAAATAATGTCTATTTATGTAGTATAAATGCATAGTTATGCATATCACAAATACTTATTATATTTCTACTAATATCAAATTGCAAGTGTATTAAAAGGAAACATGCTAAAAGGGTTAACTGAAATGTGAACTCAGACCTTCCCAGACTGGATAAATAGTTACAGGAAATGTTGTAAAAACAAGATCAAAAACAAGACTGATTGCCAGACAAGTGGCTTATATTTTCTAAACTATTATTGTTATTAAAATATAATTGTTAAATGTTTACATGTAGCACTGTTTGGTAATTGTAATAAAACATCACAATTGTGCATACATGTTACTAATAACCTGTTTGCAAGTAAATGTTAAAAGTAAAAAACTTAGTTGCATCACGTACAGACAGCAGATGGGCTATAGTATACATACAGTTCAAATCAATTGTGCAGGATGGTATAAATACCTACTAGTGGTAATAAACAGCAAAAGCTTTATAAAAAAATGATCAAATCAGACAAAGGTTGATAGTTTAATAACCTAATAAAGCAAATGTATAACCAAAGTGTTGGGCTGGTATACATTCTATTCTCACAGCATAAAGCAAATAAACAATACTGCAGTATACTACAGGGGGAGGGGCACTCTCTCAGTTTTACACTGACTGTATAAGCAGTACTGCACAAGGGTCTGAAATAAAGCTACAGAAAGAAATATCTCATTCCTTCTTGACAATACTATTTTAGGGGGAGGGAAAAACAGGTATTAGTGTATTAGAAATACTGGTAAACTGGATTAAACCTGAGAGGATAAATATTTTACAAGTTGTTAATAGCTATCATAACAGTCATTATTATTGTTTAGCATTAATGGTTATTATTGTATTTTTTAGTATTAAATTGTATTTACAACCTGTTAAACTGTAAAGCTATACAAGAGATGGTTTAAAAAACAAGAGATGGCTTAAAATTGCTTTATTACAGCTATACAAGACAGAGAAAAGATATGTAAAAATTGAACAAGAATGGTCACTATTTTTAATATGTTTTTGGCAAGACAATGTTGGTATAAAAAAGCATGAATGTTTCTAATTGCTGAGTATGTAGTTTAAAATAACAGGATGTATGCCTTTAGTGCCAATTCCACTAGATATTTCTAAAGAGACATAAAAAATTTCTAAGATTTTGCTTAATATTAATGTATTAAATTTGTAAGATTAGACTAAATGTACTTTACAGTCTTTGTATGTACAAATGCAGAAGAATTCAGTACAAATGATAGTCTTTGTATGTACAAATGCAGAAGAATTCAGTACAAATAATAGTCTTTGTATGTACAAATAAAAACTAATTCATTACAAATTAAATTAATGTCTAGTATTGAATATGTGTAAAAAAAACATGTTTTAAAAAAAATGGGTCCAGGATAGCTACTAAATTAAAATGCATGAATAGCAAACAGTCTGAGTAAATACATACTGTACCGGATACATTGTAATAAGTTCAAAAGTAATTTGTCAAGATGTAATATTATCACTGGTTTCAAGTTGCAGTTTTATCATTGGTTTTTGAACCATAATTTTATCTGTACTAGTATTGGTTACCCCAGCTAGAGAAAAAATTATATTAAAATATTGTATTCATAGAGCTAATGGGCTAATATTTAAACATCATTTTTTCAGAGCATATTTCACTGTCAATTAAAGTTTATGGGCAGTTCATAAATATAACCACAATGTGATGGTTAAAATGACATTGAAACTGTATATTTTCAGCAGTGTATAAATGCTTGCAGTAGCACATAGTTCTTGTCTTTTATAGATATTAATATTTTGATATAAAATTATTAATAAAAGTAAATGTTATTCAACAGCTGCAAAGAGTAAATGGAACAGTTCTAAGTCATAAATTAAATTCTGTGATTGCAAAAGACTAAATTAATTAAGTTAAAAAATAAAACTAAAGCAGACACAGCTCATAACTAATACAATATTTTCACAGAATGTTCTGCAGAAAAAGTTGTTAGATACATTCAGTTTTGGTAGTAATAGTTAATATCATTGTATTAACTGTGTAAAATTGCATTTTGACTGGTGTCAAAAGAAGGCTAAAGATTTTGTTTCTTAATGTGTTTCTATATGATCTAATCAAAAAATACATATCAGTATAAAGTGTTTTGAGTATGTTTAAAAAACAGGGAATTGTTAGAGGTTATGAATATAAGGCTGAAGTTAATTCTGTTGTAAATATGCTGAAAGATAAAGCATAGAATAAAAAGTTTGCTTGAATATATGTATAGAGTTTAGCAATGTAAAACAGGCATTCATACTATATGCATAACAGACAGGCTTCTCTTCACAGCATCAGAAAAAAACCTAACAAAGCAATATTGGAGAACAAGTATCGCATGCGTTTCTCATGTTTGCAGAGCAAATATCTAAACTCAGCAATACGTGATTTTTTTCAATAGGAACAGAACAGATGTTTACTTTCATACTTCTATTATTCTGATTGCGTGCATTTGTGCATTTTCACATCAGCAGAATTGCTGACAGGACAATAGAAAATTCTAAAAACAGACATTACGTGACTTCCCACAGAAGGCCAAAAAAGATACCAAGCGGAAAAAAAAATATCTATGTGCATGACTAGCACTCTATATAACAATTGTAGCAATTCAGTTATGAGAGAGAGGGACTGAGAGAGATATTTTGTAGAAGTCATCATTCATATCTGTAATGAAGGTAAACTTTGTAAATATATGCTACAATATGACAGAAAGAGTACGTATTGTTTGTTATAAAAATCAATTATCTGTAACTGTGCTTATAGCTGCAAAATATATTTCTTTATCAGTGTGCAATTTGAAAGGCTTGGTGCTTTAAACAGACTACAAATGGAGTCATGCAAAATCCTGTGTCTCTGATTCAGTAGTAAGCAGCCAACAAGACTTTGTGTCTTAAGAAGACTGGATCCAGCACAGCATAGAAGCAGCACAAATTAAAATACAATTTTCAGTGGTGACCCTAACGAATGTTCCTAGCCTGTATCCAAAAACAGGGGGAGTGAGTGGGTAATGCCTTGTATAAGGTCACTCCTGTAAAAGCACAGTAACTAACATTTATGTGAAGTACTTCAGATTTCTACAGTTTATAACAGTTTTCGACAGTTTGCAGCAATAATACAGTTCATTAAGATGTCTAAATCTGGAGTGAGACTGCAGTGCAGGAAGGTGGGCAGTGCCATAAATTCTCCAAAAAAACGTACAATACAAAGTTGTAAGACTGAAACTGCCAGTTTTGCTGTACCAACTTCACAAGTGACTACAGAGACATTTCAACCATCTACAGTAAGGCAGCTTGGCCATCTGCCTCTCTGTTGACTGGTAAGAAAAATTTTCTGTGTTACATACAGTATGAATGCCATAAAGGTAATAATAATAATAATGATAATAATAATAATAATAATAATAATAATAATAATAATAACAGAATTAAATGTATATACAGCATATTAGCAAATGTAAAACCTTATTAGGGCAAGTTGATAGTAAGGCATTATGCAAATGGTTTACAATATTTGACTGGTATCTGAAACAAAATCATGTGTGGTATAAAAAGTGTTTGTGTGTACAATGTCATAAAATACAGTGCATGCCACTATTCAAAGGTTAGACTGTACAGACAACAATTTTAATGGTAAAGAACCAAGAAAGTTAATATGATGACATTATATTCAGATATTAGACAGTTATGTTCTGTCAGCAGATGTAAAAGGTTTATTTCAGAGTTGCAACAACAGTCAAATCGGTTACTGATAGAACCTCTAGTACATTTTCTTTCAAAAGAATGTAATAAACTTCCAAAAGACAGACACAATGAGTTCAGGAAGCTTAGACAAGTTATACATACATTTTTTCAAAAGTAAATAGGAGTTTTAGATTCAGCAGAACATGTTCCTGAGACATATCAGGCAGACCATGAGGAAACTCTTGAACAGCAGTTACAGGATAAAGGAAATAAATTAGCTGAGCTTAAGAGAACATTGGTAAAGAGCAGAAAACTACAGCTAATCTGTGCAAAAGAGATATATTTTATAATATATTTGTGTTTTGAAAATGGTTAAGCATACATGGTAGGATGGTAAAATCTGGATAAATCATTCTCGAATGTTTAAAAACTTCCATTCAGTTAAAGCAATACATTTATCAGTACTACAGTAATGTAAAACAAATGACTGTGATTCTCATAGCATAGTCAAAAGGTACACAAAACAGTTCTAGTGCATACAATTAAATAAAAATAGTTAATAAGAGTTCAGATTTAAAGTCACAAGACTGACATGCTTAAATAAAGATTTAAAGTCACGAGACTGACATGCATGTATTTTCTTTTCATCTAAAATGCATCTGTTACAATGCACAAAAATAACAGGCAGACAACAGCAAATATAAATAATGTAAATATAAATGTGTTAGTTAAGCTAATATCTATTTTGTTTTTTACAGTTTTTTTATAATTGTATAGTAACACCACACCAAACAGTTAAAGTTCTGAATTTTTAAAATAAATAAAATCACAGATGGTATTAGTCAAACAGTCTTTGTAAAATGAATGGCTGAGCAGTTAAATAAAATAAAAAATACAGAAATCCATGTATGCTAATTGTAAAATAATGTCTATTTATGTAGTATAAATGCATAGTTATGCATATCACAAATACTTATTATATTTCTACTAATATCAAATTGCAAGTGTATTAAAAGGAAACATGCTAAAAGGGTTAACTGAAATGTGAACTCAGACCTTCCCAGACTGGATAAATAGTTACAGGAAATGTTGTAAAAACAAGATCAAAAACAAGACTGATTGCCAGACAAGTGGCTTATATTTTCTAAACTATTATTGTTATTCAAATATAATTGTTAAATGTTTACATGTAGCACTGTTTGGTAATTGTAATAAAACATCACAATTGTGCATACATGTTACTAATAACCTGTTTGCAAGTAAATGTTAAAAGTAAAAAACTTAGTTGCATCACGTACAGACAGCAGATGGGCTATAGTATACATACAGTTCAAATCAATTGTGCAGGATGGTATAAATACCTACTAGTGGTAATAAACAGAAAAAGCTTTATAAAAAATGATCAAATCAGACAAAGGTTGATAGTTTAATAACCTAATAAAGCAAATGTATAACCAAAGTGTTGGGCTGGTATACATTCTATTCTCACAGCATAAAGCAAATAAACAATACTGCAGTATACTACAGGGGGAGGGGCACTCTCTCAGTTTTACACGGACTGTATAAGCAGTACTGCACAAGGGTCTGAAATAAAGCTACAGAAAGAAATATCTCATTCCTTCTTGACAATACTATTTTAGGGGGAGGGAAAAACAGGTATTAGTGTATTAGAAATACTGGTAAACTGGATTAAACCTGAGAGGATAAATATTTTACAAGTTGTTAATAGCTATCATAACAGTCATTATTATTGTTTAGCATTAATGGTTATTATTGTATTTTTTAGTATTAAATTGTATTTACAACCTGTTAAACTGTAAAGCTATACAAGAGATGGTTTAAAAAACAAGAGATGGCTTAAAATTGCTTTATTACAGCTATACAAGACAGAGTAAAGATATGTAAAAAATTGAACAAGAATGGTCACTATTTTTAATATGTTTTTGGCAAGACAATGTTGGTATAAAAAAGCATGAATGTTTCTAATTGCTGAGTATGTAGTTTAAAATAACAGGATGTATGCCTTTAGTGCCAATTCCACTAGATATTTCTAAAGAGACATACAAATTTTCTAAGATTTTGCTTAATATTAATGTATTAAATTTGTAAGATTAGACTAAATGTACTTTACAGTCTTTGTATGTACAAATGCAGAAGAATTCAGTACAAATGATAGTCTTTGTATGTACAAATGCAGAAGAATTCAGTACAAATAATAGTCTTTGCATGTACAATTAGAAAAGAATTCATTACAAATTAAATTAATGTCTAGTATTGAATATGTGCAAAAAACCATGTTTTAAAAAAATGGGTCCAGGATAGCTACTAAATTAAAATGCATGAATAGCAAACAGTCTGAGTAAATACATACTGTACCGGATACATTGTAATAAGTTCAAAAGTAATTTGTCAAGATGTAATATTATCACTGGTTTCAAGTTGCAGTTTTATCATTGGTTTTTGAACCATAATTTTATCTGTACTAGTATTGGTTACCCCAGCTAGAGAAAAAAAATATATTAAAATATTGTATTCATAGAGCTAATGGGCTAATATGTAAACAGCATTTGTCAGAGCATATTTCACTGTCAATTAACGTTTATGGGCAGTTCAGAAATATAACCACAATGTTATGGTTAAAATGACATTGAAACTGTATATTTTCAGCAGTGTATAAATGCTTGCAGTAGCACATAGTTCTTGTCTTTTATAGATATTAATATTTTGATATAAAATTATTAATAAAAGTAAATGTTATTCAACAGCTGCAAAGAGTAAATGGAACAGTTCTAAGTCATAAATTAAATTCTGTGATTGCAAAAGACTAAATTAATTAAGTTAAAAATAAAACTAAAGCAGACACAGCTCATAACTAATACAATATTTTCACAGAATGGTCTGCAGAAAAAGTTGTTAGATACATTCAGTTTTGGTAGTAATACTTAATATCATTGTATTAACTGTGTAAAATTGCATTTTGACTAGTGTCAAAAGAAGACTAAAGATTGTGTTTCTTAATGTGTTTCTATATGATCTAATCAAAAAATACATATCAGTATAAAGTGTTTTGAGTATGTTTAAAAACAGGGAATTGTTAGAGGTTATGAATATAAGGCTGAAGTTAATTCTGTTGTAAATATGCTGAAAGATAAAGCATAGAATAAAAAGTTTGCTTGAATATATGTATAGAGTTTAGCAATGTAAAACGGCCATTCATACTATATGCATAACAGACAGGCTTCTCTTCACAGCATCAGAAAAAAACCTAACAAAGCAATATTGGAAAACAAGTATCGCATGCATTTCTCATGTTTGCAGAGCAAATATCTAAACTCAGCAATACGTGATTTTTTTCAATAGGAACAGAACAGATGTTTACTTTCATACTTCTATTATTCTGATTGCATGCATTTGTGCATTTTCACATCAGCAGAATTGCTGACAGGACAATAGAAAATTCTAAAAACAGACATTACGTGACTTCCCACAGAAGGCCAAAAAAGATACCAAGCGGAAAAAAAAAATATCTATGTGCATGACTAGCACTCTATATAACAATTGTAGTAATTCAGTTATGAGAGAGAGGGACAGAGAGAGATATTTTGTAGAAGTCATCATTCATATCTGTAATGAAGGTAAACTTTGTAAATATATGCTACAATATGACAGAAAGAGTACGTATTGTTTGTTATAAAAATCAATTATCTGTAACTGTGCTTATAGCTGCAAAATATATTTCTTTATCAGTGTGCAATTTGAAAGGCTTGGTGCTTTAAACAGACTACAAATGGAGTCATGCAAAGCCCTGTGTCTCTGATTCAGTAGTAAGCAGCCAACAAGACTTTGTGTCTTAAGAAGACTGGATCCAGCACAACATAGAAGCAACAGAAATTAAAATAAATTTTTCAGATCTAATGCCTTGTATGCCAGGCATAGATATCTCCTCAACACCCTGTAGGAGACAGAATACAGGGATATGTCCTTCAGATGGTCTTTATTGGACATATTACTTACGCCTTGCATTCTTTTAGTGAGAAACCTCTGTGGACATTCTAATTGTTGGATATGCCTGGTAAGGTACATAGCAAAGGGGACATTGTACTCAATGATAGGTCTGATGAATGCGACATACAATGGAACCATGACTTCCTTGGACCAAGATGCCATACCATTGTTTATAAATTGCACAACATATAATGATTTTCTCACTACTTTAGACACATGATGGCTAGATTACCGTCTATGTGTGTACCAAATCCCTGACTTGATTACTAGATCATCTCTTAGGGTTGTGTTGGCAATATGATAGTTATCAGGGGTGGGTGACTTCCTGAAGGATATTATACACATATATCTCAAGTACTCTGCAGTGCTCAGAAGTCAAAAGAATTTGTGAAATCACTACTTTAACTCTGAACTACTACTGTAATCACTTGTTTCTGAATTTAACAACCTCATTTAATTTAGTAATATACTCACATCATACAAATGCATGCATGCATGCGTGTGTATATCTGTGTGCATCAATATATATCTTTATATCCATATCTACATATGTGTATCTGTCTATCTATCTATCTATCTATCTATCTATCTATCTATCTATCTATCTATCTATCTATTTCTGTGTGTGTGTGTGTGTGTGTGTGTGTGTGTGTGTGTGTGTGTGTGTGTGTGTGTGTGTGTGTCTGTGTCTGTGTGTGTGTGTGTGCTTGTGTATCTATTTGTGTGTATACCTAAATGTATATGTTTGTGTACATACATATGCTTATACACAAAGACTACACAAATATATACACACACACAAACATACACACACATAAATATTTAAAGATATTTTTAAAGATATTCTGACTTTACAAGTAGTTCAGTTGGAAAGGAGATACATTTTTGAGATAGAAAACATATTAAGTCATATGGTTTGGTATTTCTTGCTTTTACCCAAATTACCAAATAATGTAAAATGTAGTCTTTCTAAGAGGAAAAGTGTTGTCTAGAAATAAAGTTCTTTGTTAATGGTGTGCAGCCTTGCTTATTATTCTTTTAACATTGTGTTATTAATATACTTATGATTTGCAACCAGGAGGACAGTTTATTTTGTTGGTTTCATTTGTGCATTATTTTTTTCATTTCTTTTCCACAGGTTTGACCTAAACACTTACGAGCGGAATTGTGCCCTTCTTTATATCCCATACTTTTCTGTTTCAAGTGATGCAGTCCATTTGCTTCTGAAGCTGTTTCTTCAGTTGCAAGTGCAGATGCTAAATACACCTGCAAGAGGATAACTGTATGCCTGATTCCACATGACAGCTCCTGGGTAACTGAAAAGGCGCCGTGGTTGATTTGACAAACAGCACAGTGAGCCAGCAATCTCTTATGTCAAAGGTAGGGGGCTGAAAGGGGTTTTCAGACCTTTATACCTGACCATTACAAATAGCTTTTCTTTTAAAAATCCTGTAGTCTTGTTAGTATAATATTACAATAATAACAATAAGTATAGTATATCCGTGTATGCTAGTTAAAAGTTCTCTAACTACTAAACTTGGAAATTATTACAGTTTCGAAAATTTTACTAATGGTCAGCTAAGAGAAAAATAACTGAAAAGTTCTCAGAAATTGTGTAGCAGTATGCTGAAAAAGAGACTGTAGATTGTTTTAAATGATCACTTTTACTTTTTCCCTGTACTACAATACTATATTCTTCACCTGAAAGTCATGAAGTAAAAAAAAAATACTTTAGTACTTTGCTACATTACATACATTTTATATAAACGTGTTAAATTTCACACAAGGCAGGTCGTTAAATAGTATAATGCAAATAAATTCTTGTTGGACTATAAAGATAATTGGTAATGGTAAATTGTTGAAATCACTTGTTGACTATAAAATAATTAAATATAATTGGTATTTGGTACATTGATTCACAGAGTTCACTTTGAAGAGAAATGCTTCTTTGGTTCCCCCTCTAAGCTCCTCTGCTTTTTATTTGTTTCTTCACAAGCTCTTTCGGCTCAGTGACACTCTGTTCCTTGCCTTAGTTTCAGAGCAAAGAAAATGCTAAACAGTCAAGGAACAAGCTCTGTCAAAGGGTTTATTTAACAGTGATTCTATTGACAGGCAAACGGAAGCCTAGGAACTCTTGTGATAACTCTATAATTATTGTCTGCCTGGGATAGAGAAAGAGAGAGAGAGCTTGGAGAATCCCTTTGAATATTTTAACCAAGTTTTCATTTACTTTTACTGTGGAATTTCTACATTGACAGCTTTGCAGCAGGATCTTTCATGCAGTAAGTCCATCTGAAGAATGTCAATGCAATTAATCTTTAACTTTTCCTTGCAGAGCAAAGTTTTCTAATCATGATGCTAGGTAACAGACTGAAAATGGGAGCTCTGCTAACACAGACATGCACTGAGCAATGGAGGTTTAACCAGCCAGCATAAATAATTGAATCTCTTCTCGTAAGAATTTATGTAAGTTGATAAACATGATGTGTGTCACATAAGGTTTTGCAGGATACATTGGTCTGGCGTTTTAGTTTTCTAATACCATAGGTGAATTTTCATCATTAAAATGTTCCTGGCCATTATAAGCTTGACATTTAGTATGGTGTATGTGAATTTGTTTTCAATATTGTTTAAATTGCTTTTGTGACTTTGTGTGTGATGCTTCTAGATTCTGTTCACTTTTGTTTTGTGATGGTACCTCTGTTTTGTAGGAAGCAAAATCTTTAGTTACTAGTTTGCAAGCTTTGTAAATCTCAAAAAGTTGAACTTAGCAATTGTAATGCTATTGTAATTGTCTAGAAAAATGTTTTATGGATTTAGTGGTGTTTTCTGTGGTACATTTTATTGAATATTTAGGCATCAGTGGTGCACCATCCTCAGTGTTAGCCTTTGTATAATCCTGTGTCTTGTATCAGTTTACATAAACAAAGCAGGGTATTTTTACCTTTGGTACTGCAGAGTAACATGACACCTGGTGAATTTCCTACGAAACAATGAAGTTTAGGAATGAGAGTTAACTTCATTAATTTGCTATTTTTTTAACAATGAAATTGCAAAAGGTGTGTTTGTGCATTTGCTCAAGGAAATGTATGATTATACATAATCAGTAAAATAGCAAAGGCTGCAGAAAGTAACACCTTTGATTTGGGATTAGAAAACAGAATCATGTTCAATAACAAAGTTATTTATTAGTTCTTGCATGCTTTTTCATTACTGAGTTGTGTTCTTTGTGTACATATCGCCTTCACATTATTTCATCAGGAATGAAATGCAGGTAAGTCTCTTGACAGAAGGGCTCTGTGAGGACTGTTTAGAACAATGAACATGTTGTGGGATAGGGTA
Source organism: Protopterus annectens (assembly GCF_019279795.1). Lineage (NCBI taxonomy): Eukaryota > Metazoa > Chordata > Ceratodontiformes > Protopteridae > Protopterus > Protopterus annectens. The sequence goes on from NC_056734.1 coordinate 708,903,621, forward strand.
ACTGCATGCCACTTATCCCATGGGAACCAGAGTGGCCTATTCATGCAGCATAAGAAAGATGCTCTTACAAACAGCCTCTAATCTTTTCTTTGGTTAAGAACATATAAACACACTTACATTGGTCTCAAAAGATGGAGCACTCTTTGGTTACCGAGTCTGTTTACATTCAGTAATGAAGCAATGTGGTTTCGGCTTGTACAAAACCACTATTCTGTTATAAATAAGAAATGCCGTACTTGTTGCATCACTTAAGCAAGACACTAGAGTAATTATATAGCATATTATAACTGGCAGGAGAATAAGTATGTAGATTAGCATTTTGCAAGCTTTTTCTTCTTGATCAGCCACTAAAATGTGTCATTTGCATATACCTGGAATCATGAAAAAAAAAAAAAAGAATGCAGTAAAAAGGGTAACATTTATCTGTACAACTACAAGCTAAGTGATTCACTTCTACTTGGTGGAGCTGACTTGTGCAATCAGTGTTATTTTGAATGCTGTGGGGAAACATTTAGCAGTAATGAATTACTACACGGGCTTGCTCCTGAAGTAATTTCTTCCATTTTAAATGAATATTTATTAACTAATATTGCAGCTGAAGGGAGCCTGGACTGCTGTTCATACTGATAACTAACTATTGTCTTTAGCGAGTTTTTTCTTGCTCTGTCTGTATCGTGTGCTTCTCATGCCAAATGTCAACAACATCTGAAATGTTTAACACGAGAAAAGGGTTATTTAGCTCATGTAACTTGTCCATTCATTTATGTGTAAGTAAATCCTAACTAATCAGCATTCTCTTTCCTCCTCTGCCTTAATGGAATTATGTTCTGCATATCTCTTGCATTTGTAAGGTCCTGCACTGTTAAAAATTCATCAGGTTCCTTAAGCGGACTACCAAATGTGTTCATAACCCTATCTTCAAAACAAATGTAAATGGTTGTCACATCAAATGTTGAATGCTCAGAAGAGCAAATGAACAAACACAGATCATTTTACATTGAATCTATAATGACTGAAAACAACAAATCACACACACACACACACACACACATATATATATATATATATATATATATATATATATATATATATATATATATACATACGCACATATACACTCTGCATGAATAAATCAACAAATGCTAGAATAAACAAAGGTATGGCATCTAGGTTCAAGAAAGTCATTGTTACACTGCATTCGACATTCATCAGACCTATCATTGAGTACAATGCTCCATTTGGTATGTACCTAACCAGGCATATCCAACAACTGGAACGTCCACAGAGGTTCCTCACTAAAACAATGCAGGGCTTGAGTAATATGTCTTATGCAGACCACCTCAAGGCCTTATCCCTGTATTCTGTCTCCTAAAGGCTTTTAAGGGGAGATCTATGCTTGGCATACAGGGCATTGTTAGACCCCACTCTGATGGACCTTCTGCATATCCACAAAAGAAACAGCACCAGCAATACCCATTCTAAAGACTTAACCTTGCCTGTGATATAAATAGGACCTGCTGGGGAGATAGATATGCATCCCAGAGACTACCCCATCTATGGAACAGGCTCCCCATCCATGTGAAGCAGAGTTCCTCCCTAACCCAATTCAAGTGCAACTTGGACAATTGGATGGGAGACCAGAAATTCATTCCTGGTTTGGCACCTATGTCTCTAATGGACACAGGTAACCTGTAAATGGTTCATCTCCCAGACCCATGCTTACACTTATCAAGGGTATCAGAACTTGTCAGAGATTTGGGATGCATGGATAGGCTTAAAAAGGCCCATTTGGTCATTAGCCTAGTAAACACCTATGAACCTATAAATAAGTAATAAATAACATGTATTTATCTATCGCTGTGTATGTGTGCATGTGTGTGTGTGTGTGTGTGTGTGTGTGTGTGTGTGTGTGTGTGTGTGCGTATATATATATATATATATATATATATATATATATATATATATATATATATATAAACACACACACACACACACACACACATATATATATATATATATATATATATATATATATATATATAGTTCTACATCTAAAGCTTGAAGTTTCAAAATTTCAAACTTCAAATGGCAAGACCAGAAGATCGAAGTTTTAAAACTTCGAAAATTAAATAAAAAAAATAAAAACTATTTTTTTTTTACGTTTTTGCAGGTGCACAAGCCCCCCTGCACCTCATACCCCCTGCCAAATAAATATACCAACTCTGAGATCACCCTACAGTGATCTAAATGGTAAATGCCTATTCCACACTGTATGGTGATCTCCATTCAAAATATTCAAAGTTTCAAAACTTTGATCTTATGGTCTCAGCCATTTGAAGTTCAAAATTTTGAAACATTGAGGTTCTGAACTGGATCCATAAATATATATATCTATATGGGTCTACTTTGTTTAAGTGAAAGTACATTTAAATGAATCTAACTTACCCGAGCTGATTTTCCGAAACAGCATTTCAACGAAAGCATAGACTGCCGAATTCCTTTCCCTGTGAAAGGAACAACTTGGCCACCATGGTGAAGTGTGCCCTCTCTTCCATTTAGTGCGATCTCAGAGTTGCTATATTTAAGTAGGGGGAGTGTGGAGGTGCAGTCCCCCCCACTTTGGTAGGCTTACTTTTGCTCCATTTTGGTTACTTACCATGGTGGCCAAGTGGATCTTTTCACAGGGAAAGGAATTCAGCAGTCCGTGCATTCATTGAAATGCCATTTTGGAGAAATCAGCTTGGGTAAGTCAGATTCATTTAAGCGTCCTTTTTTTAATCAAAGTAGATCCAAATATATATATATATATATATATATATATATATATATATATATATATATATATAAATAAATCCAAAAATGATCAGCACTCAAAATATTTAATTTAGGCTATTCAGTAACCATAACCCTTAAAAAATAGCAGCATAGCATTTTCAAATAGTAACAAAGCAAACCTTTTACACCAATTGGCATCATCAGTGCAATAAATCCCTTCGCAGAGTAAAGTGCTTACATAAATACAAATGCATTTAAAGAGACATCACATCATTTATAAACAACAGTCCAAAAATTAATTGCTAACCTAACTATAAAGTGATTATGCTGTCCATGATTATCTAATCAAATCCATTTTCTATACATGATAATTAATATAATTATAAATACAAAGATTGCATTCATAAATAGAGAAACTTTCAAATGCTAAATAAAAATGTATTATAAATAAGGTAATTGCCACTTAATGGCTGAATCTTTAATCTCAACAGTTTGAATAACAACAAATCAAAAATATTCAAAAATATTCATTGAGTTCTGGTCTATAAATAACCCCAAGATTCATAATCCACATCTTTTCTATCTTATCTAAAAGTTTGTGTTTAGAATGTTACGATAAAGTACCCCCAACAACAAAATCAATACAGTTAAAAACAAAATGCACAGTAACATGTTTTGTCATGCTTACATTTTAAATCACTTAAATGAACTGCAATACGCTGTTTCGAAGGTATTGATGTCTATCTTACATAAAAGGCTCCACCCTGCTATACTGCCATATAAATGCCCCATTCAGAACTAAAAGTAATTAACTGTCTATTATACCATGATCCCCCCAAAACGTGCACGCTGATTGGCCCAAGCGTGCCGTTATTCGTCAAGTATACCATGGAAAAAAGGTCGGTCGCCCGGTTTCCATTATAATAACTTTCTTTAAACTCTACCGCTATGTTAAATGGGTGGTAAATGGCGAGACACTTTAAATAAAATAAGGAGATCTCTCCGTTTTATTTGCTGTAAGCTCCGCTATGTTAAACCTTTTCTTATAACGAGCAATGTTAAAACAAGAAAAAAGCAAGATCTCCGTTGCTTAGTAAGATGTTGTTAAATTGAAGTTTTATAGTTAAAAGACAGTAACAAATACGGAACGGAGATGTAAATATTTTATTAATTTAAAACTGTCTCACTATGTTAAATTTAACATACATAGCGACTCAAAAGCTGTGGAGAGACTCTCCCTTTCTCCTTTTTGCCTCTGATGTACTGCGCGGGCGTGCACGTGCGCAGCATCAGAACTGCATGTGAGGCCAAGACATCTGGCGCAAGGACAGTAAACAGGCGGCATTATTTAAGAAATTTAAAAGTAACGTTTATTTTTCTTAAAAAATAACCCAGAATAATAATAACTTCTCACCAAAATAATGTAAATAACTTTAATTACGGTTGGGTTGTATTGCGGTGGTCACCGTTTTGGTCCTCGGGGTCACATAACAACGACACCGGCGCCAAACCCTAACGATAATAGTATATATTTCACATGTGTTAATAGGTGTAAATGATTTTTGTATTTATATTTATTATCATGTATAGGAAATGGATTTGCTTAGATAATCATGGACAGCAGAATCAGTTATGTAAGCAATGAATTTTTGGACTGTTGTTTATAAATGATGTGATGTCTCTTTAAATGCATTTGTATTTATGCAAGCACTTTACTCTGAGAGGGTTTGATTGCACTGATGACTCCAATGGGTGAAACCAGTTTGCTTTGTTAGTTATGAAAATGCTATGCTGCTATTTTTAAGGCTTATGGTTATTAAATGGCCTAAATTAAATATTTTGAGTGCTGGTTGTTTTGGGATTTATTTGGATCATGCACATTTTTCTAGGGTTGTGCACTAGTTTTTTGTTGGATATAGTTTTTGTAGTGCTGTCCCATTTTTATATAATTTCAGCATTGCTGAGATGCAAGAACTATATACTTTTTTTGGGATTTATTTGGATCATGCACATTTTTCTAGGGTTGTGCACTAGTTTTTTGTTGGATATAGTTTTTGTATTGCTGTCCCATTTTTATATAATTTCAGCATTGCTGAGATGCAAGAACTATATACTTTTTTGCAGAACTAATCTGGTGATAAAGAGAATGGTACATGTTTTTTTTGTCGGACAGTAACATCATTTTCTGTTATGGGTAGTGCTTCAACTACTTCTGAGTTGGACATAGCACGAATGTTTAAAGATTTAACATTTTATACAAAGATGCAATGTTAAATCTTTAAACATTCGTGCTATGGTCTGTTATGGGTAGTGCTTTAACCACTTCTGAGTTGGACATAGCACGAATGTTTAAAGATTTAATATTTTATACAAAGATGCTAAGGGCCACGATATGACATATTAAGCTTCTTAAAGCTTATGTAAGTGCTGGTATAGCTCCTTGAGGGCTCTTTGTTTATGTGGAACCAGGTGCTGGTGGTGATAATCAAAGTGTTTTAGAGAAATGGTGTGCAATACAATGAATGGCTTCTCGGTTGTTCCTGGAGGTACTAATTGAATTTTATGATCAACAGCTAGTGTCTCTTGGTAGTTCTATTGATAGATCTACTGAATTTGTATGAATGTTTACTGGACATAAGAACTATGAGACTTTGTATACACAGTTTTTAAAAAAGATTAATGATTATTAGACCGAGTTAAAAGTCATAAATTAAAGAAACATAATCGAGATATGAATGATTATCAGAATAATGTTATTTATTCATAGAAGTCATTGAGACAGGCTGGGCATTTTGCTGAAAATGATTGTTAGGCCTAAACGTAAGTGGGGTCGTTCAATATTAAAACATTCTTTGGATTTTAGTGCTACTGAGTCTAGTGTTTCTGATTTCTCTTCAAATACTGATACAGAGACTGATTTCAGCAATGTGGTTGAAGTTAATTCACCTAATAGTAAAACATTTAAAGTTTAAAAGAACCGTTTTGGTGAGCCAGCAGAAAACATCAAAGGACAAGTTGAGATGTTGTTCAGGACAATGATTTGAAAAATGTTGAGAATGACTTAATTGTTAATTTATCTTCACAGTATTTGCTTAATAATGAAACTGATATATTGAATAAAGGTTTGAGTTTTGTTCCATCTTTTTATGTTTCATAGTATTTCACTTTAATGGACATTAAGTATTTTTTGGATGTTAAATCTAAAATTTTATTATAGTCAGAAACAAAATGAAATGTTTGATTCTGGGAGAATTTTTGGTTTTAAAAAAATGAAGTTTCAGCCCCCTTATCATCCTGCTGTGAAATTGTTTGAGCAGTATGTGTTATGTGAGTTACATAGTAATAATGTTATGATATTTAGAAATTATGGCCATAATATAAGTAAACAACAAAAGGGTGCACTTAAAAGTTTGGATCATAATGCATAGACAATAGTGATTAAAGCTGATAAAGGTGGGGCCATTGTTGTTTGGAATGCTGTTACTTATGGGAAGGAGGTTTTGAGACAATTGAATATTAATATTTCTTAATATAAATTGCCTTTTCATCCTACAGTTGACTATAAGTGATTTATAGATGAGTTTCTACTTAATGGTAAACATTGCGGTTGTATTTCTGGATGTCTCTATCATCAGTTAATCGTAGCTATACCGAGGTCACAGAGGTTTTATACTTTACCAAAAATCCATAAATCCATAGATAATTCACCTTGGAAACTAATAGTTTTCGGATGTGGTTCTATAACTGAACCACTGTCTATGTATTTGGAAAGCTAGCTTAAACCTTTATTACAGCTGGTTTGGGCATGTTTGAAGTGTATGACTGAATTTTTAAAGCTTATGTCTGACATACACATTTTGAATCATGCTTATTTATGTACATTGGATATACAGTTTCTGTATACTAGTATTCCACTGAGGGTGGTATACAGGTTGTTAAATATTAGTGAACCTGTTCTAGGTTGTATGCTGATGAACATTGTGATTTTTTTGTTGAAATTTTAGGTTATAGTGCTGGAACACAAAGTGATTTTGTATAAAGATGAAGAGTTTTTGCAGTTATAGGTACAGCAATGAGGGCCATTTTTGCTCATATTATGTGAATTTATTTATGGCTTTCTGGGAATTTTTGATTTATGTTGAAAGTAACATTTATAAACAATATATTGATATATGGAGTCACTATTTAGATGATTGTTAGCTTATTTGGATGGGCTCATTTAAAATGTTAAAATCACTTGTTAGCTATTTGAATTCAAATACATTTGGCTCAGTTTTTGTGGGGAAGTTTGATTTATTTAATGCTGATTTTTTTGGATGTTAGCATTACTAAATTGATTGATGGCACTACCTTGACTAGTTTGTATTGTAAGCCATTTACAAAAAAATTAATTACTTGAAGTGACAAGTTGTCACTGTAAGCATATTAAGAATATTCCTAAGGCACAGTTTTTGATATTACATTATATTTGTAGTTCAGTAGACAGTTCTGAGCATGAAGCTGTGAATTTGGATAAAAGTTTCATCAATAGGGGTTTTGATGCACAAAATGTTAAACAGGCACAGCTGGGGGCTTGTAATGTTTTGAAAGAGTTTGTAATGTCCTGGATTGCCTGCTAAAGGAAGTTAAAATTAATCCAAATTAAGACTTGAAACTATATTTGGCCCCAATACCTTCAGAATTAGAGATGTTGTTAATAAATGTTTGCATTTTTAAAAAATAGAGACATTTTTTGATCATTTTTTGAATGAGACATGTAGATTTGATTTTGAATGTGGTAGGAGTATTGGTGAATATTTATCTTGGTATAAAAAAGGAAAAGTTGTTAATCTTGATGGAGGTACTAATATTATGCATGACTGCACTTTTTGCGGCAATAGTGTTTATTGTAAAGTGGTATCAAAAACCAAATCCTTTACATCTATTAACACATCTAAAGTATATGCTATTAGACAGTTAATTATTTGTAGTTCTGAATGGGTCATTTATATGCAGTGTGCCAGTGTGGAGCCTTTGATGTAGGACAGAAATCAAGACCTTGGAAACAGCATATTGCAGTTCATTTAAGTGATTTAAAATGTAAGAGTGACAGACGTGCTCCTTATAAACATAAGATGTAAAACGCTACTGCACATTTTCTTTTTATTGGTATTGATTCTGTTGTTGGGAGTAGTTTACCATTAGACTCTAATCATGAACTTTTAGATAAGAAGGAAAAGATGTAGATTATTAATCTTGGAACTATTTATAGAGCAGGACTCACTGAATAGTTTTGAATATTTTTGATTTGTTGTTATTCAAACTGTTGAGATTAAAGGTTCAGCCATTAAGTTGCAATTATCTTATTGTTAATATATTTTTATTTAACATTTCAAGGTTTCTCTATTTATGAATGCAATTTTTGTATTTATATTTATATTCATTATCATGTATAGGAAATGGATTTGATTAGATAATCAAGGACAGCAGAATCACTTTATAGTTATGTTAGCAATGAATTTTTGGACTGTTTATAAATGTGTATATATATATATATATATATATATATATATATATATATATATATATATATATATAGGTCCCATTTAGATGATCAAAGTCTTAAAACTTTGAATTTCATATGGCCGACACCATATGATTGAACTTTTAAAACTTCAAACACTTAAAAAAAACAAAACAAAAACAAAACAAAAAATATTCCTGGACATTTCTGCAGGGGGGAAAGCCTACTTGCACCCCCCACACCCCCTGCTACTTAAATATACCAACTCCAAGATTGCACTATCGCAAGGAAAAGGGAAAATTTCCTGTTCCACTCTGTATGGAGATCTCCGTTTAGAACGATCAAAGTTTTAAAACGTTGATCATATGGTGTTGGCTATATGAAATTTGAAGTTCTAAGACTTCAATCATCTAAATAGGACCCTTATATATATATATATATATATATATATATATATATATATATATATATATATATATATGGTTCCCTATTAGAACCTTGAAGGTCCACTTACCCGAATACATAAACACCGACACGTATTCATTGATAGTCCTGAAGCACAAATTCCAAAATACCGAAACGTCATGGTTTGCCCTTTTGCGGTATAGCTCCGTTAGGTAAGTGTGTGATAGTTACGGACCTTAGGGTTAGGGTGCAAGTTAAGGTAAGTGCATACATGGTGGTATATGCAAGATTTAGTTTAGGGTTAGAAGTTGGGTTTAGTTTAGGGTTAGAAGTAGGGTTTTGGTTAGGTTATGTATGTGGTTTATTTATTTTGTTTGTTTAGGTAGTATGTAGTGGGTGGTTGGGTGGGACAACTATGAAGGTTCAAGTTTTTAAATTTTGTGGTTTAGGGCATTCGGTGTATTCACGGTTCGTGTAATATGTGTCGGTATTTATGTATTCGGTGATTAGGCTTTCGCGGTTCCAATATAGACCTATATATATATATATATATATATATATATATATATATATATATATATATATATGTGTGTGTGTGTGTGTGTGTGTGTGTGTGTGTGTGTCTATGTATTTGGGTGTACTTCAAAAGAACAAAATCCCACGTTACCAAAGATGGAATGAATGAGATGACATCACCGAAACCTTAGTTTCACGAATGACCAGAATGCTGAAGGATTTCACAGGGCAAGTATATGATTGGACACATCTTTCAATGAAACACATTGCACTACCTCTAACCCACCCAGGTGGGGGGCCACCCCCAACATCCCCCTAACTAAATATACCAACTCCGGAATCGACTACAGTGGGGAAAAGGGCAATTTCCCCTTGTTGGGTGCCTGGTTACTTACCCTGTGAAACCCTTTGGCATTCTGGTTGTTCATGAAACTGAAGTTTTGGTGATGTTGTCTTGTTTATTTCATCTTTGGTACTGTGGGATTACAATGAATATAATTATAAAAAATATCTTTCATCACCCCTAGGCATCATGGAAAGTAAGCACAATCAAAAAAATGATCAGATACTGTCATGTGAGAACAGAATGTTACCAGTTCAATAGTATGGCAAATGCAAATAGGACCAAAAATAAACCAAAAGAATTAAACCACAAATTGTGTATGTTGATTATAGAAAAAAGAAAGAGCTAAATAGAAAAAAAAAAAGATTCTACTTGATTAAAACAGATAGGCAGTAATAGAAACAGACTGAGTCATAAAGGTACTGCAAGGATGTCATTGTTTGAGTCACATACAAAATATTCTTTTTACATCCTTGTAGGTTTCCTAATGGCATTTTTATTTTATCCACCTACCAAACCATGCTGCTCTGAATGTAATCTTTATTACTGACTCTGTGGACTGAGCTATGGCTTAAAGTGATCTACAAGTATTGGTCCACTTTTCTGGTTTTGCAAATAATTAAGTTTAAAACTAAACTTTCAGAAATAGTGTTAAGTCTGGAGGTATGGAAGTAATGCTGTTTGTAAAGAAATACCTGAAATTATTATTATTAATCATTCTTAAGAAGTTCAACTTTTTTTATGATTGCAGCAAGGTATGAGAGTTAACTGGCAAGGAACTTTAGCAGTTCCAAGCAGGTGCAGGTGGTACTTATAAACTCATGAAAGAAGAATGGCTTATTATAATATGAGAATGCATAAATTATTTTAGAAAATTACCTTGTTCCTTTTGGCCACCCCTTCTTCCTACAGCTATCAAGGCCTTCAGTTGTCCAGACTTCCTGACATCCCAGTTCATAGGGCATGGAGATGAGTCTTGTGTGCTGTGATTTTTTTTCCAGGTTTCATGTTTCAACTGAGTTTAATTCAGAGATGCATAGCCTGCTTACTGGTATGATTTAAAAACATATATATATATATATATATATATATATATATATATATATATATATATATATGTATATATATATATAAGATCATATATATATATATATATATATATATATATATATATATATATATATATATTATCAGTATCTCAGCTGCTGTTTGTGGCCTAGCTGTGACTGATTCAATAGACATCTGGATACAGAAAGTCTATAAGTATATTTTTTGGCACTCAGTCTATCAGTGATAGGCAACAAAACTGTGCTGCATTTATTGATTTGCTTGAGATTGCTTTTCTTAGTGTCTGCATTTTTCCCACCCTCCTACCCTAGTGTTGGTGTGTTCTTAAATTTGGTGGCTTTGGAATTTACCGTCCCTGCTGTAAATTTGATTTTGGACACTCTTCACAGTCCATTTCATTTGCTTACTGTACTGAGTACAGGATGATCATTTGGGTAGGACTAGCCCCTTGCTTCTTTAATTTTGGACACTCCTCCCAGTCCCATCTCATCAGCTCATTCTACTGTGTACAGAGAGTGCATTTGAAAAGGCCAACCACCTTAGTTTCTTAATCTTGAATTATCTTCTGCTCCTGTCCTCTCAAAAAAAAAAATTACACTTTATTCATTTATTTATTGTGTTCTTCCTCCTTACTGTTAAGTATTGAAGTGGTTTTATTCTGCTGTATTTATTACTGTTTGTTAGTAACCTGATTACATCTGTCTTTTATTCTAACCCTTTTAGTTTTAGTTTTAGCACTTTGGCTTCAGGCCAGTTATTTTACATTTAACAAGGTTATTGTGGTCTACACTATTGTGGACAAACAAAACCAAATCAAAACCCCGTCTCCCCAAGTCCATCCAGGTTTCAGAACACTATGTCTGGACAATTCCCATCAGTTTCTCCTGCCAGCCTGGTCAACATGGGCATACTGAGACAGTGTAGCAACTGCCTCATGTTCACTGACAACCCTCTTCTCCTAGCACATAATTCTTCTACTTGCGAGATATGCATCTATATCAGTGAACTGGAATCCATACTCTCTCACACGTCAGTCAGTACCCCTAAGATAGAGGAGATTGCCAGTACAAACACCACACCACCCACGTCACATAGCCAAGCACAGGACACACCCACATATACAGAGGTCCTCAATAAAAACTTACCTAAACAGCAGAGACCTCCAAAAAACATTCACAGACATTCCACACACAACACCAAACACGTCACAGACAACAGGCAACACACCAGTGTCTCACAAACACAGCCCATAAAGCACATTAAACCAAACATACTAGTCACTGGCAACTCAATTGTGAGACACACCAATGTCCCCCTCACTGGCTCGACAAGGGGAAGATCACTGTCAGTTGTCTGTCAGATGCCAGAATCCACCACATCACACATGCACTTAAGTCCCTCCACAACAGGTACAAGTATGACTCTGTCATTGTTCATGTTGGTGTGAATGACTTGAGATTTACCTCCCTGGACAATATGAAGAGAGACATGATTGAGCTGTTAGAGTATGTGTCCCAGGTAGGAATGACCCTAGCCATAAGCAGCATCCTACCTTCACTAAGAATGATACCACAATACCAAAAAAAATAATTGACTTCAACAATTGGCTTAGTTTTTGGTGTCATTCCAAGGGGATTCAGTATCTGTCTGCCTGGGATGACATAGTTGACAGACCTCGATGCTTTGCCAGAGATGGCCTCCTCCATTGTGCCTTTTTAGGCAATGTCCCACAGACAGCTCTTCCAACATAAAATATTTGTCAAAAAGCAAATTGAAAGTCATGCTGCTTAATGCTAGGAAACTTAACCTGAAAATGCACCCACTGGAGGCTTTCCTAGCACTGGAAGATGCTGACATCCATGCAGTCATGGAACTTGGTTCAAGGCTGTGGAGAGCACCCCTGCCTTACCAGGCTATACCTCATTCCACACGTTCTGACCCCAAAGGAAGTCAGGAAGACTAAGGGTGGTGGAGTTTCTATTTTCACTAAAGACAAGCACACCTCCAGACTGGATTTTCAGCATGAATCACTAGAACTTCTCCAGGTGCAACTGACAATTGGCAAGACACCCATCCAAGTTATAGCCAGCTATAGAACACCCCCTTCATGATTCAGGACAACTAGTCCTCCTCCTACCTGGACCTACTTGAGTCCATCAAGATACCCCTAACACCCTGATGCTTGGTGACTTTAACTACCCCACCATAAACTGGGTGAACTATTCCTGCTCTAACGCACTCACCCAAAGATTCCTTGATTTCATCAATTCTAATGCACTAGACAAGCTTGTCTCATCCCCCACAACTGGAATTAGCATTCTAGACTTGGTTCTCACCAACATGGGTGATGCTGCACCACCCCCACAGTAAGTTTTTGCCTGGTGAGTTCAGACCATCGGTCTGTCTCATTCAAAGTGTCTATCCCATCCATCCACCCCCTCAAGCTGTAACCAGGCTAAAAAACTTCTCAGAAACTGATTACAACCTTCTAAGGGAGGGTATCAGTAGCGTCACACTACTGCCCCCCTCAGAGGATGCAGAAAAAATATGCTGAACAGTATGACAGTGTAGTATACAAGTACCTGTATAGCTGCATGGACTCAGCCATACCCAACAGAACTAAAACCTGCTCCTCGAGGAAACACAAACCTATGTGGTGAACATCCTCTATCAACAGGCTTTACAACAAAAGGAAGAAACTGTTGTCCAAGGGTAAAAAGGTACAAATTCCAATTTGGAAAAATTCCCTCCTTAACCTCAACAAGCAAATTAGATCACTAGTGAGAACCTCCAAAGTCAATTATGAATCCAAACTAGCCTCCAAAGGAAAGGCTAACCACAAATCCTTTTTTAGTTATGTCAGAAACCTCCATGGCAAAGCCCAGGTTTGTTCCAAATTAGTTCTTAATGGTGCCACTTACACTGATCCTGTTGACTTAGCCAACCTACTAGCAGATAGGTTCAGTGCAAACTTCACCCCCTGTCCCCCCAAAAGGCCCATTCAGTGTCTTCAATACTTTCCCTGCACCTCAAATCTCCATAGATTAAGTGTTAAAGGACCTATCCAAGGCAAAGAACACGGCTTCCATGGGACCTGATAGTATCCCAGGTTGTATTCTGCAACATCTCAAGCAAGAACTAGCCTTACCATTGAGCACCCTATTCAGCCATAGCCTAATTACAGGCTTCATTCCAGAAAAATGGAGAACTGCCATTGTCATCCCTTTGCACAAAGGTGGCATCACTACTGACCCTGGAAACTATTGCCCCATTAGCTTGGCAAGTCTGATCTGTGAGGCCATGGGGCATATTATTATTATGGACCTCATAAACAAGGACATAGGCAAGCTCCAAGCACTTGACCCCACCTAGTTTGGATTTGTCAAGGGCAGATCTTGCCTGTTGAACCTGGTTGACTTTTTTGAGACTGTCACCAAGGCACTGGATGAGGGAAAGTCAGTACACACAACTTACCTTGACTTGGCCAAAGCCTTTGACACAATCCCCCACTCAGGCATCATCAAAAAGGTAACAGAACTTGGCGTAAATCCCTGTCTCATCAGGTGGGTGGCCAACTGACTCACTGATAGGACCCACAAAGTCAAAATAGGTGCCACTACCTCTGATAGCAGACCTGTCACTAGTGGTGCCCCCCAGGGATCTCTCCTGGGATCCCTGTTGTTTGGCATCTACTTCTCAGAGGGCCAGGCAAAGACAAAAGGTCTGTGGCTGACCAGGTTTGTGAACAACTGTAAGTTGGGTGCAGTCAATGACTCTCCAAATGATGTTAACATACTTCAAAGGGTCTTACAGCAAGAGATGACTGGTGCCAACATCATGACCTTAAGTTAAATGTAAAAAAATGTATTATCATACCATTCATCAAAAATATGGCCCCTAATAATTGACACATTAGCAGCAACCCCTTAAGCACACAACCTGTGGTGAGAGACCTGGGTACACAAGTTGACAACAATCTCACATTTGACCATTATGTAGCAGCAAGGGTCACAAATGCTTTTTACTTGGTTCATCTCATAAGTAAAGGATTGCATCCAGGAAAAAGGAGGTTATTACCTCTCTGTATTCCTCCCTCATTAGGCCAGTAATTGAGTACAATGCCATGTTTGGTATGTACCTCTCCAAACACCTGCACAAACTAGAAATCCCACAGAAATACCTCACAAAGAGAATCCATGGCCTCCAACACCTGTCCTATGTGGACAGGCTCAAATCACTGTCACTCTTCTCTGTATCATACAGTTTGTTCAGTTGTGATCTGTGTCTCCCCTCAAGGCAGTCTCTGGCCCTGCTGTACCAGAGATGCTCCATATGCGTAAGTCTAACTCCTCCCATAGTACCCGATTAAAAGGCTTAAATCTAACATGTGACATTAACAAAACCTGCTGGAGAGACAGGTTTGTCTCCCAGAGGCTGCCCAGTCTCTAGAATAGACTCCCCATACATGTCAAACAAAGTACGTCTCTGACCCTCTTCAAGCGCAACCTTGATGAGTGGATGGGAAACCACAAATTTGTCCCATGGGTTCCACCTGTGTCCATCACTGACAGGGGCAACACATGCTTATTGTGGTTTCTTTTTTGGGGATAAACCTTTGGCTAGGCTTATAAGGGCCCCAGAGCCATTAGCCTAGTAATCTCTTATGATCTTATGACCCTAAGATAATAAAGATTATTATTTTGCTTTTAATATACAGCAATAGCATGCATTCCTGACACCTAAAGTGAAATAATTTTGTGTCGAGGAGACCAGAGGGTGGAAAGGGTTTGCGGTGGGTGGGGTGAGATGGTAGGTAGTGTGGCCAATAGAGGGCACCACAGTTGCTAATGCTAGCCCTGCATGTCTGTGCATGTGCTTGTGTAATGTAAGTGGATTTTTATAGACATTTATGTGCACATCTATGACTCGCAAAGTGCATTAAATTTTTATCATGTCACCCATAAAGCAGAGATACATAAAGATGTAAAGAGCTGCAAAGGCATCAGGGCAGCTTATAACTGGGCAAGGCTCTGTACTTACCTGATGTCATTCACAGAGTACAAAGTCCATATAACATGCAAATGTGAGGTAGTACACAGGAATGGATACAAACACTGTATACAAGTTTTCAAGCTGAGACTGCTCCTTTCAACATACTAGTTCAACCCCCAGAACCAGTATACCATGATGCATTTGTCTCTGTGATTATACACTGCATGATTTCACTATGCAGTCCTACAAGTCTTGCAAATGTAAACTGCACTGGATATACTTTTTTAATCTCCCATAACCTGGTCTACTATTCTTTTATATGGCCACTGTGCTATTGGGATGTATGTAAGAATTGAAAAAAGCAAGAAGCCGGTGGGTATTCAGAAACCACAGAGCTGGAAAACTGGATTGTCCTTAAGGTCTCATTTACATATATCCCATGGGCCTCCATCAAAGGAGGTTTAAGGTATTGCACAGTGAAGACAATGGATTTTCTGGGATATTTCTGTCTGATGGTTTTTTTTTGGGGGGCGGTTCTCTGTAACATTTTTGACCCTTTTGGATGACTGTAGACCTTGTGTATTTACAGACTACATTGAATATAGTTCTGCTGTGTGCTGTTTTATGTAGTACAGCTTTCCCCATTGCTAAATGCAACTTTATGAGGTTATTGCTGTGATCCCTCAAGTAAAAGTTAGCCTTTTTCTAATCACATATCAACATATTATGATCTCTGATGTGTAGTTTGTGTAATGATACAATGCGCTGTGCCAGTAATGCTGTCTGTCCCCTGAGAGTCTTGTTTGTTACAAACTCCTTGTATTGCACAGATTGCACTGCTGTGTGTGTTCACAAAGTAAAGCTGTCCTCTGATTGGAGGATGCACAGTGCCTCTATGCTATGTGGCCAGCTAGAATTCTTCTGCATCCCCACAAGCAAATTTTGCTGTGAAACAATCAATTTGAAGGTAAAATAAAAGTGGGATATTTGGTAGTGAGTTGTGTTCTATCTTTTCGGTTCTAGAAACATGTGATAAGTGTCACTGGGTAAATTTGGAGGTTTTCAGTCTATTAATCACCTGTATGCCTGGAATTATTTATCTGAATAAATCAAGTGTTTTGCTTAACATTGGTCACAGAGTGTACTTTTGACTGTGTTGTATCAGTAGCAATCCAGCTAGCCATGAGTGCAAATTTAGATATCTGGATGCATCTCCCACACATTGAGTTTATTGTGTGCCTTTATTTATTTACATTTATTAGCTGGAATAGTCCTATGGACCTAATAGCCCTTTTTCAGCATAGTCCTGGAGGAGAAACTCCAAGGAGCGGTACAGGTATGTAATGAGAATTACAATTTTGATAAAGGGAAATTCTGTACAGTAGTAGCAGTTTGATAATTACACCTTGGCTATACTTCAATAAGTAGAGGTAAAACAAAATAAAAACAATAGGAGTCTTCTAAATATCCAATAAGTTGAGAAGAGGTGGATATTATACAAAGGTAAATGGAAGGAGTGAGAAATAGGTTAGTTAGTGCAAAAATAGTAAGCATCTAATGGTACCTGGTGATTATAACAGTAGGAGGGAAGAAGATTTGTGAAACTATATAAGTGACACATGAGTAGGGAGGTGTAAGAGAATATTGTGGTCATTAATTAGAAGAGGGGAGGGAGAGAGGATGGGATAAAGAGAGAGATGTCTTGGAAGTTTAGGCCCTTGAGAAATAGGTAAAGGGAGATGGAGAGAAAGGGATTAGTACTGCAAAACTGACATATTAGAAGATGGAGTTGATAAAATAAGAGTTGGTATGTGGGAATATGATCTCCTGTTCAGGTGTCGAATCAACAAACAGATCTGGCATTTCTTTAGTTTTATTTAGAACTGGTACAGACTAGCTTCCCCTCTGAGTTCAGGAGGAATAGGATTGTATAGCTTACCTATGCAGGAGAAGTAGAGAGAGAGTCATCAGAGTCGCTCTTGGTTGTCTGTTTGGGGTATATCTGTGCTATAGGCTGAAGATAGCAGGGCACATGTAAGTTTTACAAAAATATGTTGTGTGCCATTTTGAGTTGATTGGATGTTGGGAACAAAATTAAGTAAAGTAATCAATCAGTTCCTGTATTCATACAGAATACCAGCTTAAAGACAGGAGGAGGAGAAGAAGAAGAAAAGGATGAGTATAACCTGAATGTTTAGTTTAACATTTTGTATGAACAGAACATCAGCTGCATATAGGTAAGGAAAATGTGTTGAAGAAAAATACTCCAAGCTGTCATTACTGAATAATGTAGATAAAATTTATTAACAATAATCGTGAGAGCTTTTGGGGTAAACCAACACTGCTTCTTCAGACCAAACATACAAAACTTAATCATGGTATTTATATTAAAAGGAACCTATCAGAATTAACATATAAATCACATGTTTAAAAGCCTAAAAAGGCATATGAAATAAGAAACTTTAATGCACCAATCAACATACAGATCAATGCAGATATTTTACAATCAAAGTGAAAAGACCAATAAGAAAAAAAGGGCAAAAGCACAGTGAGAAAACCTCATTATAGACAGAGAATGCAGCTCTGCACAACAAGGCCTCTCATTGGACAAAATGTGAAGGGGCTATTGGTCAAAACTGACCAATAAACTTAAACATTAAAATTTCTGTGCACACACTATCAAAATAGAAATTAGTCTGACTAAAAGACTAAAAATATCTACATCCATCAATATACTGACCTAACTGGTGAAGCCAAACTACAAACACAATGTAAGAGCAAAAAAATCATACTTGGTATTGAAAGTAAGAACGCCATAAATAAGCATCAGCTAAAACCTAAAACTTAAATCAATAAAGGATTATAACTAAAGTCATATAAAACTGGTCATTAAATAAAAAATGAGGAGATAGACATCCTTTAAAAATAAATTAAGACTTCCTTGTGGAACAGTGAAACACGAGAGCTAACCTATCAGATGTTAGAACTCAGCATATCCGCCAATTAGGAAGTAATTAATGACTATGTCTGTGTAGGACTATATAAAAGAAAGGGCAACCTATTAGAAAGTGAATCTTCGCATAGCAAACAATGAGAAATGGAAAGCAGCCATGAGACGACATCTGAATCACCAGACACGAGTGTCCACATGACTTTGCTAATCTTAATGTGGTCTCTACCTTGACAGCTAATTCTACCTCCAGACCTTGTGCTTCAACCTTCACAGTCGTTGAAGTGAGTAAAAAGATGTTTTGTTGACTGCATCTCTCCCTAAACTACGCAATTGTATATATATATATATATATATATATATATATATATATATATATATATATATATATATATATATATATATATATATATATATATATATATATATATATATATATGTATATATATATATATATATATATATATATATATATATATATATATACATATATATATATATATATATATACATATGTGTATATATATATATATATATATATATATATATATATATATATGTATATATATATATATATATATATATATATATATATATGTTGGGTCTATATTAGATGAACAAAAGTTCATCTTAGCAAAAATCCAGGAACTCGAAACTGCAAACCCCACGCTAAATATTTATTCCAACTCCGAGATCGCACTACAGTGAGGAAAGGGCAAATATTCCCATCTTCACTGTACTGCGATCTCACAATTGCGGTTTCAAGTTCTGCAATTTTCACTCATGTGAGCATTTGCTAAAATGAACTTTCGTTCATCTAATATAGACCCTAAATATATGTATGCATGTGTGTTTGTATATGTGTGTGTGCGTGTGTGTGTGTGTGTGTGTGTGTGTGTGTGTGTGTGTATATATATATATATATATATATATATATATATATATACACACACAATTGCGTAGTGCTATCCACATATTATATGATAAAGCTTAGAGATTAGGTAGTATTTTTATTTTTTATGTTAAATAGAGCTCAATTAATTTGTTTCTAGTTAGAAGAGTAGTTGTAATCTAGCCAGTGAATTTTCATGCATTAATATAATAATCTGACATCATTTGTAAACAATATTTAAAATATTGTCACTTCTCAAAATTTGATACTTATGAGTAATATTCTTGACTTTATACCAGTCTTGGGCAACACTATTACTGCATAACTTCAATTATCCCCAAATGTACATTACTAGGACTTCTGAAGAAGTCCAGGGATTCTACCGGACGAAAAGCGCTTAACCTCACTGTTTTTATTGTATTGGTTTTTGTAACCATTAAACTGTTCAGTGCTTAATACCTCCAAGGTGCCTTTTTAGAGTTTTTTCGAGTGTTTTATTTTGTTTTGTATTTTCTTGAAAGTTATTACATATAGCAGTGTGAAGAAAAAACTTTTTGAATATAATTCTTTAATCACTTTGTAAGAATATATATTTTTTCATATGTAAAGGATTTCAGGAGTAAATCTCATGGACTCATTTACATTTGTCTGATTCCTTGATGTTAATTTTCTTTTTAAATTTAAAGCAAATAATATTGACTGCAGAAAGTTAAGTTGTGTAAATCAAATAGTATTGATGACAGAAGGGAATATTTTAGAAAGATTATTTCTCTTGGAAAAAAATCCTTGTATATAAAATATAATACAATATTTTTATAAGACTAAAAATAATAAACACTAATTAATAATAAACAGTAATGATTTTATTACTTATAAGAATAATAGGACTTATTTACATGAGTTGTCAAAAAAGTAAAATAGTAACTCACTCCAAAATGTTGATTAGTGTTTGAAAATGTATATTTGGTCAATTAAGATCTGGAAACATGTTATTGTATTAATGTAATAATACTCACAAACTTATTGTCAGTGTATAATAGTCAACAACTTTAAGAATAGTGCAATAAATACTATACCATGTTGGAATTCACATGGAATAACAAACTGTTGTTTATATAATGTTACATGGTTTTATATTTCTCATTACTAGATAATATCAATAAAATGCTGACAATTTAAAACCATCCAAAGACTTGGAGCTCACAATCTGACATAAGTAATTCAAATATATTTAACATAGCAAAGTAATTTTATCAACTCAGAATGGACAGCATGAAAAATGTTTAGACTTAGTTTGACAATGAGGATTAATGAAAATTACCATAAAAGTACTCAATTAGTTGAAATTTTGGGCCACTTTTTATTACTTGCATAATAGCATTATAATGTGGTAATATATATATATATATATATATATATATATATATATATATATATATATATATATATATATATATATATATATATTTAAATTGTAATTTTTGTTTTTCTCAGGTAATGTAATCCCTATATATTTTAAATTAGTTGATATTTTAAGTCAAGAAAGAAAATGAATCTCAAGTACCATATATTTAACACAAATTTAGCATAGAATGAATTTTTCCAAGATTAATTCATAATTAGAGAAGTTACAATATATATCTATTGCTTTGGAATTCTAGGAAGATCATAAGGGAGCTTTTCCAAATAAATGTTGATATTACCAGCAAATACCATATACGGTATAATAAAATTAAATACTACATGAACGTGATCCCACATTTGGATGAAGTAAAAAAATAATGGGTTAATCTATAGGTTAAATAAATTGGATGGCAAAGAACATCTTTGCTGAGTACTACATTTAATGCCTATTTTGTTTAAAATGGCAATTCTTAACTGTAAAAATGTGGTTGGTTCAGAGTAATGTTTTTGTTGCCAATGAGAAAATGGGATATCCAAACTTGCTAAGGAACTTTAAAAAGAAAATTTAACTAGCAGTATCAAAAGCCTTCCAAGCGTCATTCATCAAAGTATGTGTAGAATACCTATTATTAAGAAGAAGAAATAGTCCAAAGCAAAATGCTGCTCAAGCATTTCTATAAAATATGTAAAGTATTTGCTAAAAAGAAATCAAATAAGACATAACATCCTTAATATGATTAGATGATATAATTGTGGAAAATCTTGTATCAGAATTAATAAGAGCAGCAGTGGTATTTAAACTGATAAAGAATGGTTTTAGACTGGTCTTATTAAGTAATGATAGTTGTAATACACTTTAGTTTTTCACTGAATAATATATCAAAATTATCTTAATAAGCATCAGACCTTGATACTTTGTTTTTAAATAAATTATTTTTTAATTGTAATTTTGAAGAACTGAAGTGAGAATTTATGTTATCATCATTCATATGGCGTGAAGGATTGGTATATAAATTCTAGAATAACTTCTGTAAGGATTCCAAACACGCTTCACTTGCATTTATTATTCTATCAAGTGCTAGATAGAAACAAATAGGAGGTTTTAGAGCTAAAGAATCTTCGTCAAACAAATCAGATGGAATTTTGTCCAATTCTGAATAGTGCACAACACTTTTGCTTCAGATCATGATACTTGTGATTTCTTTCACATTAATATTTAAACTAGTTTGAAGATCATGTAACTTTATATGGACCCTTAGTCAGAGTTTAGCACAAATATCTTTAACAATTTTATTTTGCTCAGTTTCTCACAGAAAGTAGCTTTGTTTCTTCACTGGCCCCTTATCAATGTTTTCAAGAAACCCGTTAGATACTAGTTTTAATTAATGGTCCATCAGTCTCTGAAAATACACAATCTATGAGGTTAAATCCAAAATTACATAGATTGTGGGATGATAAAATAAGTATATAGCTGTATTAATAACCGCTAAACAAGGGATAAAACAATAGGTGTTAAGAAAAAAGTAGACATTTGTCCACAATTACATAATAGGGAGAAAATTGAAGTTTATTGATTGTCATGATATGAATTTGTAAATGAATCTAAGAAATTGAATACTTCCATTAGTTGAAGAATATTATTAGATCTGTTTTATTGACTACTTTGGCACTGGACAGCCTATCAAATTTGAGATTATACACAATACACAATGTTGTAGTCATCTTTTATTAAATAGTAATTAATCTGAAACTCTGAAAAAAATTAGGAATTGCACTAATAAAGGTTACTTCAGCGGTGCAAAATGTGTGCTTGTGTGTGTGTGTGTGTGTGTGTGTGTGTGTGTGTGTGTGTGTGTGTGTGTGTGTGTGTATAACTATATATATATATATATATATATATATATATATATATATATATAAATAAATATATATATGTATTTATTTCACCAGAATACAACTTTAGGTACTGTGCAGTCATTCAATAATAATAGTAGTTCCCTTATAGATTATAATGTGATACTCCAGTTTGTTTATTAATTTATTCTTTTAGTATCGGCATCCAAGCTTTTTTGATTTCCCTGCTGCAATCATTTTATTCCACCTCTTAAAAGGCACAAGCCATTATTCAGCTAACATTTTGATGCTTTGAATAACTACTATTTGTACCTTTGATTTAATAAAATAATGAAATAAAGAAATTACTCCAAGAGCCATCATTATGAACATCTGACACTGTTTGACCAATAACATGATGACTGAAGTAAAGTGATTTGATCAAAACTTAGGAATCCAATTGAAACCTTTATACTGAATTGTAGCAAACTGTACAAGCAAGGAGCAAAGAAAAACCTCTTATCTCCAGAAGTGAAACAATACAAGCCTCCTGAACATGAAGAACAAAACAAAATTAGTATGTAATAAGTTAAATATTACAAATGGTATAATCCTCCCTATTAAATCTATACTCTATGATAAAGTGTTAAATTGTTGAGTCCAAGACAATGATAACATGATAAATGCAAATAATTGTTTATTCTATATGAATAAAACCTCTTTAAAATATAAATATAGTCTGAATAGGAAGCTACAACAGCTTGGAAAGGAAATAGTCCTGCTCACTAACATATGTCTAAAATCATACATAAAGTATTGATTATTTAACAGAAATTATTTCTTTTAGTGAGTTCAACATAAATGACCAGCAAAAAATGTTCTTTTAGCTAATACAAAACTGAAATATATATCACTACACATGATTGTACTTGTTAAGCTAGTCTTAATGTGTCACTTTAATGTGCCTTTTCTAAAAAAACAGATTCCTAAAACAGCATTGACATGAACTGGTAAATTATTGAAGAAGACACATTTACTAATATCTTAAAAATACAAAGCCTCAGGTTAGTGGAAGAGTACCATACTGAATAGATCCACTGGAAGCTTCCATCACAAATATGTTAATGCTGTTCATTTTATAATCAAAACTAGTTTATATGTTAAAAATTAGATATGATACAAAATAGATATGCAGCTAATTTTATGTCAGCACTAATATATACATTCTAATACATAACACAGAGTAAATTATTGATACAGTGATATAATTATGACCAAAAAGTACAAAAATGAAAACGTTTTCTCAATACATTATGAAACACAGTTTTCTCAATGCAACTCAGAGAGTATTTTAAAAAGAATAAATATTAAACATGAACATATATTTTAATGCCACAACAAAAAGATTTCAAAGCAAAAAACACAATAGGTTCTCTTTCTTGAAAGATTGGAAACTCATGTAATAAGTATAATCTTTATCTTTTTGATAAATAAAGCCATAAATATTTAAAATAAGTTAAAATTTTCAACATGAATGAGTAAGATAAGCAGGAAAAACGCAAGATAAAATGAGATCACATACATTAACATGACTCATTTATGCATATAACACATCCATTAAAATGTCACAGTTTGAATCTACCACAGCTTTAGCCATAACTACACTGGCAAATTAACTAAATAATAAAAATAATAATAATAATAATAATAACAATTAAGTAAGTTGTGTTAAGAATGGAAGAATAGTCATAAACTAAAGATTTTATTTTCATTACACAAACAAGTTTTTAACTTTTTATGTTGAAAATAAATATGATCAATGGTACAATAATCATTAATCATTCAGAAAAAACAGTCATAAGCTAGGAATTTTTAAATCAAAATCCCTCAAACTATTCAGTGAACAAATGGGCCTGCCTAAAAGGCTTAAACTGCCCCAGTAAAAATTTGAATTATATTGTAGATGGAAATTACAAAAAAAGGATTGCAGATTAGAAACTTTGCTTATTTCACAGGTAGATAATTGCAGTTATTCAGTCTGAACATTTTATTGCAGTAATAATCATTACTACTAGGCCCATACTTTTTGACAAAGTACTAGAATATACTATGGATGATTTATAGTAAAGGCACAAGTATCTATGCTCATAATGGTGAAAAGCTTCAAATACTTCAGTTTATTTCAAGTTATCTTTGTAGTGAAAAGTCTTTCAGATAAGTGAAAGGCTTTTAGAAAGTCTTCAGACTAGTATTTAATAATCTTCTGTGTAAAAAGGAAGTTTCACTAGAAATCTTACTTGGGTGTTAATGTTAAATTTATTAGAAGATAACAATATAGAGTACTATTGTATTTATTTAATTTCCTGTGGTAAAACAAATAGAAAACAGCTTTTAAGTATTCTCCATGAAGTTCCTTTTTTGTCAATCTCAAAATCATAAGATTGTAATGGAACTTGAGATTTTTTTTGTATATTTGCCTAAAAAGAGCTTGGCTGTTACAGCAAGTACAGTACTCTAAATGCCTATTCCACAATCAGAGTATGTTTAGATTTTGGGAATTCTAGTAAAGAGAATATGTTTCAAACAGGTTGGATGAATAACACATTTTAAGTAGCCTTCTAAGAATAATATTAAATGTGCCTACTTCTTGATTCTAGGTAGAACATTTCTCCCCTTTGCTATTAAAATATTTATGGTGTTGCTTGTGTTTTTGATCAGTCACAAAATTTTCTGCATTAGATATCTGAGATTTTGATTCTTTCATTCTTTTTAATGTATCAACTGTGATAGATTTCATACATGACATCCCCAAATACATTTTAGGAATTGGCTGTTGTAACAAAAACAGAACTTCTTTCAACTCAGTCAAGAGAGAGAGGTTCAGGTCAGACTTTGATGTGAGAATGCCGAAGTTTTTTTTTTGTATCTTGAATGGAACTTGGTATATTTAAGTCTTACATATTTCTTAAGATTTAATGGAGATGACAGTTTCATTTAAACTGTTTTAATTTATTTTAGCTCTTACATGCCTAGAGACATAATTGGTATAATTCCCTTATATCTGATAGCAAATTATAATGAACTTTTAGTTTCAAGGAAGGTAAGTAATCTGTACAAGATGTTGAACCAAAGATTGAATTTGTAAAAAAAGCTAACACTTAATAGCAACAAAACATTTTTTAAGCAGAGCTGACTCATACAATACTTCCTAGCTGTCCCTCGACATCTTGAAAAGTAATGTTCTCCTGATTCAGCACACCATTTTTAACTCTGACAGAGGCCGCAGATTTACTGAATATATGGAGACTAGATACTGCACCATCTAAAGAAGAAATTATGATAGAATTATCTAGTAACGTGTTGAAAACTCCCTTTTAAGGCTGTTTAGAAAGCTATTGAAATAGGATTTAATACAGACAGTTATGAAAGTCAAAAAAGTGAGAGACAGTGTAGTCTGGGGGATTCAATTTAATTTTGAACTGAACTAGATCTGATGTATAATATAGTTGAATTTCTTGGGAAGAATCAGAAGGTCTTTAAAGAGGGAATGATCCTATTTGAGTATTTGATATTTGGATAGGAAAAGTGGTGGTAAGAAAGTCAGAAGTGAGTCTAAGCATGTCAGTAGATTAGATTAGGTTATTTTCCTGAATGGTGATACTATTTGAGAAGTGGATAAGGTGCAGATCTTGGAGTGGAAAAGTCAGGCCAAGCCTTGGTGGACATATATACTAAGTGAAAAAGAGAAACCTCTTAGCAAATGGAAGGGAGTAGACCAAATTTGATTGTTATAGGAGCTATCAAAATACGTGACTGTGTAAAATAGGGAAGGGTAAGAATGGAAATTTAAAGAAGAGTGGTATTGTAATAACTCATTACAGCAAATTGTGCCTACAGGTGTTTCTGCATTTAACTCCTACTGTGCCTCTAGCCATCAAATATTGCTTGTTCACATTTGCATTAATAATTCCAAAACCATGCTACATAGAAGGTATCAAAATATATTATCTTGAAGCATACATGATGACAAACAATTGTACTGATATTTGACCTCTGGCAGTCAGTATTTGTTAGAACTGTAAGGTGATAACTTCATTTTTTTAAAGGCTCAAGTCACACACCCTGGGAGTAAAAGGTACACAATCAAAATAGCTCTACTGGAGAGAAGGAGTTAAGATATTATAGCGAATCAGAAATATGGTTTATAGATGAGCCATGAGTAGACAGAGAAAGGGTAAGATAAGAAGATTGGAGAGTTTGAACAAACATGGTCCAGTAGGGAGTAAAAAACATATCTCAAGGAAAACTGCAAAAAGTTGGAAAGGGGCAGGGATAGTGATATTTGCAAAAGCATTTATTTTAGAATGGGTAAAGAAGCTGACAAGGAGTAAAGGTGACATAAAGAAATTGCAGCCTTAGAATAAAAATGGAAGTCAGAAATGTAATCAGATGATAGTGGTAGAAAAGAGTACAGGCAGGATTTCTGAGGTGTTAGTATAAGTTACAAGAAGGAAGGTTAGGATAAGTTGACGGTAGGTCAAATGTGGTCTGCTAGAGTGGTGTGCATGCAAATGATGAATGAGGGCAGTAGAGTGACAGGAAGTTGAAAGTTTGAATGAGGCATGCTGTGTGAGGTAGTCTTCTATTCTTTTAACTTGATGGGGGAAGGAGGGAAAGTTTAGATGTTTAGGGAATTAAGTTAAATTATTATTTATATTTTTAAATATGAGATGTGGGCATGGTGGACAAGTTCTGCCAATCTTTATGTTTTACAGTTCAGGTATGGAAAAATAAATAGGATGTAGCAAAAAAAGGTATTGAAGTAACTTTTTGCTAAAGGTTTGAGACACCTCCCCACCCTCCCAATTTTTTTTTCTTGTTTTCTTGGTACTTTCCTTTGTTATAGCTTACTTCACTTGAATGGATGCTGAAGGAACAGTATGTACTAAAGCAGAGGTACCTGACATATTTCATTAGACTCACTGCCTTGCTCTGCTGCAGACTGATTACCTAGTGATGCTATTCTGTTGTTGTTTACTTGTTAAACTTTCTAACCTGTCATTGTGAGGAAAATGGATCAGATACGGTCAAGAGAGGGAACTTTTAGTTCTAAGTTACTATAACAATTAGTGATGGTTCAGCAGCTCCAGTATTTTTAAATAACCCAGTTCTTCATGGGATTGCTGTTTGCTAGGCATGTTGTTTGAACATACCCCTTCACTAATCAGCTTAACATGTCAATGTTTGAGAATACACAGGTACAGAATATAGATCATCAGTGACCTTGTTTGTGTAAAAAAAAAAAAACAAATAAAAAAAAAAACATGACTTGCTTCTCAGAGCAAAACAGCATTCCTACTAACACAAATACTCCATACCTGCTTCAAAATCAACAACATCTGTCAGCAGAAGTAAAATTCATGCCTTCCTGACTTTCTGCCTCTACTTGTACCAGCTTAGGCTTTTACCTGTAAATGTACTATTATGGTACACTTATTTAACATTGTTAAGTATTTAATATATGTACACTTAATAATGCAACCATTTATTAAGGTTGATTTTGCTGGGCATACTTCTATTAGTTTTTGTAGTGCAAAGCCTGGTTGAAGTACCTGTTAACTATGTTATGGATATGATCTTGTCTTTTGATCCTTTCTGCACCTTTAGGACCCAGTTACTGGGATTCAAGCTTTCAAGACAGCATCCTGGAGTAAAACCTCAGGCCTACTTTCATCCGTCATATGTAGGGGATGTAGCCATGGCTTTTGCTTCTTATTACAGGCCATTTGTAAGGACCTGTTCTCCACTGAACTTCTATATGGTGGAGTGATACATTTGTAATGGACATCTTTTAGTTGTCATCTATTATGAATTATTATGACAATTATAACAATAAAGTTGTCTTCATTACTGAACACTCTGTGAAGGACAAGATCAACTTCTTAGCACACGAAATATGGACAAAGCCATAAATAATGGTAGAATAAATGCCTAAAAATAATGAAAATTAAAAAATGCTCTTATAAACTTTAAAAAATTGATACAATAGCAGGTTTTGCCTTAGCATGTATTTGCTAAATGGTATGAAGTCTGAAACTCAAACATTTCTCATTATTTTCTGACTTCAATACTCAATGATTTGCCAGAAAACCAAACATTTTATGAAGAACAGGCCAAAAATATGAGGCAAAAATCTTTATTGTGCAAAAATCTGGACATTTCACAGATATGGGTGAGATATTGCTGTTTTATTACAAGTATGTAGGAAAAGCCGAAAGAAGAAGAAGAAGATGGCCCAGGTTGCCAGGCTGTGTACAGCATTTCTGAGTATGACATGGGAACAGGTGTAGGTTCACCCTCATCTACCATTCAATAAGGCAGTATGAGGGCATCATTCCTTCAGGAGTTCAGTGACATTTGCATCTGCTTGGTGCTGGCACACATAAATGCAAATGTCAAAAGCAAATTTTGGTTTAGACAAAATCTTTTGATTGTTGATTTGTAGTCATATGCACTGTTCCAAGAATGTTAATTCTTCTGCACTTCTCCTGACCACACAGAAAAAGACAATAATAATAATAATTAACATTGTAAGTAAAATGCATGTTTTATGTGCTTGATCCTACCTT
This sequence comes from Protopterus annectens, assembly GCF_019279795.1. NCBI lineage: Eukaryota > Metazoa > Chordata > Ceratodontiformes > Protopteridae > Protopterus > Protopterus annectens. The sequence continues at coordinate 708,932,931 of NC_056734.1, forward strand.
GAAACTGGTCTGTGTTTTCCAGGGAGATTGGCCATATTACCCAAGGAATTGACGTATTGTGGCCCGGACACAATAACTTTTATAGCAATATTTGTGGGTCAAATAAAGACTTTCTTAATTCCTGGCCATAACAATAAACTCAAAAAAACTGTCCCAGACCTAAACCTTCCTAGGAGCATTTCCAGGTTTATTAAGATTAAAAATCTTCCTTTATTATATTCCTCATGACAGGATTCAGGAGATCAAATATTTCTTGTGCGCATTTATTTCATTATCAGTAATAGTGAATCACTATCTCAGAGTTTTGGGATACATGTCATCCTAGTTTTTAACTTGGCCAGGCTTCCTGGCCCTAGCACAGACATACATTTTTCCCTGATATAGTAACTTACTGGTAAATTATAAAACCTCTGTTTTAAGACATTTACAAAAAATATTTAAACTTTACCAGTGGGAAAGACAAAAGAAGATATGGAAAATATATCTTCTGCATCTGATAAAACAAGTGTGCATATTCTGAAATGTGCAGCCTTCCACTGGAGAAAATCTAAATAGTGTAGGTTCATATGTCAATAGTTAAATCTGAGGCAATTGGTCTAGTAAACCATTTGGAGCCTAGCCGCTGCAATTCTGACTGTTTACCCCCCCCCCCCGCGTGCACACACACACACACACACACACACACACACACACACACACACACACACACACACACACACTCCATTCCACAAGGGACAAGAGAGCAAGAACAAGGATGAATTTTTGATATCCCCATCCACTCATCATGGTGGGGAGCTGCTTTATCTGATGTGAAGAGTAAGCTTGTTCCATACACAGCAAATTTCCTGAGGGAGAGATCAATCTTGCCATCAGCTTCTATTTATGTTATAATATGCAAAATAAAAACTGGCAAAAATATGTACACAATGGGCCTGATTCCAAAAGACTTGCTCTCAGTGTAAGTGACCAGTTACACCGAAAGCAGGTCTGTTGGAATCTGGACCCCTGCGTAATCTTGTTATAGCTAGGTCTTACACCAAAGTAAGTCATTAACACTGAGAGCCAGACTTTTGCAATCAGGGCAGATTTCCGGTGAGAGCAACTCTCTTGGAATCTGTCCCATTATTTTATTAAAACAAGATTTACTGAAAGTACTTTATTCTATAGTTAGACATCATTAGACTGAGAGGTAAATAATAAACATCCCTTAAATATAAAAAAAATCAAGGTCATGTGAAGAAAGTCATGATAATTTCAATAACTTTTTGATTTATAAAACTATTACCAATTTTTAGTAGTAAGATAAAGGCTGTAGCCTTTTATGTAGATACATGGCTGAATTTAGTGGTCACTTCCAGTGAATTGCTTGTATGAGTTTTTATTGAGTTTATTGAAAAAAATGTAAAAATATTAAAATAAAAATGGTCATCATTTCAGGCAGTCTACATTTCATATAAAACACTCTGCTGGATACACTAAAGTCAGGATCCCTAGAGTGGTAACAATGTTCAATATAATTCAAAAGTGAGCCTATGAAGCAGTGGGATAGTTTGCATCTCATGTAAACTATTAAATTCCCCAGGAATTTTCACACCCAAAAGTTATGATCAATGCCTTCTCCATTAGTTTGATTAAGTTAATAGCCTATAAATTTCCTGCAACATCTCTAAGACAGTTTCTGAATGTTTCTGAAGGCAAAAATTAGGAAAAAGCAATTCTCCTTTCACTTGTTTATCAATGAGTAAGATAACCATGGGCCACTCTTCTAATACAGATGTCAATAGTTGAACAAAAACCCTACTCCTCTTCATAGCAAAGTATTAACTCATTCAAGCTTATAACCTCTTCACAGCAAAGTGCTTCTTTTGACTTATTGGTTTTTGGCGTGTGTTTGATTTCCTGGTTTATGTGTTATGGAGCTGGTTCCTGATAATGGAGCTATCCCAGCAGGTCCCATTCGTGAACTTAATAGTTCTATTGGGAGCCTGGCAACCTTAATTCAGGTGCTGTCTGAGCAGATAATGGACTTGGGAAGGAATTCATCTGCCCTACCTACTACTTTTGGTAGGGCGATTGGCTTGAGTAGCCGGTCGCAAGATAGCATTACAAGTTCCATCCCCCCAGGGCAAGACAGTCCCGTTTCCACCTCTATTGCACCTACAATGACTGCAACTGGATGAGGAGAGGCAGCGGGAGGTGCTAATGTGCTGACTGATTTGGAATGGTGTACCATCTTTTTCACTATAGGAGTGGATGAACGAAGGATTATCCAGTGATTTCAAAGACTTTAGTGACAATAGGAATGTCAACAATTATGTCGGAACACTAGATGAACAACTTGAACACCTCGAAAATGAAATTATTAAATTTTGTAAATTGCAGGTGGAAAATAACTATTTACGTGAATGCTTGCAGAGGGAGCAAGTGCCCAAGGGTTTAAGGACATGGAGATTTCCCTCAGGTACTATTCAAGGCACTGATTTTTACAAAGAACTTGTTGCAATTTTTAATAGACATAGTTGTGAGCTTGTTGAATGCATTATGAGGGAAAATGACAGGAAAATGGTTTCTATAAAAAAAACTGTTGATGAATGTGATGCAACGCTTAAAAATGATTTAGGATTTCCGCAAAAGTTTGATAAATACAGGGCTATGTTTGTTAACACCGATAAATATGTGGAGGACTTGGTAAACAAAAAAGTAAGAAGTTAGCAAGGGTAAAAAAGACTATGAATTTGGTAAAGCTTATCCCACACCAAGTGGATTTAGCAAAATTGAGCAGGTCAGCGACAGAGAAAATATGTACCAAAATGAGTATGCTGACCAGCATTTGAGGGATGATGTAAATGAGAATGGGGATGATGCAGTCCCTTTAGACATGCCATTGAGGAGGTCAGAATGCCTTCAGAATTGAACGAGGCAATTTGCCCAGGGCAGGGACATAGAGAGCAATGGGAACTTCAGGAATACATTTTCCAACAGGGGTTGCCCCTACAGGGGACGAGGAAGGGGAACAACAGGTGGCAATAGATTCTGCCACCCAAATGAAAACACACATAGTTACAAATAATGAGGGTGATTTTAAAATATTTAATTTAAGTAATGCAACTGTAGATAATGAGTGGGCAGAATTATTTCAAAAAGGGCACAACTATGTTCCTTCTAAGGTTCCAGAGGTGGAAAAAATTCTTTTGGCGATTAAAATGTTTGTTAGGAAAATCAACTTGTGTATTTATTTTGACAATGAGATCAACAGTACACAAACACCACAATGTAAAAATTCAAGTACATTTAACCCGCCACTACATCCCTTGTTACAGGTCTTTGAAAATTTATGTAGTAATCAAGTCAGGAATCTTATTAAATACACGAAAAAGGATTGTACAACTAACCTTTCCCATGAAGAAACTGACCTTTTAAGAAATATTTGTGACAATATGAATATCAGGTTAATGAAACCTGACAAGGGAGGGGTCATTGTGGTAATGGAAAAAAGGTCTTATTTAGAAAAAATGTATGAGCACCTTTTTAGTGACAGTTATGAACAAACATCGCTGAATGAACTGAACATAGCCTATGTTATTTTGAATGATTTGTTATTCGATGGACAGATCACTATCAGTGAATTTAACTTTTTGCAACAAAAATCACCCCAGATACCGTCTATTTTTGGTATCCCAAAAATTCACAAAAATATTGTTGATCCCCCTATGAGACCCATTGTTGATGGCAAGGCATCTAAAACATTTAACTTGGCAAATTTTGTGGATCTTCAACTTAAAAATGTGTTGGAAAAATACCAACACGTCCTCGAGGATTTCTGGGACTGCTTGAGCAAGATTAAGGACAACTTATTTTGTGAACACCTGATATTAGCTATGATAGACGTTAAGGATCTTTTTCCTGTCATAGGCATTCAATGGGTTTATGATTTCCTTTGCAACAACACAACCTTTGGACACAATAGAATTTTGATGTTTAGAACTCTTATGGAAGTAATTCTTGAGAATTATTTTATTGTGTTTGAAAACCAGTACTTTAAACAAAAGATTGGTGTAGCAATGGGGGCAGCATGTGCCCCCCTATTTGCCAATATTGTCCTTACCCAATGGGAAACAATGTTTGTGTTTAAACATGAGTTATTTAAATTTTGAAAATTTTATGGGCGTTTCCTTGATGACATCCTGATATTTTGGGATGGTACAGAAGAAGCATTAGACAGTTTATTTGAATTTGTAAACAACAGTACCACTTTTTTGTCCTTTACTATGGAATCCACCACGGACACAATACATTTCTTAGACATTAAAATTACTAAGGACCAGGTCAAAAAAGGGTTTAACTCAATAATATATAGAAAACCCTCTTTTTTGAACACCTTGCTACATTTTGGAAGTTGTCACCCCTTACACCAGAAAAAATCATTGGTTAAGGGGCAAGGGGTGAGGATAGCAAGAATGGTCAGTGACTATAAACAATTTATTGATGAAATAAACACTCTCAAGCATATGTTAATTTGGAGAGGATACCCCGAAGTATTTATTGACCCTATTTTGCAGGAAGTTACTAACAAAAGAACTAACGGGTATTTTGTGCCCCTATTAGATATTAATGTGTCAAATACAAATGCTATGCACACCTTCGATGGGGGGTTAGATAACCTGAATATAGGGGTCACTGACAGAGGTTTTAACAGGGCATTGATTTTGACATTTAGTTCTGTTTTTAGTGAGATAAAAGAAATCATTTATAATAATTGGAGTATATTAACTGATATTAAAGAAAGCAAAGTGGAAAAGGGACTGAGGCCAGTAGTTGTTTATAAAAGAAGTTCTAACATTAAAAACATTTTAGAAAGGAATGTACAGAAAAGTGTGGGTGGATGTATGAGAAGATGTGGACACTGTGCACAATGTTGTTATGTTCTTGAAGCAGATCTTGTGCATATTGAAGGATATGGAATTGTAAAGCTTATGCATAAGATGACTTGAATGACAAAGTGTCTAGTATACATTGCAATTTGTCAACATTGCAGTTTGTTCTACATAGTAAAAACTAAAAATGCCTTCAATAAACAGATTTACCAACACATTTATGACATACAGAAAGTTAATATGTCCAATGCCTTAGCTAGACATGTTTTTGAATATAGTGGGCACTGCTTTAGGTATTCAGGTTTGGAGCAAGTTACTGACAAAGACATGAGGGGTGGGCCAAAAGATATATGGTTAGAGTATAGGGAGTTGATATGGCAGCTCTGTGTTAATGCTACCAGTCCTCCAGGCCTTAATGAGACCTTGTCTATTAGTAGTTATTCAAAACTTAAATCGGAATTTCACATGTGAACAAAGGTTTTAAACATTGTAAGCAGTACTAAGTATTTTAAGTACTAAAATAATCATTATAAACTTTAAGTACCACAATAATATTTACATTTTAATAATAATTTAAGTATTGCATATGCACTTTATGAAAAAGCCCAAATTGTAAGAGCTTTGCACATTTGATTTTAGGCATCGTTTTTCATGAATGAATTGTGCTTCTATCAATGAATTGTGTTTCTTTATGAATTAATTGTGTTAACTAATTGGGGTGTGGTTTTTAATATCATGTGACTATACCATGAGGATATTTAAGTGTGTTACAATGTATTTCAAGTGTTTCTGATGAAGTCTGAGGCTTAAGGCCAACAAAAGCGCTCAAAATCAATAAAGTTTGCTGTGGAACTTCATTTGGATCCTGCTTCTTTTGAGTTATTGGTTTTTGGCATGTTTGATTTCATGGTTCTAAACTAATCTGGGTGGACTATAGCATGGTTCTGAACTAATCAGCGTGGACTGTAGCATAATTCTGAACTAATCAGGATGGACTGTAGCATAATTCTGAACTAATCAGCGTGGACTGTAGCATGATTGTAAACTAGTCAGGGTGGACTGTAGCATAATTCTGAACTAATCAGGGTGGACTGTAGCATGGTTATGAACTAATCATTGTGGACTGTAGCATGATTCTAAACTAGTCAGGGTGGACTGTAGCATAATTCTGAACTAATCATTCTGAACTAATCAGCGTGGACTGTAGCATGGTTCTAAATTAATCAGGGTGGACAGTACATGCTACTTGCCATTTTGTTTGTCTCTTCACAAGACCTGGAATTCTGCAACATGTTTAACTGTGGAAGCTTCCATATTCATGTTCCATACAAATGTTGCCCAGATGGTAACATCATAGAATTGCTACCAAGCTTCATTTTATAAGGATATAAATATCTTTTAAGCAAATGTATAAAAGACATGCAGCCATTGTCAGTACAGGGAAGTATCAGCTGCTTTTATCTATAGCGAGAAGAAGTATGCAACTTTCATGTTTAATTTAAAAAAATTCCTTTGGAATTTGTGTAAGCTAATTTAATGAGTCTACAAAAGGAAGCCTCTGTAAAGTCTTTCTTTAACTGCACATTAAATGCTGAAAGAAGAAATAATCAAGACTTGGTCATATAATGACTAAAAAAAGTATTTCACTAAGCAAGAAAGAAATTGTTGGCTCTAATCATGAACAGGGTTGCATCCTCTGTTACTTAGGCTTGATTTGTTTGCTCTCCAGGTAGGGTGCAGCTTGTCTTTTAATCTATGTGTCTGGGCTTCATCTTAAAAATACGTTTTCTATAGAAAAGGAAACGCATTTCTAAATATGAGCTTTTTTAGGAATTTGCTAGTTGGATATAGGTCTCGGGATACTGGCAGATATGTAGAATGAGGGAGTGAGTTTCCTGGAACTTTGCCTTCTCCTTGGGAAGGAATGTAATTTTAGGGTAATGAGTAACTGAAGACAATGCACTGATGCAGATGGATTCTTCTAAAATATGTAGTTGCAGGGTAAAACTAGAAATTTCAATACCCAGGAAGAATGATCAGTAAAGCACTTGGTAGCGATTGTAGGTAGAGTCATGGGACTTGAAAAACCAAAAAGGATAAATGGCACAGGCATGTACTGTACAAAAATGACATGACATAAGTGTAGTTAGGGATGGTAGAGTTAAGCAGGAAGCAGACCTGTGTTATTTACAACACAGCACATGTGTGACTGATATGATTGTAGCAGGCATGATGATGCAGCAATTCAGGCTGTGGTGATATGCTTTATCATATTTGTTTTATGCACATAAGCAACTAAGTGGTGTGTGTGTGTGTGTGTGTGTGTGTGTGTGTGTGTGTGTGTGTGTGTGTGTGTGTGTGTGTGTGTGTGTGTGTGTGTGTGTGTGTACTTATATGTGTGTGTGTGTGTGTGTGTGTGTGTGTGTATACTTATATATGTGTGTGAGTGTGTGTGTGTGTGTGTGTGTGTGTATACTTATATATGTGTGTGAGTGTGTGTGTGTGTGTGTGTGTGTGTGTGTGTGTGTGTGTGTGTGTGTGTGTGTGTGTGTGTGTGTGTATCTGGGTGCTTATGTGTATATATTTGTGTGTGTGTGTGTGTGTTTGTGTGTGTATATATATATTTTTTATTCACTTTTTGACAGATTAAGTAGATTGGGGTGCAGGGAATAAACTAATTTTAGTATGTAATGCTCTTAACAGAGTCATTCTCTTTTTTCTTAGGTATAAACAAGTCTTCCATAATAGATTGCAATTTTGAAAAACACTATGTGGAGTTTGTATGTTCTCCTTGTCCTTGTGTGGATTTTCTCTATGTTGTACTGTTTCCTTTTAGTCAGCAAAAAAAAAAAAATATTCTGGTTGATTGGCTATACTGAAGTGTTCACATATTTATATGTTTTTGCTCAATACTAGACAAAAGTGCCTCTTTTCTGGAGCAACAACCTCAGGATGACTGAGTAATTATCTGACTTGTGCTGAGTCACAAAGATTGCAAAGAGAAACAGAAGGGATTAAGCATATGACTGCAAGATGAAGATCATTACCATTTCATAATCCCATGACCCAAACTAGCTGATAGTTTCAGAGTTCACAAATATTTGCTAACTCATATTTCTGACTCTAATCTTTTATAACTGTCTGATAGCTTTAATGTTAAGCTCATCTGAATCAAAATTTTTTTTAAGGTTTAAGTTACAGGAGATATCAGTATTCCCTTCCAGGGGGCTGAATCTCGAAGCTAGAAGCAGCTGGCAAAAACTGTATGTCTGATTAGATGTATGATTCTTCTGTCATTTACTCTAACAAGTTCTGCCACATTTCCCTGGATGGAGCTGTGGCTTTATTTCAAGGGTGGCTTCTGTTAGACGTACCCTGAATAAGGGCTGTTTCAATTAAATTTACTGCAGGTACAGATCAGTGCTGCATGGTGCTTTGTGATTTTACACATTCAGTGATTTATTATTTTATTATATCCCAAACTTGACTTATCAGAATTATTCCAGACAGATGAATTTTCAGGATATAATTTAAACATCAATAGGATATAATATATATGCCACTAAAATTTTAGGCAAGTTTCTGGAAAGTAGGCATCAGGAAGGCAACATTTTTCCTCTTTTTACCAGCCTTTACTGATCTCATATTGTTGTGATCTACAATCAGTGTGCCACTATAAGGTGGCCTAATCAGTTGGATTTTCCATAGAGTTGTTGCATTGCGCTTGTGCTTGTAAAATACACTATCTAATTTTTAGGGTTTTTTGTTGGTGCCTTTGCCCATTGCAGCTGACATCTAGTAGGTGCTAAACCACCAAATCTATGTTATAGGTACATTTTTATGGAGTTTTGTGTCACCCTCAAATACAGACTTCAGATTATACAATGAGGGTGGTTTTAGTAAGAAGTTTTGATGTACAGCTTCTCTTTGAGGGAGGCTACTTTTCAAGGGCCTTTCAGGGGCTTTAATTCAACTCGCTCCCACCACTATTACCCCAAACCCCACTTCATTAATCTAGTTCAATATAACACACTTTGAAGCAAAACATAGAAATAACATAATTCAAGGGATGTAAAAAAAGTAGGTAATAATGCTTAGGAGCAATCCAGCACAAAATAAAGTTTCCAGCATCAGTTGAATACCAGTTAGATTAATTGAATAATTAAGAATGGAAATTAAATGGATTATCAAATTCAAGGCCCTCAGTTAGAGCGTCTTCTGCGTGGAGACATGCGTGAATGGGCATACCTTCGTTGAAGGTTGTGCGTTAGGGCTGGCAACTCAGCACGTAAAAATCAACTGCCAATAATTAGCAGTCCGGAGTTCCGCTGTGGCGACCCCTAACCGGGAAAAGCCGAAAGACACAACATCAAATTCAAAGCACATGTTAGTCCCGGTTTGAATGATAAAATTCCATTAAAACCTGTTCTGAAAAACAGGAGATTAGTTGTCAAATAGAATTTCATATATTTGGTTTTAGTTATTATCAGTGTTTGCAGTGTATTTTTATTTATTATATGAATGTTTTTTATATAACTATGTATGTGCATTCTATTTGAATGTTATTTTAATGTTTGATTTCGTATGATGGAAATACTTTTGTATTTCTGTATGTATTAGTATATGCCTATCTTATTTAGCGTAGGACTTTAACATTTTTGATGATGTCATTGGGATTAATTATTCAATTAATTATTTACTATATATAAGATAGCTAAAGGTTTTAGTATCTGTTTGCTAATGGTTTGAGAAAGCCTTTTGGCGAAAGCGCTTACCTATTTTATGTGCCTGAATTAAAGATACTTTATTTTATCTGGAACGAGTTATTCTTGGACATTACAACATTTTTTGCTATCTAACTGGTATTCAACTGATGCTGGAAACTTTATTTTGTGCTGGGTTGCTCCTAAGCGTTATTATCTACTTTTTTTACATCTTACTTTGTGACAGGCTTCGGAGCATTTATCCCTTGGTGGTTTGCTTTTCATTTATTTGTTGTACATAATTCAAGGGATGTTTGAAAATGAACCTGAACTATGACAGTATACAGAGTTCAGTGGTACTGCAGTGCTAACCAATGTACTGTAAGGGAAGACCAAATGTACTTTTTTATTATTTTGAATTTATTCAACAATAATAGATAAAAGGGGGGAGCACTCTGTTCTGAACATTTTATGTATTTAGACATTTGCTGAATGGATGAGATGGTACACTTTGTCTGACACACTGATATTACTGGTGTTTGTGAAAGAAAAGGATACCGTGTACTAAAAATGTCTGCCTTTGGTGATTGCATTGGGCATGGTACCAAGAACATTCAGTTTCTGTACTGACTGTCATAAGACTGAGCACTTTACTATAAAGTGGAAAGCAAGGCAAACAGTGCTAGTAAGATGTAATGTTATCTGTTAGACATACAACAGCAGTACACAGCCACTAAAGAACAGATACAACATGGGAGATACAAGACAGTGATCTGCATTTCGTTTTCATTATATTTTTTGGTAATATGGCTAAATCAGACAATACGGTTTTATTTTTTCATAAATGATCTCTCCACGTTTATGTGGTACAGTGATTTGCTCAGAGCAGCATGGTGTACAAAAGGAAATTGATAAAATTAAACCCATGTCTGTGGAATATCACTTATTTGTAGTTCATTATCTTAACCCATTAAATTATATTAATGAAACATTTGTGGTTAACTGTGCTGTACTTTTAGGAGTTCAGACCATCAAAAAGCAAATATGTAATTCATGCCATGTGGGTGCAGATATTCAGTGGGTTTCTGAGATAGGGGCTGTCTGCTCACTGCTGCAGACAAGCCAAGGTTGCAGACTACTCTAGAGAGTGTGCCAAAACATTAGGTAGGAACATTTTTACTTCATCTGTACCATGTGTTTAGATCTGGCACAGCTAGCCAGCCAGCACAAATACAATCAGTATACCTGCAGGTAGTTTTTAATATGAGCCACTGCAATGCAGACTTTGCTGTCCTGCTGCTATTCTGCAGGACCACATATTTGGGTACTTATTTCTGCCTTAATAATAAATCTGTGTGGGTATGCATAAATCCACACAATGTACAGAACTGTCTTAGGACTTAGAATCATAACATCATGAGCACTGTACAAGGAACACTAATTTATATTCAAAAACATGCACACTGATTAGACTGAGCAATCCATTCCACTTGAATGTGTCTGGGCAACTACAGCTATAAAAATGGAAAACTACAGCAACCATGTTCTCTGTTACACTATGCAGAGAAAAGAAATTAAACCATGAAAAGGGTAGGAGGTAAATATTCACCCTTCTAGAAGGCAAACAATAAAAAGCAAGTTCCACTATATGGTTTCACTTCATAATCTCGAAATGCTGAAATCTTGAATTTCAGCATTTCGAGACCATAAAGCTGAAACTGTAAAAAACCGAAACTTCACAAACCTGAAACCATAAACCCGAACACACAGCATATACCACACCACACACAAACCACAACACCCACACCGTAAAACAAAAACACACAAAAAAACAAAACACCAAACACGCAAATACCTACACTACACAAAAGCAGGGGGGCAAGCCCCCCTACACCCCCACACCCCCGTACTTATATACTTATATATACTAACTCTGAGATCACACAAACATTAACAGACCCACACACACACACACACACACACACACACACACACACACACACACACACACACAAACACCAACACATCCAACAATTACACACTCATACGTTAATCTACCTACCCTAACCCACGCATACAACTTAAAAACAATTTAATACACACTCAAACTTCCACCAAAACCCTTAAAAAACAATCACTTACCTTACACTCCATGCAAATCCATACAACAGTTCAAACTGCATCCAACGTAAACACTGCACGCAAAGTAATGTAAAGCCATAACCAATATATATATATATATATATATATATATATATATATATATATATATATATATATATTTATAAATGTATATATTGATACATATAGATAAATAAAAGTACATATAATTCACTGTTGGGACATCAGGAGTCTAACTCATCCTCACATAGTCTTTAAGAAGCTTGTTTACTCCTGACCACTAGAAAGAAAAACAAAGTGCCATAAATTGTACTATACCTAGTGTGTGTGCAAACCCCAGTACAAACATGTCCAATGCAGGCGCGGTAGCTAGGAAGCTGTATTCAGTCAAAGGAGACTGCAGGAAAGTTCCACTGAAGCAAAATGTTTTGAGATACAATGCTGTTATTTGAAGAACAAATGTATTTATTTATTTTTTTTTAATAATGCCATTGTACAATGGCAATATTCTACTCATGTAGGTAATGCTGTCTTACATACAGCTGGGTTATATGGTTTATCACTCAGGCTTTGCCCTTTTGATCAAGCCACCCTAGCCATGGATAAACCTAGTTGTACCCACACCCAGTAGTAGATTATTGCTAAAATATTATACAGTAGAGAACTAACCAGTAAATGACTAGTATGAGGCAAAAACTGTCTGAAGCAGGGAGAAAAGCTGATAAATGTCACACAGAAGATGAGAGCCGTTGGGAGAATCTGCTAGAAGAGGCCAATTGCTGGATACTTGTAAGCACTAGATGAAGTGAACTTAATAAACAAAATGTGCAGAGGGCCAAAAGTGATGTGAGAAAAAATATTATTATGCCATCACTCAAAAAGAAAAAAATTCAGTTGAAATAAGCAATGAAAACAAATAGGTGTCTGTGTGCGCGCGTGCGCACGTGTGTGTTGTGTGTGCATTTGTGCCTGTAAGTCTGTTTACTTGGGATATTTTTATCCTAAATACAGACAGTAAGTAAAGGGTGCAACACAAGCACTTATGTAGTACACACACTGACCAGATATTTTTGTCCATACTCTTGACCTCTCATCAAAAGTTTATCTACAGTCGATGCATCATCAGAAGTTTATCTACATCTTTTAACATGTTATCAAAATTCTTCTAAACTCACTATATTTTCCTGATGAAAACTTAAAAAACTAATAGTTCATGGATTGTGTAAGTTCATGGATTCATAGTTGAGTACTAGACTAGCGACTACAGTGGCCTTTTTATGCTTAGTCATGCACCCCAAATGTATCTGACAATTTCCAATACCTTACAGTTATTACTAGGGCTTGGGGGGTCAAGTATTTACTGGCTGCTTTTGTCCATTAGGGACATGGGTGCCAGACCAGGGGTGAATTTTACGTTTCCCATCCACTGATGCAGGTTACACTTGGAGTGGCTTAGGGAAGAACTTTGCTTTACAATGATGGAAAACCTGTTCTAGAGAAGGGATAGTCTCTGAGACACATACCTGTTCCTCCAACATGTCCTATTTATGTCCCATGGAAGGCTTATGATTAAGTAATTCTGATGCTATTTCTTTTTCATATATGCAGAAAGTCTATCAAAGCAGGGATCCAAAGATTCCTAGCATGGCAGGCATAGATCGCCCCTCAGTAGTCTGTAGGAGACCAAGTACAGGGATAAGGCTTTGAGGTAATTAGCATAAGAATTGTTATTTACATCTTGTACCCTTTTTGTGAGGAAGCTCTGTGGATGTTCCACGTGTTGCATGTGTCTGGTCGGGGACATACCGAACGGAACATTGTACTCTAATGAAGGGCTTGATGAGGGCTGTATGATGACTTTCTTGGCCCTAGATGCCATGCCCTTGCTTATAAGTTGAGCAATATAGAATGATTTACTTACTACCTTGGACAGATTAGTTGAAAGCCAGATTACTATCTACATATATACCCAAACCCTGACTACTAGTTCTACTCTTAGTGGTGTGTTATTGATGAGGTACTTTCCTAGGGTGGATGACTTCCCAAAGAATACTATTATACATTTCTTGGCATTGCATTTTAAGCTATGGGGATCCAGCAGAGAGCCCAGAGGGACTATACTAGTGATTGGCCTCCTTGTAGAGGTGGTACCCCCCCATCTTAACTTCTTGGGTTCTATCTGAGAACCACCCATCTATCCAGCAGGTGGCATAGGGATTTATACTTATTTCCATGAGTTAGCCTACAATGCCTGAGAGTATGGTGCCAGTTTCCTTGGCCAGGTCAAGGTAGCCAGTATGCACTGTTTTACCCTCATCCATTTATTTGCTGACCTTCTCAAAGGCATCCACGGGGTTGAGTAGGCATGATCTGCCTTGAATAAATAAACCTGGGTTGGATCCAGTGTATGAAGATTTCCTATATCATTGTTAATCATTTCCATGACAATTTTTCAATAGCTTTCCGTACTAGATTAGTCAGACTTATGAATCTGTAATTACTGTGGTCCATAGATGGCTCAACCAGTTCTCCATTCACACAGCATGAAGCCTGTCTGCACTTGAATGTCCCTGATAAGTCACGTTTCATTCTATTAAGAAGTTATCCTGGGATATTATTGAGGCCCATCAATGCAGTATTCTTGGCTTTGGAAACTGTGTTGAGGACCTGCTCCTTAGTGTTAGCTGGGGGCGGGGGCATGTTCGATGGTATTTCCTGAGGGGTGTCTGAGGTGAAGAGGGGTAAAATTGGAGATAATTTGCCTGCCAGTAGATTTTCTATATCTTCTGGTGCAGTGAAGATGGATCTGTTCACAATTAGCTCTACACATTGTTATATAATCCTTCGAGGTTGCAGACATATGCTTCTGCATGGCCTGGGACTTTTACCTCAAATGTAGCTTTGGTAGACTTGATTTGCCCTCTGAGTTGCTTTATAATATCGATGAGAGAGTTTTTATCCTGCTGGGCAATGCAGTTTATTTTAGCCATGACTGTTATTTATTTATTTTTTTTAGTTTGTTCTGTGCTTATTCCTGGCAGGCACAGCTGTCTCAAAACATCTACTGACATGATTGTACAGGATCTCTGTGAACAATTCTGCATAGGCAGCAGTGCTCTCAGAGTTTGATGGGCCTTGATATTTTGTAAGGTTATAGCTTAATAGTAGAAAGTTTGCCTTAGCTTAGGCAAAATACCATATCCTTGCAAGCTGTATGTCCCCCTCTATGACCCATAAAACCCATAATACATACATAAACTTGTTGGAGACACTCACCATACAAGTCCATATCATATGCATGGGTGACATTAATACTCCACTGTACACTGGCAATCATACATAACCCCAAACTTGCAGCCCCAGACATTCTTGGACTTTGTCAACACAAACACCCTGGACCAGATGGCCCGTAAGCCAGCTAGGGGCTGCCAACATACTGGATGTGGTCCTCACTAACATGGGAAAATGCTGCTCCCCCAAGTGTAATGTCCTTCCTAATAAGGTCAGACAATAAAGTTATCTCCTTTGAAATAAAAATAAAATTTGGGACCCCTGATAACTCTAGAACATTTAGGAATATTCTATGGAAATTTGGACATGGAGAAGTTTGTGTGTGTCATTCTGTTTGACTAGCTTTGAGGTAAATCAAGACATCTCCATCTTTATTTCCTGTATGATCAGCAGCTGGTCTAAATATGTGTAAGGCATTGTAGCCCTGCACTGCCAGGGTGCTCCCCATAGCTTTAAATCATGCCTCATTAACTGCACAAACACCTGCATTCTCCAGAATGAATAGAGCTTGGAGGGAGCAGACTTTCTTGTTTAGACTCCTAGCATTGAGCAGTAACACCTTTAGATTATCTACGGTTGGTTTTGCTATGCTGGAGGGCTTGTCAGTTTGGCATAGCTAAAAAAGGCACAATGGGGGAAGACAGTGTTCTAGCCAGTATTCAAAACCTTTGAGAGGAGAGATGTGGACCATCCCTGGTAACACGGCATCATCTGTTGATCATATCCTCTTATGCTGACAAATATTGTACCTCTTTGAAGTGTCACAAAAAGCTAAGCCAATTATTAAAGTCAGTCCTCTTCTAGTGCTAATGTGACATCATCCTTGGAGAAGGTAGAATGCTGCTCAATACTAGGTTCATACCTGCCTGGGACACATAATCTTACAACTCCATAATGTCTGTATTCATATAAGTCCAGGGAAGTATGCCTCAGATCATTTATAACCACATGGGCTATGAGCGAGACATACTGGTACTTGTGATTCAATGACCAGACTGTATGCGTGATCTAGCAGATCCTGGCTCCTGATATGCAACTGACTGTGATTTTCTCCTTAATTAGCCTAGTGAGTGGGACTTCTGTATGTCTCACAATGGAGTCTCCCATGACCGAAACATTGGGTTATGTGGTGGCTTGCCATAATGGTTTATAAGTTGAGACTCTGTGAGATATGGCCATATGTGTTGTGGTGGTAGCTGTTTTGTTGGAGGGCTTTTAGAGTTGCTGAGGATATTTGTTGTAGGTGCAAGGTCTGGGAGGTCTTTGGGAATTTGGAAGATTACATTTAAGATCTTCATTATATGCGGGTCTATGTGTCTGACCCATACTGTGTGTGGTGGATGTACTGTGTGCATTACTGACAATCTGATGGCATTGCACTTTAAGTGTTTACATGTGAGATTATTGCTTAAAGTGACATTGAGTAAATATATCTCTCACATGCATTAGTAGTCTGTTGAAGAATTAGCTGGTTGTCAGTAAACCTGAAGCAATTGCTGCATTGCCATTGGCTGCCCATATCCACCAAGCTGGCTGCAGAGATAGCAGGAGAGTTCATATCCATAGTTACAGGCCCTTTTTACTGGATGAGAAGGTTGCTGAAGGAGTATAGAGTAAAAACAAAACTCAAGCAACAATGCTTGCCACTGCACAAATTAGTTTCTCATTGCACAAAAGGGGACTGGGGAAGTTTCACTGGTAATTTTGTAGACAAAGTATGAATTCTAGGTGCCTGAGTCTGTACAAGGCACTGTAAAACCTGCTGAGTGATGAGCAGCATCATGCAAACCTGCTGACTTTATACAGAAACACAAAACTGACTAAACACACACACTAGCTTTGTGGTCAATCAGAGGGTCACACTCAAACTTATTTCTCTGTGATTCCCAGCTCAGAACTGACCAGGCTGCCCCCCACTGTCACTACAGTGCAGTCCTGATTGTCCTCGATGTAAAACCATGAAGGGAAAACCCAAAGGTTAGGAATTTAACTCCAAACATCTGACTAAAGCAGGAAACAGTTTAATAAACATTACTCAAACAGTGCAACTAAATAAAAAAAAAACCCAGACCACATTTTTTTTTCATTTTTATGAAAAAGGTAATGTTTCACATTACATATACACATAAACCTCAAAATAAAAACAAAAAAACAATGACCTCTGTCAACCCTTCTAGAAATGAAATTTATTTTGAAAATTTAAAAAAAAAATCATAAAATAATGAAATAAAAAATAAAATATTGACTACAACTGCCCAGAGGTAAAATGACATTATCTGTAAAAATGGTACAACAGGTAACTACTTAAAATAAGATTAAAGCAATTAAACATAATTAACCCATAAAGGTAATATGATTAATATAACTCATCATTCTTCTAAAGCAATAAAAAAATTAACTTATGGTATTTAAAGACGCAATTAAATGCACCAAATAACTAGAGTAGAGAACCGTCCAGACAATATTCCATTCATAAAAATATGGAAATTACCTAAAGTTCTATTCAGTAAACATATTATGCAGTTACCATAGCCTGTTCAAATGTAGGGAACTAATTTAAACTTATAAAATGAAAAACGTAGATAAATAAGATATGTGGGTGTCTGGTTTGTGTAATAAATGAAATATCTTGTATTTTAGGATAAGGGAACTAGTTCTATAACTTTTTCATTGAAATTGCATCCTATAGAATATATTTCATTTATTATATACCTGACCTCTACATATCCCCCGCACATATACACACATACATATACATAGACATATACATATAAGAGGGAATAGCACATGTGGCCAAATTTATCATAGGTTGAAGGATTTTCTGGTGTCAAAACTGGTCAAATATACATTTTTGGTATCTTTTTACTAAGCATTTCAAAACATATGATACTGTCATCACACCAAAATATTTGTTGTACAATTATACAAACAGAAATACACCTTACATATGCTTAACATAATATTTGTTTTATATGCATATTGTCACCATTAAATTTCAACACCATATTAATTCACACTTTTATTTCCCCCCAATCCCCCAGCCATCTTTTGTGACAGACTGCCAGGCATGTTTGAATGACAGTTCATATATTCTAATAAACCATAACACATCAGTTGTAACACCTGTCTTACTCCCTTGAAACTGACATAATTCAGTCATAAATACTATAAGTATTATCATCTATAATAGCTGTCAAGTGCATTCTCCCATTCCTTCTTTAATTTTTTTCCCCTATATTTTTTATCCTCTTGGGCTGCCAGTATGCACTTATATGTTCAAATTCACCTTTTGTCAAGTGCAGAAATGGTTGAAGTGTGCAATGTCAAATGTTAGGTGGGTAGTTTATAATGAAAGTTTCCACGCTGGGACCATCCAATACTTTTATGACACATACCTTTTCTCTACTGCTGTTGGTAATCTCTCCTCTCTCATCATGCAGTCTTCCCTCGGATATTTGTTTTTGATTTGAGTCAAAGTTGTCAGGCATTTCACTATTTCTCTATATTTTGAAGTCCCATTTCTTCCACCAAATCTCAGTTTCTTTATTGGCACTGTTGTTGGTTTTATTTTTACCTGAAAAAAACAAAAAGCTGGGACGGGTCCCAGAACTGAACCTTGTAGTACATTATGTGTAACTCCCATTTCTTCATTGTGGATTAATATCACTATTGCTTTCATTTTTCTGCTGCTCAGTTAATTTTAGCTCAATGAAGCATTGTAGGTACACTTCTTAGTACATTAATATTTAATTCTGAACTGTGTCGAAAGCCTCGCTATTATTTAACAAAACTGCATCGAGTCTCTCCCCTGAATATTAATTTTGCGGCTCAGTAAAAAAAGTTTACTCACAAGGCCCTCCTGCTTACAGAAGCCTGCTTCATTTGAGCCTGAATCCCATTGATCTTAAAGCAAGTAGTACATTTTTATTTTATAAATGATTCCATCAGCTTCACAGCACTGAACATAAATTAACTGATATGTATTTTTTTGCCCCTTAAATCCAATTTTTGTGGAGTGGAATCATGTCTGTGTTCCTACTGTTTTAGGGGCTATCCAGTCTCATAATTAGTCAAACATAGTGGTTAAGCATGTTATTATAGGATTATAGGAGGTTACTAGGTTAAAGGTCCCACAATCTTTTTAGGCCTAGTCATTTATGCCCCAATTTTCTCAATTATCAATGCACATGGAGTAGAATGTCTGTGGTATATGCCTATGCCTTAGGGGATCTACAACCTGCCCCTGTCCATAAGAGACAAAGGTGACAAGTCAGGGATGAATTTGTGATTTCCCATCCATTAGTCCAAATGGCATTTGAATAGGATTTGGGAAGAGCTCTGCTTCACAAGAATGGAGTGTCTATTCCAGAGAAGGGGTAATCACTGTGATACATACCTGCCCCACTAGCATATTTTGTTTATGCCACAGATGAGATTTAGATCCTTAGATTGGTTAATTCTAGTGTTATTTGTTTTGTGAACGTGTAGCAGATCCAGTAAGGCTGGATCAGAGAACGCCTTGAAGTTTAGGCATAGATTGCCCCTCAGTAGTCTACAGGAGACCTAGTATAGGAACAGGGGTTTGAGGCAGTCCTCATAAGACATGTTATTTACACCCTGTATTCTTTTAGTGAGGAACTTTTGTGGCCACTCCAGTTGTTGCAAATGCCTGGTCAGGTACATGCCGAGGGGTGCATTATACTCGACTATTGGTCTAACGAGGCTGAGTATAGTGGCACTACAATTGTCTTAGATCTGGAAGTCATGCCTTAGTTATAAGTTGTGCCACATAGAAAGATTTTCTCACTACCATGGGCATATGGTGGTCAAATTTCAGGTTACTGAAAGCCTGACTTCCCAAGTCCCTTCCAAATAGGTCTACTCTTGTTATCATTGTTGTAATTTGCAGGGATGGTAATCTTCTTGAAGGGTATAATTTTAATTTTTTGTTTTGCACTGAGTTTTAGGCCATGGCTCTGGCACCAGTTATTTGTGTGCGTCATACCCTCCTGGGGGATCTCTCCATCTTTGGAGGATTCAGTAATTGGACCCAGCTTGCAGTCATCAGCAAATCTGGTCAGCCAAAGGCCCTCTACATTTGCCTTGACTTCAGACAAGTATATTTCAAACAGGAGAAATTCCAGTACTGAGCCCTGTGGGACACCACTAGTAACAGGCCTCTTGGTGGATGTGGATTCCCCCACCCTAACTTTGTGTGTCATGTCCATGACCCATTTGGCTATCCATCGAGTGACATAGGGATTTATGCCTAAATGTGTGAGTTTGTCTGTAATAACCACATGTGGTATTGTGTCAAATACCTTTGCCAGGTCAAGGTGGTCAGTATACCCTGTTTTGCCTTTGTCCATGGCTCTTGTGACCTTCTTGAAGAAGTCCATTAGGTTTAGTAGGCATGAACTACCCCTGACGAAACTAAACTGGGAAGGGTCCAATCTATGAAGATTTCCTGTGACTTTATTAGGTCCATGATAATTCCTTCCATGTCCTTGCATAAAAGACTAATCATTCTTTGGGTCTGTAGTTCCCTGGATTGGTCGATGGTCCCTCTTTATGTAGAGAGATGACCATTGCAGTCCTCTGTTCCCAAGGGACATAGCCTGTCTAGAGGCTGGGGGTTGAATACCAATTCTAAAGGGCCTGACACATTGTGATTCAAGCTAGTTAAGGGCATCCTGGGATATTATCAGGACCCATTGATGCAGTGTCTTTCAGCTTTGGAGAGTGTAGTGAGGACCTGTTGTTTAGTAAATAGTTGGGGAGAAATGATAGAGAGTGTTTTCTGAGCTAAATTTTTTGGCCACCAAATTTGCTGTATCCTCTGGTTCAGTGTATATTTCACCATACTGTTGGGTGCTTCCTTAAGGCTGCTTGCTTAACTGAAAAATGCCTTATGGTTATCCTTAGCCTGGGAAGCTAGTTTTGTCTCAAAGTTGGCTTTGGTGGACTTGATTAGACTCCTGAGTTGGTTGTTGAGACTGATGAGGGAGTTTTTTTTTTGTCTGATGGGCATAGACCTTCCTATTTTTGGAAAGGATTTTCTTACTTTTGTTGTACAACCTATTTATACTGGAAGTCCACCAAGGGGCTTGTTTTTGGAGTTTGTTCTAAGTTTATTTCAGTTTGGTACTGCTATTTTTATGCAGTTATTTATATGCTTGTATAGGTTTTCCGTAAACACTCCCACATAGGCCACAGTGCTCTCTGAGTTTGGGGGACTTGGAATTTAGCTATGCATTCATTTAATAGGTGGTTCTATTGGAAAAGTTCTTAAAGTTCTGGGGTTGCTGGGAGTTTGGGCTTTATATTTGTTTCAAGAGTGGCTGCTTTGTTATCTGATCTGACCAGTGAGAACATTACAACATATCTGTGCAACATTCCCTCATATGATATAGGCTTTATAGCCTTGCACTGCTGGGGTTTCTTTCATGGCTTTAAACTATGTCACAGCAACTGCACAGATGTCAACATTCTCCAGGGTGATGAGCACTTCCAGTGAGTGCAGGTCCTTGTTGAAACTCCCAGCACTGAGCAGTAACACCTTTAGTTTATTTTGATAATAATGTATAATTTACTATGTTGAAAGGTTTATCAAACTGGCATTGCCTAAAAAAGGCACTATAGGGAAGGATAATGTTTTGGCCAATATCTGAAAGCCTAGTGGGGAAGGGTGCAGATCCCACCTCCTAAAACCTTGTACCAAGGGTGACTACCTTATTTGACTAACCATAGCTACACTTTTGGTTTCACACACAGTATTTATTCTGCCCTCCACTCTATTTCAACTGTGAAAGACTGGTGGCCTTCCAAACAATCTTAACACTCCCTCTGTTGTCTTTGGGTACAAGTATAGCTTCTTGCCAGTAATGTTGGACATATCTCTTGGCTGTGCAAGCCCCCTAATCTACTCAGGCACACTGCCTTGCAGTGAAATCATGACAGCCAGGAAGGGAGGACTTGCAGTGGATAGTAGCAAAGATAAAGTGGAGCTATTATGAAGTGGAAGTTGTTCAGTAACCCTACCCTCCAGGAGACGTGATGTGTAGTGACATTAGCATACTTGGTGTGCAAATATGCCCACTAGGCTAAAGACATTGTACCACTCAACCTAGGTCTCCATTAGAGGCCTCACAGGCTACAATTCCTTCTGCATCCCCCATGATAAGATAGATAGGAAAGCAGGCCATCCCCCCACTTCAGCCTATCCTTCCCATATGTGTCTACAGGTTGCCTGACTCCATTCCCAAATGTGGATTGCCTCTGTGCTATAAGGCTGGATTTATCCACAGTGTCAGAGAGTTCTTATGTATACCGCCATCTATTTTTCACCATTAGTTGATGTGTTCTTTCAGAACCCTGTCTTTTGAAAAAGAAATGGAATGAGTGCTTACCTTTACAATGATTCTGTTGTTTGCTGTATAAATTTCCTATTTTCTAGTGAGGTGCTCAGATGACATGCAGGTATATTGCACTTATCTGAGCTTAACTTCTTGCTCATTTTCTCAAGGCTTCATTCCTTTAAACTCATATGAACAAGATGCTGTGCCTGGTTATTTATTTAGATTTTTTAGCAGGGTAAATTAACAATTTGATTGACTACTGCTCCGCAAAGAAAGATTGAGACCTACTTTTACTACCAGTTATCACTCTTTCTTCGAGACTCAATGCACTCAGTCAAAATACTAAGTTTGAGTGGTATGGGGAAGGGCCGGCCTTTGGTCAACTGGTGCCCTAGGCAAAAAGTTCCCACAGCACCCCCCCAACACCAGCTGGTGCCCCCATCCTGGTCTACCTATACCATCCAAATTACTAGAAAAGTGCCCCTGCTAGAGCCCCTGCTAGAGCGGTGCCCTAGGTGGCCGCCTAGTTGGCCTATGCCTAAGGCCGGATATGTATGGAGACTTGAACTGTAGCAGAAGGTCAATTCTGAGAGAATTGTTTCTGCTCCACTTTGTATTTCAGTGCTTTTATTTTCTGCTTATTTTTCACCTGTTTAAAGTTGCATTATGTGTCTACCCCATCCCCCACTGATACTTTAAGCTAATGTTTCTAAAAGAGCTCCAATATTGCCTTTATTTGATTGTATGTTTTTCTAGCTTTTTAAAGGCTGTATTTTTGGCCTCCACCCCATTTGATAATCTGATTTCAAAAGTCCCCCCCTTTTTCAATGTTATTGACTGTTGTATATGCTATCTATGTGCTCTTCTCACCCACTGTTTTCCATCGCTCCATAATAGGTTCATAGGTTCATAGGTAGATACTAGGCTATCTGCCCTAGGGCATTTATAAGCCTAGCCAGAGTGTATTTGGCTTCCGCCTCCCTATTAGATTAGCCTACTGTGCTTCTTTAAAGTAGGTCACAGAAGGTACCCTTTTAAGATTAGTTTACTGTGCCTCTGTCTAGCAGGGACACAGAAGAGATCCCAGGGGTGAATTTGTGATCTCCCATCCACGCGTCCAGATTTCGCTTGAAGAGGGTCAGCGAGGGGCTATGTCTAATATGAATTGGGATTCTATTCCAGAGTGAGGGGAGCCTCTGGGAAATGAATCTGTCTCTCCAGCATGTCCTATTTATTTTTGTGCTGAGGTTTAGGTCCCTGGATCGTGTAGCTCTAAGGGACTTGGATTTTTTGAGGTGGAGCATGTCCATTAATTCTGGGTTTGACATGGCTTTGTACGTCAGGCATAGATCCCCTCTGAGTAGGCGGTAAGCAACTGAGTAGAGCTGGAGTTTCTTTAGTCGAGCTGCATAGGACATCTGTTTGTAGCCCATGATCCTCTTGGTGAGGTACTTTTGGGGTCTTTCCAGTTGCTGCAGGTGTCGGGTAAGGTACATCCCAAAGGGCACTCAATTATGGGCCTGATGAGTGACAAGTAGAGGCACAATGACCTCTTGATCTAGATGCGAACCCTTTCTTGATAAGGTGGGCTATATAGAAGGTCTTTCTAACCACTTTGGCAACATGATTATCAAAGGAGAGATTACTATCTACGTTTGTCCCCAAATCTCTAATTACTTCTTCCGTACTTAATAGATTACCACCTATGTGGTGATTTGTGGGCACCTTGTTTTTCCCAAAGGGGATGACTATGCACTTTTTAGCATTTAGCTTGAGGCCGTGGCTCTGGCACCAAGCATCCGTCTCTGTGAGACCCTTTTGGAGGATGCTTGTGTCAGCTGGAGATTCGATTATGGCCCCCCAGTTTGCAGTCATCTGCGAACTTTGTCAGCCATAATCCCCCCGTGTTAGCCTGAACCTCAGAGAAGTATATACCAAACAAGAGAGGTCCCTGAACTGAGCCCTGTGGGATGCCACTTGTAACTGGTTTGGATTCGGACATGGCACCTGCGATTCTGACCATGTGAGTTCTATCTCTGAGCCAGTTTGCAACCCATCTTGTGATATAGGGGTTGATATTTAAGCTGGTAAACTTATTTATGATGCCCGAGTGGGGTATTGTGTCGAAGGCTTTTGCAAGGTCCAGGTAGGCCTCATCTATGGCTTTGGTAACTATTTCAAAGAAATTAACTAGGTTTAAGAGGCAAGATCTGCCCTTAACAAAGCTGAATTGGGTAGGGTCCAGTGTCTGGAGGTTCCCAATGTCTTTGTTTATGAGTTCCATGATAATACGCTCCATAGCTTTACAGACCAGACTAGTCAGGCTTATGGGGCGATAGTTTCCGGGGTCCGTTGTGGCACCACCTTTGTGGAGTGGGACCACTGTAGCTGTACGCCATTCTTTGGGTACATATCCTGTAGTAAGGCTAAGTTTGAACAGTGACTTAATGTGAGGGTTCAGTTCTTCTTGGAGCTCATGTAAGACACAGCCTGGGACACTGTCTGGTCCCATACATGTTGTGTTTTTTGCTTTGGAGAGGGCAGCTTTCACCTGTGCATCTGTGATGTCAGGAAGGTTACATTCAGTTGGGATAGGAATTTGCTCCTTTGGGGGGGAAGGGGCTGAATTTGTCTGCCAGGATGTTGGCTATGTCTGTAGGTTCGATATATTTTGTACCGTTATGCAATAATTCAGAGCATATCTTTGATTTTCCGCCCATGTTCCTGACATAACTAAAGAAGGCCTTGTGATTATCTTTAGTGTCTAGGGCAATTTTTCTTTCGAAACTGGCCTTTGATGATTTTATGAGAGAATGAAGTTTCTTGCTAATACTGATCAGAGATGCCTTCCCTTTTTGGGATTTTGCTCTGTCATGTAGTAGCTTCCTCCTTCTGTTGTATAGCTTATTTATGGCCGGGGTCCACCAGACCGGTCTCCTGTTTTTGGAGGAGTGAGTCTTGGTTTTATTTGGGATAGCACCATCCATGCATTCCTGCAGGTGCTCATAGAATGCATTTGTAAAGGATTCTGCAGATTGGGTTGTATTATCCTCTGGCCCAGGGGCTTTGAAGGATTCCATCTCAGTCTTGAGAAGTGCAAAGTTGGCTTTTGAGAAATTCTTTACAGTGATTTCCTTGGCTGGGGGTGGGGACGGGATATGGATGTCCAGGGAAATTTGTTTATTGTCTGATCTTACCAATGAGGGGTTTACCTCTGGTGTGGAACACCATGTTGGTGATGACAAGGTCCAATATGTTGTTCCCTCTTGTGGGAGTGGTGACCAGTTGTTCCATTGTGTTAGAGTTTATAAATTCAATTTCGGCTTGAGTAGTTTTCCCAGTCAATGTTTGGGTAGTTGAAGTCACCCAATAACATAGTGTTTGGAGAGACCTTCATATTCTCCAGTGTTCTCAGGAATGCCAAGTGGGGTTCCTGTAATAGGGACGGTGTTCTGTAGCAGGCTACAAACTGAAAGGCAGTTTTGCCCGC
Source organism: Protopterus annectens (assembly GCF_019279795.1). NCBI lineage: Eukaryota > Metazoa > Chordata > Ceratodontiformes > Protopteridae > Protopterus > Protopterus annectens. The sequence goes on from NC_056734.1 coordinate 708,958,768, forward strand.
TGTTAGTTGCACACGGATGGTTTCCGATGCTTCGTGCAGTGCCACCAACCTGGAGGTGTAGGTATCTTTGATGAATATAGATACTCCCCCTCCTTTTGTGCTTCGGTCTGAGTTTTGGGGCTGAAACGCATGGTATGAGTTATATCCTAGCAGTGTTGGGGTGCTCTCAGGAGCCTTGAACCAGGTTTCTGTTACTGCACAGACATCTATTTTCTCCATGCTGAGGAGAGCCTCGAGTGCATGCATCTTGAGGTTTAGACTTCTGGCATTGAGTAGCATTACTTTTAGTTTTTTTATCCTTGGGTTGTCTATGGAGGTGGGTTTGTCCTTTGAGCCTTGCCTAAAAAAGGCACTATGGGGGTGGCAAGAGTCTTGGCCAGTATACAAAAGCCTAAGGGTGACAGGTGCAAGCATGTCATCCCAGGCTGACAGACACTGGATCCCCTTTGAATGACACCAATACTTTAGCCAATTGTTGAAACTGATCACTTTGTCTTTATACTGTGGCATCATTCTTGGTGAGGGCAATATGCTACTCAAGGTCAGGGTCATACCAGCCTGGGCTACATGGTCAGAGAGCTCCTCTATGTCTCTTTTCATGTAGTCCAGGACAGGTCATTCACACCAGCATAGACAATGATGGAGTCATACTTGTACTTGCTTTGGAGTGACCTGAGTGCTTGCGTTAAGTGGCGGATCCTGGCACCCGACAGGCAGCTTACAGTGACCTTCTCCTTGTTCAGTCTGGTGAGCGGGACGTCAGTGTGCCGGACAATAGAGTCCCCTATAGCAAGTGTATTTGGTGTGTAGTTTGGCCTCAAGGGCTGTGACTGTGAGGCACACTGATTTTGTGAGATATGTGATTCGTGGGTATTGTTGAGGGGTGGCTGTTGCTTGGATATCTGCTTAGGAGGTCTTTGCTGTTTAGGCAGATTTTTATTTAGAGCCTCCAGTATGTTTTATGTGTTTATGTGTTGGGTATGCAGATGCAATAGGTCTGTGTGAGACTGGATTTGTGGTGCGGGTGGTTACCTTTTCCTCCTGACTGACTGTGCCAGTCTTGGGTTGAGAGAGCTCTGCCTCCAGTTTGGCTGTGTAACTGCATCTCTCACATGCATTAGAGTTTGTTGGAAGGAGGAGAGGGTTGTCTGTGTACATAAGGCAATTGTAACATTGCCTCAAAATTCCCAGATTCACCAGCTGGACTGGAGAGTAACCTTGAAACTGACCCTTGGACATACCAGATTAGTATAGGGAACTGTTTTTTTCTGATCAGATTAGAGGAAGGGAACTGATTTTTCATTTGATCAGGAAGGACCAATCGGGAGCCTAAATCTTATGAGAAGTCAAGGAGGGTGTAGTGCTTTAGTTAGTTAGTGTTTCCTTATAAGAGATGAGCAAGTGCAGGGCTTTAGAAAGAGAATAGAGTGATTACTTTGAGAGTTTGAACAGTTCTAAGGGAAAAAGTGAAGAGCAGACTTTGTGGAGCCTGGAATAGTTTAAATCTGTTTAAAAGAGAGTTGTAGGGTTTTAAGAGAGAGAGATCAAGGAGTTTAGAAATGACCCAAAATGGCCAATAAAACTACAGCTTCTAGGTAGAAACCACTCCTCCAGGGACAGGCAGGCTGCTCAGTGTTTACCACTCCCACTGGTGAACACAGAGACTTGCCCAAGCAAGCACTGGCCTTCTAGAAACCAAACAGTTCAGAACAGCAAATCTGTAACTGAACTTTCTTAACTTTCAGAAAGTGGGAAAAAGCAAGATTTTTTTTTTTTTTTTTTGTTGGCAGAGATACACAAGCAGCAAAATAATACAACAGTGCAATAAATGACCCCACACTTGAGTGCTAGGCAAAATCAGTTAAAATGCAGTTTTTAGAAAAAACGATTTTAAATTAAGTGCAACACAGGAAATGCAGTAAACAGGCTCTAGATGTGTTCCAAGTACTGTTACTGTTACAGATATAAACTTTGAAAATGTCAAAAAGTAGGCGCAGTAAAACTTAGCAAAAATCAGAAGAAAATACTAAAGTGGCTCATTTTCTTCTCTCTGTGTTTTCTCCCCTTGGTAGGTGCTTCAGCAACAACTAGCAAGCCTGAAAAGATGCCAAAACCACGTGGCAGTTGGGTTTTAAGAGAGAGAGATCAAGGAGTTTAGAAATTACCCAAAATGGCCAATAAAACTACAGCTTCTAGGTCTCCAGGGACAGGCAGGCTGTTCAGTGTTTACCACTCCCACTGGTGAACACAGAGACTTCCCTTTAGCCCAAGCAAGCACTGGCCTTCTAGAAACTTCTAAACAGTTCAGAACAGCAAATCACCCAGTAAACCAATATTGCTCTTGAGTAATTGCCCCCTGCTCATTTTCCAGGAACTTAGGAAAACATAGAGTCCTAACCTGCATTCCAGAAGTGTATTACTTGTATCCAGTGTCATCTGGGTAGAGTCATTGTTGCTGTTTCCTGCATTTATGTGTGCATTTAACTGATTTTTTTTTTGTAAACAAAAAAAAATGTGTTCTTCCTCTCTCTGTTACGGCTTTAAGACTGTCTTGAAATTGCCTTCAGCAAGGGATTTCCAGATAATTGTTTAAGTGGCTTGTGGTAACATTGCACTTGTGAGTCTCTTCTACTGTGTTTTTACATTAAGAAGACTAACTAGGCTTGTTCATCATGTGGCAGGAGGTGTTTGCTGGTCTGAGTTGAGAAATACAAAAAAAGACTTGCAGTGTTGTTATATTATTGACCAGAGGGCTCATTTGTTAGTTTTCTGTTTTTTCTGTGCAGCTATGCATTTTACACATTTGCATATGTTGGCATTGTCCTGTAAAGTAGCAACACCTAGAAAGAATGGTTCATAAAACTGTACTCTGTAAAGCAGCAATATAGGACTTATACCTTGTGCACTGACAAACTTAGAGCAGCTAGTTGGCAGCCAAGTGGCAATTCCTACAGATTTAGTTGAATTCAGTATTGTGTAACCATTATAGTAAGTAGAATTTAGTACTGTTTAATATAACCTGCTCCAACAAAGAACCTTTAATAGCCTTCTAACCCCAATAATCACCCCTTGTAGCTAACAAATCAAAGGACTGGACAGCATGACTGTGCAATTTCCTAACTTATCTGTAGCCAGCTTGGTGGATATGGCCATCTTAAGGAAATGTAGTAATTGTCTCATGTTTACTGACAACCATTTAATCCTTAAAGAAGCATCCACAGTATGTGAGAGGTGTCCTTACACAATGACACTGGAGGCTAAACTCGTTCATACAAGTGCACATCAAGTTGTTGAAACCATGCACATAACACCCAACTCACATAGTACACAACGCACACGTAGATGTTAGTGCTCTGAAGCACTTAAAAGAAATCTTCATAAACAACAAGAATTGCCTAGACCATCCATTGTCAAAGCCATGCCTCAGCAAGCCCACAGGCACTAGTACATAAAAAAACTAACACCACACATACTGTCAGTCTCAGTGGAGCCCCAAACACTAAGTCCCTAAGACAAGCAAACACACTTCTCAGGACTCTTGACATAGGGGACTCCATTGTAAGATATACTGATGCCCCTCTAACCAACCTGAACAACCAGAAGATTACTGATAGTAATAGTAATAGATTAGGCCTCAGGTACCAGTATGATTCCATCATAGTCCATGTAGTTGTAAATGACCTGAGATGTACCTCCCTGGACTCTATGAAGGTGACATTATGGAGTTTTCAGACTGCATGTCTCAGGCTGGTATGAGCCTAGCATTGAGCAGTATATTATTATTACTAAGGATGATGCCACAGTATGAACAAAGAATTATTGATTTCAACAACTGGCTGTCTCCAATATTTGTCATCTTGGGTGAACATAGTTAGCAGACTATAATGCTTTGTCAGGGATGGTCTGCACCTCTCCCCTCTAGGTTTTTGAGTACTGGCTAAAGCTTTATCTATCCCCATAGTGCCTTTTAGGCAATGATAAATTGACAAACCTACCAACACAGCAAAATCAACTCACCTGAACCTCAAGGTGTTACTGCTCAATGCCAGGAGCCTGAACAGAAAACTACAGTCCCTCCAAGCCCGCCTCACACTCCAGAATATAAACATCTGTACAGTTACTCAGACATAGTTTAACATGGTCAAGAGTACCCTGGCAGTGCAAGGTTTCAGTGTCTTCCACACTTATAGACTAGTAGCTGAACAATCAAGGGCTAAAGCAGGAGGTGTGTCAATATACAGCAATAACAAACATACCTTTAGTGTGGTCAAAAATGATGATGTGCTGGAGTTCCTCCAAGTGCATATTATTAGAGACAAAATCCTGCACCATATCCTAGCCAGCTATAGGTCAACCTCCATGTCACAAGAAGCTCACAATGCATACATGGATGTACTGGAGACACTTACCATCCAACCTAATGCCCTACTTATGGGAGACTTAAATTACCCCTCTATAGACTGCGAATCCTACACAGCCTCAGATCTAGAATAACAGAGATTCCTGGACTTTGTATATACAAACACCCTTGAACAAATTGTGAGTACTCCCACTAGAGGCTGCAACATACAGGACTTCATGCTTAAAAATATGAGAGAATTTTGCCCCCACCTCCAGTGTGTCATCCTCCTTGGTAAGGTCTGATCATAAAGCTGTCTCCTTCAAAATCAACTCCGTAATACCATTAAAACCAGTAAAAGTTAGGAACTATTCCAAGGCAAATTACCTTTTATTAAGTGATGGACTATCAAAATTCAGTGCCCCTCCAATCCCAGAAAACATGCTAGCCTATGCTGAATTGCTTTCAGAAGCTCATTACAGTCATGTTAATGGCTGCATAGAGGTTACTGTGCCTACCAGGAATAAGCTCAGAACTAGCCTTAGAAACAAACTACCCTGGTTTAAACAGGATATACAACAAAAGGAAAAGAATTATGGCAAAAATCAGGAAGGATGATTCCCATAAATACAGAAACTCTTTCAAAATAAATAGGCAACTAAGAGGGCTAATTATGTCAAACAAAGCTAACTTTGAGTTTAGAACAACCTCCCAGGTGAAAGATAACTTTAAGGCCTTCTATAACTATGTCAGAAACCTCAAGGGCAGCACAAAGCAGTGTGCTGAACTGGTGGTTAACGGTGCCATATTCACTGAGCCTGGCAATATCGTAAACCTGTTAGTGGGTAAATTCAGTCCAAACTTTACTCCCTCCCATCACTCCCAACCATCCCTTCAAAAATACCTTCAAACATAACCCCTCCAACTATAACTAGGCAGCATGTACATGCATTAAATTAGGTTAGGTTGCAAATTAGCTTGTACTGGTGTTTGGGAGTGTGTGATGGGAGTCTGATGGCAAAATTAGGTAAATGGTCACTTAGTGTATCAGGCAGAGAACCTGTACTACAGATATTGTCGGGTTTGGCTGTTAGCATCCAGTCTAAGGTACAGGCTTTTGAAGATGATTTATTTTATCTAGTTGGGATATTTATGAGTTGGTTAAACCCATAAAGATTGATGGATTTGTTGGGGGTGCTACATGAGATCTGATTCCAGTCAGTGTTGAGGTTTCTGAGGATTAGGGTTTCATGCTGTATGTTAATAGATACCCAGGAGAGTATGTCTTTAGCAGTGGGAACATTGTTACCTGGCAGGATGTAAAGAACTATAATGCATAGTGTCTCGTTAGGATTTAGATTTAGAGAAGTGATGAGGAGCTCTGTCTCGCCAAATATATGAGCTTTGTGCTAATAGGGTGTTATTTGTAGCTTAGTAGGATATATAATAGAAACTCCACCAGCATTTTTAGTTTTGCAGTTGGTTCTAAGAATATTGTAATCTGGTAGTAAGATCTCACTATCTTTAATGTCAGGTTTTAACCAGGTCTCAGTGATTTCAAGGATGTCTGGGTTGTGGTATAAGTGTGTGTGTGTGTGTGTGTGTGTGTGTGTGTGTGTGTGTGTGTGTGTGTGTGTGTGTGTGTGTGTGTGTGTGTGTGTGTGAGTGTGTGTGAGTGTGTGTCTAGTTCAATTACTTTGTTGGAGAGATTTCTTAAGTTAATATTTATACATTTTAGACCAGAGTTATTTGTGTTTAGAGAAGTAGGGGATGTGGTACTTTTGTTTGAGATGTTTATATTTAGTCTAATTGTGCTTGTTGGACCTGGGTTTGGATGAATGTCTCCTGAGAGTTTTAAAGTAGTCTTAATATCTAACGCTGGCCTTAGATATTAGGAGCGGGAATTGTAACTTAGTTTTGTTTTTGTTTTTTTGTGTATGGTCCATAGATTGGGTAAGTTTGTTTTATGTATTTATATCTGATGAAGTAAAAGTGGGTTGTGTTGTAGATGTTATGGATATTGATAGAGAAAATGGGGCTGTTAGGGAGGGGTGTGTGATAGTTATATGTGATAGAGAGAGAAGAGTGGTGAGTTGAATTAATTTGAGTAGCATAGTGCTAGTATTTAAAGTGGGAGGTGATGATATGGAAGCTAGTGAGGTGGTGTAGACAGGGAGGTACTTGGTGAACAAGGAGAACAGGAGTATTATGTGATGTAAATGAGACCAGAGAGTTGTGGTCAGTAACAGGCGTGTGTAACAGGTAGTTAAGGAGGTGGATGGAGATAGCTGGCTACAAATGTAGTGTAGATGGAGGTGGTTGGGAAATGGGGGTGGAGTAGGATAGAGAAATGAGCTCGAGCAAAGCAGGGCCCACTCAGAGGACATGTATCCGCTAAGAAAACAATGTGTGAGATTCATCGTTTCCTATAATCGATACAAGTAAGTTTTCTTTTATTTGCCATTAGAAGCAAGAAATACTCTTCCTATTTGAACTCTATGTTCTATGGGATATTGTGAGGAAAAAACAAATAGTTTTATCCTTGTTTGTCTTGTTTTTATAGTTGGCTACATTATCAATATAATACCTTTGGGGATAATAGTATTTTAAGGGCCGATAGCTAGAAGGGGCAAGAGAATGAAGCATCCCTTAAGTTGCATCATTTCACAATGAGAACTATCACTCTAATAAAGTTGTGCCCTTATAAATTATTATGTCCTAACTTTGCTTGCAGTAGTGAATCTTGGTATCAGTCTTGCAATCATAGTACTTGTTTTTCTGGATGTCTAGGGGAGACTGCACAAGGTAGAGGCATTTACTTTCAACCGAGCTAGACAGAGATTGAGAATTATTAGTAAAGAGTAGACACAGGAGTAATATATGGTTTACTGTGCAATTCATCTAGTGTTCTGTGATTTGTATTCATTGACTTTACATTGCATTGGCTGTTCTGTACAGCGTGCTAAGAATACACTACAAGGTTAAACTGTGACTGACTCTAGATTCCTCAGAAAATCTTAGCTTTACAATTAAATTGCAGATATGGTCTTCACGGTAATACAATTAACACACTGAAGCTAACTTCCTTACATGCGGTGGTTCATGTTACGGACACTGCTCATAAGAAGTCAGCTGCTGATATTACAACAAATACAATTTTGCAAAAATGAACTAGTGTTGCGATAGCAACAACATGCTATGTTTATGCAGCAACAAAAATACTGTGCTCTTGAAGAATGCATACAGTGACATTCATGCAGTACAATTTTGCTATTCATTCACAAAGGCATGCAAGACTGGATCTTGGAGCACTTTAGCAAATAGTTATGGCTTTGCTTGCAACTAAGTTAACATGTGCTCTGGCTTGCATTTGATATATCCAGTTGTTAGATATTTGATTGCAGTTAACTTGTTTACAATAGTTCATTACACATTTCTAACAGAGTTAAAGCATAATGTTGGTATAATTTCAGTGGACATATTTAAACAATCTCTGCTCTTTCATTAATACTTAAGTACTATAATTTGTGGATTTGATCCGATTAACTGTATTACTAAAACAGCTAATTGCAGACATTCATTTGAAACATATATCCCTTTTCATGCAGGCTACCTTAGAGTGAACAAGTATGCAACAGAAAGGTTAAAACATGCAGGCAGTGTTTTATATGAGGCAGATCAGGTTTGTAAGGGACATATACCTTTTGTGTCTACCACACTGGCTGGAGGTCAGCTGTTGAGGCAGAGTGAGCTAGACTGGTAGTAGATATTCAAACATGGCACTTTGGCATAATGGAAAGGCACTGTCACTGTTAGGGCAAGGGGATCGACCCCACAGAGAGGATGCATATGCACTAAGAAAACAATGTGTGAGATTGAGCAATTCCTATAGTGGATATAAGTAAGATGTCTTTTTTAGACAATGGAAGCAAGAAATGAATGTCCTGTTTGAACTATACCTTCTATGGCATATTGAGAGGAAAAACACGTCATTTATCCTGCTTTTCCTTCTCTTTATGGTTGTCTACATTATCATTATAATACCTATGGACATAGTAGTACTCTAAGGGCAGGTAGACAGTTAGAAGGGTACCATAACCATGAGGAAAAAAATTAATAATTCAAGCAGCAAGGCTAATGGAATATGAACAATAAGTTAGATTATATAAAAATAAAAAACAAAACATCTTTATTTTAGGTTTTTATAAGTGCACAAGTTTGGAAAGTTTATAGTAATTTTTTATAGAAATGAATTTGTGCGCATATGGATTATTTGTTTATATCACATATTTTGCTTGTATGGTATTTGATGGATGTATAATGTTTTTGACATGAAAAAATATTTTCCCTTTTAGTTGTATATATTTATGCACTGTGTGACTGCACTTTAAAAGAATCAGTAAAGACCATAAACTATTTAATTATGTAATTGATTAATTAATTGTTTTGATAATTGATTGTATTTTTGGTGTATAAGGAGGTGATTTTTTGGTAGTAAATTGTTCCATTGAAGGCGAATGGCGAAGGTACCAGAACGCGCAATAAAAAGTTAAAAGTTTGCCAGTGTTTTTTCCTCATGGTTATGGTATCGATGATGTTTTTTGTGTAGTGAGTCTTTCAGTGGTTGGAAGGTGCTTCTTGTATTTTTTGTGAGACAGTTAGAAGGGGCAGGGGTACGGAGCATCCCTCCACCTGCATCATTTCACAGTGAGAACTATCATACTAATAAAATTGTGCCCTTATAAATTCATATATCCTAACTTTGCTTGCAGTAGTGAACCCTTAAGTTTTAGTCTGACATTGAAGAAGAAAGTGCTGGTAATTATTTGTGCAGTTTGCAGATATGTACCAGTCTTGCAATCAAAGTGCTTGTGTTTTCTGGATGTCTGTGGGACACTGCATAAATCTGGGAGCATTTAGTTTCAAACTGAAGAAGTAACTACTGGTTATTATTTGCTGTACTTTGCAGACAAGTTTCAGTCTTGCAATCAAGGTCCTTATTTTTCTTGATGTTGAGGGAAGACTGCACAAAGTTGGGTGCATTCAGTTTCAACTTTTGAGTCTCCAGTGTTTACTAGAGGACTCCTAGTCGGGTAGGGAAAGGTAGACTGAATAAAAAGAAAAGTTTCAGATATTCAGACTAATTAGTAGGCCACTATATAAATCTGTCTACATATTTGTAAGCTTCTTCTGTGAACTGGCTGTGGTCATTGTGCAGCTATATAGAGACATGCTCGCAGTTTCTTAAATGTGGTCATCACAACCTTAATGAGCATAGTTTATCACACATTATTAAGAACGTTTGTTGTTCTTACCCTTCCTTACTTGCTATCTCAAGCTCTTGTGCTAATTTTCATACTCCGTCTTTGCTTACGTTTTTTACCCTTGTCATCTAAATGTTTATGCATTTAGACATCGTTGATCTTCTCTCTCTGTTTTTCCCTGCTAATATTAATTGAAACAGAAAACTCTCCTATACATTCATCTTGCTTCTTCCCATGCACCCATTGTCTGCTGCACATTTTTCATTTCTCAGCACTGGACATTTAAAATCTTCATCTAATCCACCATTAGAAGTAGTTGGAGAGTCTCTGTAATATCCACTCACATGATTTGCTGTTTACCCAAGAAGTAATGGTTTGTACTCTTTGAAGAGTACTGTTTCATACAATTTATCAAACACCTTAATACTTCCATTTTAGAACATGTGAAACATACCTACTGATTGGAATCCACATGCTAAACATTTGCCATATCCTCTGTGTCAATTATGTTTCACCTACACTGCTGGACAAAATCATGTGCAAAGTATCCACGTCCCGATTCCATACTGTTAGAAGATCCACTTTCAGTGGCCTATATCACATTTACTGTTAGGAGAAGGTCAGTTTTCAGTGACCTATATCACATTTCTTTCCACTCAGCATAACATCTATCACTTCTTCCTCCTTCTACCTTATACCTGTGTCTCTAATGTTTTATGTAAAGCAACCTTTATTTAGTCTAAATGTCAAATAAACCACCTTGCAAACCCTTTCACCATCTGTATGCATTCCTCTGTGGATTAATTTGATCCATCTGTACTCTGTTTCTATTATTTTTTTACATCTTTACTCCACGTTTACCAAATTGTTTACTCAAATTAGCTGTACCTCAGCTGTTTCCCTCATTATAAATTATACTGAAGTCTCACAGTTTCCTATTCCTATATTTCCATCTCATTGTCTGCTATTTTCTCTGCAAAGTCTCATACTCTGCATATTCTTTTTCTTTCTGACTATCCACAATAAATTAGATTAGAGTCATCTTATCCTGCTGAACAAAGCAGAGATATGGTTCATGATGTGCTACCTACTGAATCCCTTCCACACCAGGATTATGACCTCAGGTACACACTTGTTCCCTTCATAATCTTTCTGGGCCATGTATTTACTGTTTATGAATACAGAAGTCACCAGAAAGACTAGTGACTTGAGTACTGACAGAGCAAGGACAATGAGTCTGACATGCACCTTCAACACACTACTGCAAACAATGCCACAATTACAAGTATACTAATCCACAAAATTACCCATTTGCTTAGTTTTACATTACACTGCATTGTTGTTTTATAACATGTAGAAATGTTTTCTTTTTGCAAAATATTTTGCAATATTTGACTGTATTGTATTAATAGAAACTGCCTGTTATAGGCTTCATACTGTTATCTTGAATCAGGGGCAAATTCAGAAATAATCGGGACAACTGTAGGATACCACTTTTTATGAACTAGTGGTATCCTACAAAAGATAATTCTTGAAGTTTCTGAACACAGAAATGGTAAGTTCAAACCTTTATTAGGGTGTGAAGTGTCTCCTTTGATGGTTACACCTTTCATTACCCCAATGGACATGCCCTTGGTGAAGGGCTTTTATATTAAAATTTCAAGGAATGGCATATGAAATAGTTAATATAGTTAAGAACAATTGGAACATATTTGACAGACTAGGGGCACAACCATTGTTCTTGTAGAAAGTGGGTGCATGTTTGAAGATGGCCTTGAAGAAACTGTCTACTTTCAGCCACAATGTTCCATGCACTGGTGGTACTAAGAAATGTGGCAGTGGCATATGCGCACAATGTTCCTGTATCTTTACAGGTGACAATTTGCTATTAAATAACATCACATTGGATAGGGTTTTCTTTCATAAAGAGTCATGTGACTCTAATAGAGTGGTCTACTTTTTCCATCAGAATAATATCTAATGCTCAAGAATTCAAAAAAGCTCTCAAACATTACCGGCTAAACTCCTGGACATGTCCCTGTAAATACCCAACATAGCTCATATCTCTGCTCTGTTATCACTTATATATACGTATTGTTCTCTGTATCAATTTACTTTGTACTACTCTACCGCCTTGTATCCCTTTTCTTACTTTTTATATCACTATGCTTGTTTCCCTTTTCTAATTTCTACATTACTGAACTTGCTTTCTAACTTTCTTATATTCAACTTCTTTTAAACTTATTTCTGTTCCCCTTGTTCTTATCTTCTTTTCTTACTATCTTCTTATCTTAACTTATCAGTTTTATTAATGAGTGTACTGTAAGTCTTTATAATATACTGTTAGTATGTACAATATACCTGTCTATGTTATTTAGACTAATTGTTTTTAATGCCTGTTTAGCCTCTACTAGTTTAATTATTTATATATTTCAATGATTTCTGTATTGGATCTTTTCTTCCCGGGCTTCTGTTGAATAAGGGCTTATGCTGAGTTGGACAGTCCTGGTCATCAAATGTCAAATAAATAAATAAATGTATATATAAGTGGAACACGTGTCCTGACTTTTTATGTAGGCAGGACTGAGCATGCTTTTAAAAAAAAGAATTTATGAACATTTATATGATATTAGGACTAAAAACATCAATGATGCTTTGTACAAACAGCCTTTGGAATGCACCAATTTTAACAGATTTTTAGTTGGCATTTTGGATATTGTGGAAGTTTATTTATTTATTTTATTTTACATTTGTTTACCGAGAAGGTCCAGCTGGGCAATTGCCCATTTTCACTGGAGGCCCGGGGAGAAATGCTTCCTGTCATACAATGCTAATTACAAAATCAACACAAAAAAAAAAAAAAAAAAATAACCCAAGGGAGGTGCCAGGGAGACTCATCTTGAGTATAGAGAGGTTTATGGAGTTGGAACTACACGCCACTCATTTCCCAGATATCAGTGATCACAATTCCATACAACCAGTATTAAGGTTAAGAGCTGCCAAATTGTAAACGCATTTGCAACAGTGGGTATTTGAGAAATGTGCTTTATTCTTGTCCTCTTCAAAAAGTTTTATGAATTTGACATATTAATTGTTATTCTTTGTTATAAGTTATTTACATTATTATTTTGCATATGATTAATTTTTAACACTGTAAAAATTTCTCCTAGTCATTTTGTGAATTATTTATTCATGTGATTCAGGTTTTTATCAATTTTGTTTTACTGTTTCAACTTTGTTCTTAATGATGAAGTCCATATATGTTCTTACATTAATTTACACTTTTTATTGTATTGGTTTAATTTTCATGTGCTCTGTGCCTTTAAGGGAGCTAATTTGGTTCTTAGCATGGACTATTTAAACCCATTCAGTGTTTTCATCATTTAGTTCTGATGAAGTTCATGTTTACATTGTACTACATTAAAGCACTTAACTTTTTACTTTTACTTGTTAGATTTTTGCAATAAAAGTTATTGCCATGGATACCTCTGATCCATGTGGTGTGTTCCATCCATTGTACATTTTTCTGGGGACCTTTTGATTTATTTTATATTGTTTGTGGAATTATGAATTCAACCCTCCTCACACCACATACCTCCTGGTTATTGTTTTATTACATGCGGTTTCACCTCCTATTTCATTTCTGATTTCTCCTCCCAAATAGTAACATACTTCTCAAACGCTTTTCTTATCCTGTTTAGTGCATAAGCAGGCAGGTACAGGGCAGACTGCAAATAGTGACTCATTTACAATACAGAGCAGTGATTTCCCAAACAAAGTAAATATATAACAGCAGTGAAATGACCAAATGTAGGCAGATAGCTCTAGCCTTAGTCGATGCTTACAGAGGGCCGTCAGTGCCAAATATATGCACATATGAGGGATCAGGACATATTAGAGTGTGTTCCTTAATTGTTAGCAACATAAGTACTGCACCTTGTTTGTACATATTTTAGTTGTTTATGTTTATTCAGTAAGTTCTACATCAATAAGGGGACTTCTCTTCCAACTTCTTACTATTGAAAAGTTTCCAGTAGCTGTCAAATTGGGAATTTTATATCTCGTGGATGGTAGCAATTTGGCAGTATTTTCTTCTGCTTTTTCCCTACAGTTATTCAAGTCCTAGTCAGACAAGGAATGCGGTGATCTTGGTTCTCTGCTCTCCTTGCAGCTGCACAGCATGGACACCTCTCACTGTTTTTCCTTCTGAAATCTCTGCTTCAGCATTTTATTCTTACAGATGACTTCTCCCCTCTTCATATTCCTTCTTTAGTTTACCAGAATCCCCCAACACCTCACCTTTCTCTCCCTCTTATTTTTCAGTGATGCAATATTTTGACTAAGGTGTGTGGAAAACCCAGAGGAGACAACAGCCTTTAAACTGAAGTAAACTCAGAGGTGTATGGTTATGGACTGATGAAAGGTGTAAACATATCCTCTAGTCTGTGTCAACATCCTAAAAGCAATTCATCTTTTTTTTTTTCTGGACCTCCTGACCCACTACATCCACTCAGGATATTATAGTTAGTCAAAGAAAGTTGACCTCTGACTCCAATCATAATCCTTTCATCTTCTTATATGCTGTTGAATTGCTCCTTGTCTCTACAATCCGAATGCCACCACCAATTCTGCATGTAAGCCAGTAAAGAGGTCACAGGCAATTCCTTCAGCTCTTCTCTGAAATGTCCATATGCCACCTAGTGCACAAAAACTGGTCATGAGTAACATAAGAAGGTCTTAATTCCTTTTCATTCTACCTTGATGCTTTTGTACAGAAAGCTGACTAAAGAGCCTTTCTTATGATGAATAAGAATAGACTTTATATAACACTTGTTGTAGGCAAAGCTTATTGCTGGAGCTACTCCCAGGTCTGTGAATATGCTCTGCAGCTAGACCAAATCAGCTCAGAGTGTCGTACATATCCTGATTTTAATGTCTTCTGCAATTACATGCAAGGGTAAGTTCTTGTTCCTCCATTTTCCAAATCATCAAATTTTGTACAGAACCAGACAAGATTACGCTCCAAACTCGTAATAGTTTTTTTCCTGCGCCTGTATTTTAATGCTTGTTACTTGACTTTTAATTGTAAGTGATCTGTTTGAATGTCATAGGAAGATGTCTGTTCCTGCTGCCTTATGTGCCATTTCTGTAAACCGCTTCTTAGCAGCTCCATTCGGCACAGTCATCATGTTTTCCTTGTTTATACTGACATTACTTGGGCACTGCATTTCTATCCTGCTCCATCATGTCAGATGCACATTTCGCTCTTGTGGCTATGTATTTTAAACAAAATCTATGGTTGCAGGTCAAAGATCATTTCATCAACTGCATAGCTCTCTGAACTGTAGTCGTTAATGGTGGAATACCTTGAGTAGGCCTCTCACAAAAAAAACAAATGTGATAATGGCCATCAAAATGAAGTGAACATTCATGGATTCAGAGACACAGACTTTCAAAAAACAGGAAGAATATCTTCCAGATTCCAACAGCATGCACTTTTGTATTTCCAAGTGATTACTTCAGTTTGATGTCCATCACCATCTGTGGGTTTTCTTGGTGTCTTGCTGGAGATGTTGCAGCACCAATGGACACAAGCAACCATGGGTACTTTTAAGTTTCTTTGCACCATCAGTAGTGAGAGCTCTAAAGATGGAAGGGAAATCACACCACTTGATTGTCTCCAAGGTATGCCCCTTTTGTGAAAGAATTTGATATGATTCCTCTGTATGGGTTGTTGTGTTCTTGTAGGCTTCCCAAATTCCTTATGAAATATTTGACACTGTTTGATCATCGTTTCTACACCTAATATTTCCTTATATTATTTGAGTGCCATCCTTGTCTCTAACTTCCACGATCACCTCCTTGGAGTATAGCACAAGCATTTTTGCTTGATTTATTATAATTATTTATTTTTCACAGACTCTTACCTCTGTGATAAGTTTAACTTTTCCCATGGCAATGTTGAATGAAATTAAAAGGTAAGTGTTGTTGGAATGATAGGCTGAGATATTATATTGAACTGACAGGACTTAAGGGTCAGAAGTGTATATTGATGGTGTTGTGGAAATGTTTCTCTTACACAGTGGGCATTATGTTTGGACCAGAATGGTCCTGTATGTGTGCACACAGTATGGAATCCATGATACTGGAATTCTGGATGCTATTTGAAAGGCTAGAATGGGAAATGGAGTGATAAGAGATGCCTTCACTGAACTGAGAGGAGCTAATACCCTACAAGTTTGGGGTGGAATATAAAGATAATATTTTCTGTTGTTGGTATATGTGTACTGATCAAGGCGAGTGGAAGATATAGTGTTAAACTAATTAAGCAGTGTATGGTGATCTAGAAAGAGTGTTCCAGTATAATGCTTAAATTTTGGCCAGAGCTGATCTCTGATTTTGAAAAAAAGAGACATATGTATTTGTATATATATATATATATATATATATATATATATATATATATATATATATATATATATGGCTCAACTGTTTTTCATCGAATACCACATATTCGAAAAAGAGTAGTAGACCGCTTAGTTGCATGAAAGTGCACTTATTCGAAAGTGCACTTTCGCAAACTCAGCTTCTATGAATGGATCGCACCACAGAGGAGGACAGTAGGAAAATGTGCTATGTCCTCCACTGTGGTGCGGTAGTCACGGACCTTAGGGTTAGGACATGGGTCATGGTAAGGGGATAGCCCTACTAGCTATCCCCTTACCATGGCCAGTGCCTTAACCCTAAGGTCTGTGACTATTGCACCACAGTGGAGGACAGGCTATCCTCCACTGTGGTGTGGTAGTCATGGACATTAGGGTTAGGGCGCGGGTCATGGTAAGGGGACAGCCCTACTAGCTATCCCCTTACTATGACCCACACCCTAACCCTAAGGTCCGTGACTACTGCACTAAACGGCAGTACATAGCCTGTTCGCTGAAGCAGGTTTCGCGAAAGCGCACTTTCAATTAAGTGCACTTTCGTGTAACCCAGGGGTCTACTGTGTGAGTTTGAAGAATTGTATTTTCGAACTTATACAGTAGACCCATATATATATATATATATATATATATATATATATATATATATATATATATCTATATATATATATATATATATATATATATATATATATAGATAGATAGATATATGTATAAGACTTACACTCCCCTTTCATGTAATGAATACTTTAACCATGGGTAGCTGTTTTCTGCACCTCTGTTTTGTTTTTGCTTTGCCATACTCTCAACACAGTTTTCATAGCCTGTGTTCACGTGTGGTTTCCTTGCATTTTATCACTATTTTCATTGTAAATGGCATGCTGCCAGATGTGGGTCATTGTGTATAACTCATTCCTCTCCGGTTATGTTATAAGCACAAGGGAAGGCTAGTATAGAGTGTTATATTTAAGTCAAAACCCTTAAGCTCATATGTTGCTGTTGATTGAATGATGCAGCTATAAATGTGTTTGCATGTTTGGGCAGGGGGACTGAAGTTTGTTTTATCAACATCCCCTTGACAAATTCTGCCCATTCAGTGCAGTGTTTCCTGTTGAAATTTAACCTTTGACACATGTAGTAGATGGATAAGTAGTGAAACTCAAAAAAAAATATTCTTAGCAAGGGGTTACAGGCTTGATCAAGGCAGTAGTGAGAGTTGTAGACAAAGCCTGCTTTATAGTAGTGGTGTGTTGTGAGCAGCAGCATTGTTTTGTAGCCTTAAGTTGTGATGTTTATAGTACCCAAACTCTGGTTACTACTGCTGGTGGCTGAGAGAGGATATTGCCTTGTTTTCTACTCACTGACAAGCCAGTCAGATACATGGAATGTTAATGTTAATTTTTGAAGGTTAAGAACACATAGTTAAAAATTATGTAGACGTGCTGCCAGCTCTGTAAGCTCTGTGAGCCATCTTATATGCAGTTCATTTTTGGTCATCTCTTATGAATCCATGTAGATTTTTTCCACTTTCAGAAGAGTTGTTTGAGTAGCAACACCTGCATGTTTTCAAGTTATTTTGGTGCCCACAGATGCTTTAAGTTTTAGGACTCTGCATCAAAGGGTAGTACAGTACAGCTTTTACACGTATTTTTGCAGTTGCTGCATTATTCATTAAACACAGTAACTAGTTACTAGTTGATAAAGTAAGTTTATGGTAGTGCAGAGGCTTGTTTAGCATTGTTAACCATTTGATATGTGCTGTTTAAAGCAATTGTTACTTGAGTTAATAAAGTATAGAATCTGACTTGTTCAGGAACTGGAAACTTGGGCCTTAAAATGCAACTTTAATTAAAGGAAGAGGCGTTTTATGTTACAGAACTTTGGGGTTTAAGTTGTTTGGCAGAGACTTAACAGTTTCTGATGCCAGACGTAGACACTGGCAAGATCAGACCATCTGTAGATTACCGTCATCAAATGCTGCTGTACTGTGTAGTCACTTTATTTTGAAGATTTTGTCAGGAGGCATGCTTATTTGGCACAAAAGAAATCGAAGTGTTGGGCAGTAAATGATTATGTTCATTGTAAGGATTACTATTGCAGTGCATTTGTAAATGGATGGGGTATAATTTGAGGCAGACATCTTTCTTTTATCAAGAGTTAAACAGCAGTTTGACCCCCCTCCCCAAAAAGAGCATAAGGTTACTTCCCATACAGTGGTAATCAGCAGAAAGCCTGGCTGTAAAGGAGTGTGTAAGGCATTTTATTTCTTTTTTTTTGGCACTGAAGTGCACAGTTGTCTACCCTATCAGCAGTTCAAGTGTTTGTTTATTTTCAAGACAAATTGAGAATGAGAAGTACACCTTTGGATTTTTGCCTCTGTTATGCTCTCTTTCTGTAGTGTGTCTGGCTTCTAGATTTTGCGACGTGAAAGTCATGAAAAAGTGTTCCTGGAGAGACAGATTATCCCTAAGGATCATCCCCTGGGTCTTTTTTAAGGCAAGGATTGCTCAGTCTTGGTAGTGCACTGGTTAGTGCTATTGCCTCACAGCAAGTGGTTTTCTGGTTCTCAGCTGGGGTGCCTTGTGTGTGGAGTTTACATGTCCTCCCTGTGGTTGTGTAGGGTTTCCTCTGGGTGCTCTGATTTCCTCCCACATTCCAAGGACATGCAGTAGGTGGACTGAGCACTCTAAATTGGCTGTACGAGTGAGTGGTATGAATGAACTACTGTGGAAGGGCTAGCCACCTGGCAGTGTAAACCTTGGCTTGAGATGATTGTCAATGTCGAAGTGACACCCTGTCTCCATGTGCAAAAGAGACTGAGGATGGATGGAGATATATATACACACACACTCTCTCTCTGTTGTGTATATATATGTATATATATATATATATATATATATATATATATATATACACACACACACACACACACACACACACACACACACACACACTCTGGTGTATACTAGAGACAGTTTGAGCATTCTGGACCTTTTTATATTCTTTTCCTTTAGTAATAGTAAAAAGCTAGAAAGTGAAAAGATAAATTTGTTCATAAGACAAGCAGGAAAGGTACTAAATAAGCTGCTAACTAGAAGCTGAAGCTAATGTAATAGGTAAGGAAAAATAGCAGAACAGGTGTGGGCAGAGTATCCTATATGCCTCCAAACCCTATTTCATATGTTGAAAATTTGGGCTCAGAGTGCATTAACCAAATAAGGTACCAGACTGTAGCACTGACAGTTGTCAGTCATTTGGCATTATACTTTCAATCATCCCAAGAATTGGTGAGATATGGCTTGCTGTACATTGTACACTCCAGTCTTGAATGATGGCTTCATAGTCACAGCATGACATTTTATTCTAGAATGAATAAAAAAAAGCCATGAGTCATTGAGTCTGAGATGGAAAAATATGCTGGCATCTTAAATTTTTCACCAAAATCTGTCTGTCCAGATATATTTTCATGTATGTGACTACAAGCTTTCCTTAGCTACTTTTTTCCAGAAGAGTGCAGGCTGTATAGTTTAGATATGCTATGTGTCTTACTAGCGCCTACCTGTTTCAAGGAGCAAAGACTTATTTGTCAGTTTGAGCTGTAACCTGTTATTTTTCAATTGCAGTTTTTATCTACTGTGCCTTCAAGTGAAAGCTGAATTTTTAAGCTCTGTTGTTTTTGACCTCTGTATCACATCATAAACTTTCTCTGATCTGTGAGGTTGCTGTTAATGTGTCTGGCTGTGGCAGCAGCTATACAAAAGGCTTCTATGTTCTAACAGGAGGAACTTTAAAGAGAAGTGCAATGCGAAGGCAACAGCCCCTGCTGCTTGTTAACCTCCTGACACGAACCCTGTTGAAACAAGTCTAGCAAATCTGAGAAGCTGAAGCTTGAAGGTGACTTTGCTTCTAAACCATGAAGCACTCATTACAATGTCAGCCACTTGGGCTTTTACTTTGGTTGTCATACTGAGTAAGTTTTTAAAGGGACCGTTAAATTGTATTTACTAAGTAAGTAGGCAGTCAGCAGTTCAGTGAGTGTTAGCACTTTTGTTTAAGTTGAAAAGAGTAAAGAAATGTATCAGCATGTGATGGCTAAAATTGTTGCGTGTAACCATCTGCTTATGTTTTCAGTATTGTCCTGTAATAAACATTTCGAAAAAAATGCCCTTCATTGTAAAGTTGGAAAAAGAATGCAATGTTTTATTGTTATCACAATTTAGAAATGAGAAAATGCAAAGAGACAAAGGTAATTATCCTTATGTTTCTACTTTTCTGGGTGTGGGTTGGGGCATTTTGGTCAGGGTCCAAACTTTATGGTTAAGATATTCTTTGTTGATCATCATGTCTTTTTCTAGTTTTAACAACATTATCTGAGTATCTGAAATAAGTTGCTCCTCTAAAGTTATATGCGATTGTGCACATTTTTCCTTCAATTAATATGAATAAACACCAAGTGAACAAAATTTAGAAGGGAGATTTAAGTCAGAAGAACCATGCAATACTGCATGTAATGTACTCTTCTTTTTGGATTATTCCGACTCACACTATGAGTACTTGCCATGATAATTTATTGTTGTCCAGATATTACTGGCAGTGATGCAGGAAACAAATTTTTTCAGGAGTCTATTGCTTAAAAAGAACTTTTCATATCAGGCTGTCTGCAGTACAAAAAATGTGCTTTGTTGATGATCAGGTTTCTTGATGAAAGAAATTTAATTCTAACTATACTTTCAGTTCTGTTCATCAACTATTTCAGAGTATTTTTTCACCTTTATCAATACTTTCTCAAGATTTCATGACCTTGAGGTCTTGTACCAGAGTATTGAATTTAAGCATAGAAGTGGGTTAGGAACTAGTCCTTTTACACAATGTCAGGCTCTTATTTAAATTCAGAGTAATCAGTGTATTGTTTTTAAATGATTATCCCAAAGGTAGTAGTAGTAGTAATAATAATAAGAAGAATGCAATGTTTTGAATATTTTAAATGATGCTTGAGCACTAGAAGCTGGTTAATGATTTAGTCAGGTACTCCTAAAGAATTTCCATAAATATTTTGACAACTAACACTAAATTATCTACAGTTAACCTAGTCTGTGGTGTGGAGGAATAGAGCCCTTTCTGTGACCCAGGTGACTGGGGTTCCATATCTGGCCGTTTCTGAAGGATCCAGGCAAGGAAGGAGAGGAGGGAAGGAGCATGACCTGCTGGTCTCTATTGGAGGGGGTAGAAGGGATGGGTGTTGTTGCTATATGAGCACACTGGGTGGTGTGATTTCTCTGCTGGAGAACAGGGAAACAAATACACCATGTTAATGACAGAAGGCAGGGCTGTTTGTTAACAATGCCGCTTGAAGAAGTGAAGAGTGCCAAGTGTGGTCAACCCCATTGCTTGTCCTCTTCCCTTGGGAATCAGTTATGTACACTGGATCTAGGACAGTGAACAATATCTTGATCCACTGGGAATAAATATCCTAACTGGCTGGGAGGGGGGCAGATAATCAGCAGGTAGTGGGGGCAAAAATACAGAAAAAAAATTACCCGCAGTGATGTTGGATGGTATTTGATGAGACTGTCTGGCTTGATTTAGCATCACTGGGCACATGGTTCCTGCTTGTCAAACAACACTACTGATGAGATATATTCTGTATGTACTAAGACAGCACATGCTTAACATCAGCATAGTGGCATTCATATGCTTTAGTGGGGCATTCCTTTAGTGTGGTTCGTCTAAACCATTCTAACTCATGTGGAGCAAGCCGGCAGTGCATTGTAGTGTTTTTTTTCACCCCCCACTGTATTTTTACCATGGACTTGTTATTTGCAAGATAGTGGGGTGTGAGAGCATAGTTCACTAAATGGGGTTGAAAAGGCCTACCGCCCTGCAAAACAAAACAAAACAAAAAAAATTGACTCTTTATAAATTCGCAGGTCATGTATCACAGCATTAGAAATTAGTGAAGCATGAATTGCTTTTTGAATAACTCAGTGTAACACAGGGATGGATATGCACAGCACCAAACCAGAGGGACTATACTCTTCATTTATACACTAGGTAAGCTGCAGGGTGGGCCTGACTAATCACTGTCCTGCTATACTGGAAAAGTTGCAGAGTTTGATCGCTGAGCTGCTGCATGATGTTACTACTGTATTTGTAATAGAAACATGAGGTGATGGAAATTTTAGCACAAGTCTGCCATTGCTTTAGGATACTAGCTTGAGGCAATGCAGCCATCTGTTTTATAGCCATGTGGGACTTGACCAGGGTTCCATCTGGACAGGAACATTTCTGTGACTATATCTGTGGTGCGGGAAAAGTGAGCTTATCTTGGATTCTACCACCTACCAGGTGATGTCAAATTATTTATGCAGTAGTTTGCAGGCTTAGATAAGCTTGGTAGTGTCTTACCGCTACCTTTCATCAATGGATGATTTTAATATCTACAGTGATGATGAGATCATTGCTCCTACCAAAGAATCTCTCTGGATTCTAGATGGTTTACGGTTTGCTTAGAGTAGTGCCATAATCACACGTTTAAAGGACTTGTTTTGGACTTGATCCTCCAGCTTAGATAGTGGTGGAATGAGTGTCCTCATCTGATGACTACCTGATTCAAATCTGTATGGAGATTGCCATTATTTGGTCACCTAAGTTTTTTTTTTTTTTTAATTTGTTTATTTTACTTGGTTACCCAAGGCTGAACTGGTTGAACACAGGTATTCCTACAGAGTATAAAGTGGTAGTCCTGTGTATCTCAGTGGACAATTCTTCTGACATCAAAGCTGATGATCCAGATGAACTGGCGGTGTCCTACCGGTCAGAGATCCCACAGTAAAGGCAAAATCCTTTTGTTGTTAGATATTTTCAGCAGTGCATGAACCACTCATTCTGTTCAAGAATGTATGCAGCTCCTAGAGTCCAAGCCATGCTGTTCTAGAATGTCTGCAGCCCATGCAATCCATACCATCTTGTAAAGGGAGTCATTTTCTCTCTCTCTTTGTGGGGTAGCCATCAAACAGTTTCTTAGTAAAATGCCCAAGTCACAGTAGTGACTCTGAGATCTGTCCTGAGTGATTACTACTCTATGAACAGGTGCAGTAAGTCCCATAAGTCTGACCAGTCTCATAGGCAAAGCTATGGAAAGACTTATCATGGACGTAATCAGTAAGGACATAGGAAACCTCCATACACTGGCCCGTCTCAGTTTGGAATCATGAAGAGCAGGTCATGCTTACTTAACCTGGTGGACTTTTTTTGAAAAGGTCACCTAAACAGTGGATGAAGACAAAATAGTGCACACCATATACCTTGACAGGACCAAAATTTTTGACACAACTCAGACATAGTAGAAAAGCTAAGTAAACTGCGAATAAACCCTTATGTCACCCAGTGTATTGACTGCTGGCTCACACATTGGATGCTGGAGATCAAAATAAGAGGAGTTACCTCCACAAAAAGACCAGTCACTAGTAGAATCCCCCATGATTCTATGCTGGGACCTTTTCTATTTGGCATTTACTTCTGTAAGTCAAAGGGCTCTGGTTGACTAAGTTTCCAGATGACTGCAAACAAGGAGCAGTAATTGAATCCCCAAATGACTTGGTAATCCTGAAGGTAGATGCACCAAAACCATGGACTGAATCTACATGCCAAAAAAATGTATTATTGTATCCTTGGGGAAGTCATCTACCCTGGGGAACTATAACATTGAGAATACACCCCTAAGAGTTGACCTTGTGGTTTGGGAACTTATGTGGACAGTGACCTAACTTTTGACAAACATGTGTCCATTGTCATAAGAAAGTCATTCTGTATTGTACAACTTATAAACAAAGGGATTGTGTTTAGATCTAGGGATGCCATTGACCCCCCCTTTACTCAGGCTTCATTTGGCTATTCATTGAGTATAATGCTTCCTTTGCCATGTGTCTTTCAAGATGCATGCAACAACTGGAATGACCAGAAAGATACCTTACTAAAAGGATACAATCCATAAAAAAATGTCTTTCCTGGACCGACTCAAATCCTTGTCATTGGACTTGGTATCCTATGGACTGCTAAGAGGCGACCTATGTCTGGCATGCAAGGTATCCTCCGCCCCAGTACTGATGGATTTACTACATATCAGCAAGTCAAACTGCATCAGAAATACTCAGTCTAGGGATCTAAACTTCTGCAGAAACATCAACAGAACAGTTTGGAGGGACAGGTATATCTCTTGCAGAGGATACCACTTTTCTGGAACAGTCTCCTCATTCATATAAAACAAAGCTCATCCCTGTCCATATTCAAAAGCAACTTGGATCTATGGATGAGAAACAGAAAATTTACCCCAGAACTGCTCTTTGTACTATCAATGAACCTAGGCAGCTCCTAAATGCTTTATCCCTTGCATTGGTCCCCCTAAAATTACCTATTAGTTATTCTCACTGGGGTAATATATAATTATTGACCATTGGATGGGTAAGACCAATCTCTAACCAAATACGATAGGTTACTTTGAGCACTAAAAGGTAAACTGGCTAGGCTTAAAATGGACCGCAAGGGCAGCTAGTGTTGTACTAGCCTGTAGTTAGTCTGTGCTTTGTATGTAGAGGTAAGAGAGCACACTGTATACCTCAAACTTGCAATACTGTGACCTGTCACTTGTAGGAGTTCTCTGATCTTCCCTGAATTCTCACAGCTGTATGACCAGGTGAAATCCTGTGGCCTGTCACTGGTATGAGTTTTGAGATCTGCTTTTAATGATCACTAGTGTATGACCTGGTAGGATCCTATGAACTGGCACAATCTTGAGCTCTGAACTTTGCACTGAATGACCAATGCTGTATAACCATGTGGAATCCTAGTATGTAGCACTGGCATGAGTTTTAGACTATGGCTTTTTTTCAGAGGTTATGCTTTTGTTTTTTCTGTTTCATCCTACTTACTATGGCTTGGATCCAAGATTATCTGGTACTTTTCAATTTGGAAAGATTGCCTTCATCATCATCAGCCCCCTTTTTCCCATTTTTTCTACATGGGGTCAGGGTATAGTATTAACTGTTGCCAACTTTCTCCATTCAGTACCACACTCCTGCCTTCTTCAACACTCATGCCTGCCTGTCGCAGATCTTCTTTCATACAATCCATCCACGCCTTTGCTGGATGTCCTCGCTTCCTCTTACCTTCTTCCTGTCTGTCTCAAATCTTCCTCACCAGATTGTCTTCTGCTTTTCTGCATGTGTCCAAGTCACCATAATCTGTTGTCTTTGATCTTTTTCTGTAATTGGAACTATTTTGGCTTCTACACTTATGTCCTCATTTCTTCATCTGTCCCACAGTGTGCATCCTACCACCCTTCTAAGGCACTTCATTTCCATCACCTCTAGCTTCTTCAACTGTTCTGCCTTTACTGCCCAGGTTTCTGTACCATACAGTTGTACTGGTCGCACCACTGTCTTGTACACCTTACTTTTTAGCTTCTTTGGCATTCTTCTGTCATAGACTACACCTGATACTCTATGCCAGTTGGCTGCAGCCCCTCTGATTCTAGCTTTAACCTCTTCATTCAGACTACCCTTCTCCTCAACTATCCCTCCCAGATACTGAAGCTGTTTACCAGTTCCACTGTCTTCCCTTCTATCTCTTTTCAGCTTCTTCTGATTTCCCCAATTTACTGCCATTACCGCTGTGCTTAGTTTCATCCCATGTGCCTTCAGATTTGCATTCCATTCTCCTATCCTTTGCTGAAGTTCTAGCTCAGAATCTGCCTACACTCCCACATCATTTGTATACAGCAGCTTTGTTGATCTGTCCCCTCCAACCTGTCTGCTAATGTAGTCCATCACCAGTATGAATAGCAGTGGGCTTAGAGTTGAACCCTGGTGTACACCCACTCCCACTGGGAACCCCTCTCTGAGGCCAAACACTATTCGCACTTGAATCATTGGGTCCTTGTACATAGCTTGCACTAATTCTACCAATATTTCTGGGACTTCAAACCACCACAGTACTGCCCAGATCAGCTTTCTTGGGACCTTGTCATATGCTTTCTCCAAGTTTAGGAATACCCAGTTGGACTCTCTCCTCATTTCTAGCTTCTTCTCAAGTATCTGTCTTACTGCAAACATCAGGTCAATTGTGCTGCATTCTGATCTGAAT
This sequence comes from Protopterus annectens, assembly GCF_019279795.1. Taxonomy (NCBI): domain Eukaryota; kingdom Metazoa; phylum Chordata; order Ceratodontiformes; family Protopteridae; genus Protopterus; species Protopterus annectens. The sequence continues at coordinate 708,984,951 of NC_056734.1, forward strand.
CCGAACTGCTCATCCCCCATCTTGCATTCTACTACTCTGCGTATCCGTTTATCATGCTTATTCTCCAGTCATCTGGGATATGTCTTTCTCTCCACACTGCTATTAGTACCCTCAGGAGCCATTTCCCCCTTATCTCACCCAGCATATTTATCATATTTGCTGTGACCTCATCTGAGCCTGCTGCTTTCCCTGATTTCATCATCCTTAGTGCTGTTCTTACTTCTTCTAGGGTGGGCTCCTCTTCTTCTCTCATCATAGGTTATTTCTGGGGCAGTAAAGATTCTGTGGGGTTTTCTTCATTCAGAAGCTGCTGGAAATACTCATTCCATTTGCCTTTGATGTCCTGTGGATTGGTGAGCAGGTTGTTGCTGACATCCCTTATGAAGGATGTCTGACTATCTTCTTTATCTTTCTGTCTTTGCTTTGCAACCTGATATAGTTTCTTTGTGTCACTGAGTCACTTTCCAGAGGTTTTTAGAGTGCCTCCGATGGCTTGTTCTTTATTATTGCAACTTCTTTCATAGCTTCTTTGTTACCCAACCAGTAGTCCTTCCTAGCCTGGTCATTCTTTTCTATTTCCCATTTCTTCCTGCACTCCTTCTTTCTTTTGATGACTTCCTGGACTTCTGCATTCCACCACCAGCTTTCCTTGTGTACCTTATTTCCATACCTGGCTCGGCCACATATCTTTTCTGTAGTCCTAACACATGCTCTTTTTATGCAATGCCATTCTTGTACAACTCCACTTATTTCCTCCTCTTCTTGAGGTGCTAGAGCCCTGAATAATTCCTTGAGCTGTTGTACTTTCTCTCCAGTCAACTTCCAGGTCTTCAGCCTGGTCTCTGTTGACCTTAGAGCTGTCTAGAATGGCTTATCCTTCTTAATTCCTGTTGCCACACCCATGTGGACCTATGCAGTCCTCATATACTGTCTGTCCTGATATGTGCATTCAAGTCACCCATTATCAACACCAATTCATGCTGTCCTGCTTTATCTAGAAGGTCCTGAAACTGCTGTCTGAATGCACTCTTTTCCTCACTATCACAACCCTGTTGTGGGGCATAGGCTGAGATTATGATTTGAGTCTGATTGCCATGAGTCTGTCATTAATTCTGATTATAACCCTCACTGCCTTCTGAAGCCTCTTTCTCACCCCAGTTCCTACACCATTTCTAGCCTATCCTCCTTCTGAGTAGTAGAGTTTGGATCCCAAGCCAAATGGCTTTGCTGCACTGCCATTCCATCTCATCTCTTGGATACATAGGCTGTCCAGCCTCCTAATTATCATCATGTCATCCACTTCCAAGCTGCATCCTGTCAATGAACCTACATTAAGTGTAGCAATTCTCAGTTCATGTTTGGCTGTTTAGTTGGTTTTACGTCCAGCTTTCACTCAACAGAGCTATGCTGGGCAACTAGACATAGGCCAGCCAGCAGCTTATTGACCCAGGGATGCTGGGCTTTGTGGTGTGCATACACTGGTGAATAGGGGCACATATACCCTCCCACCATTAGCAATGGTTCCTTGCATAGGTCAAAGCAGGCTAGGTCCTCAAATCACTTAACACTGGTAACTACCCATGCCCATTTTGGTGACATTAGTCAACATGACCGAAACACCAAGAGACATATTTTACACCACGGTGCGCAGTCTGTGATCCATGTTCTCCTTTCTTGATGATACTGTGCACCACAGTAGATGCCCAAAGTGGATGGTCTGTACTACTCTTCCCCCTACCAAGTAGAGTCTGTGCTGCTGCCCACAGCTCCATTCATTGGTGAGTTTGAGATGGAAACTCTCACCATGTTTTTCGGATCTGAGAGAAAGCCCACGGAGACACAGGGAGAACATGCAAACTCCAAATAGGGATTGGTCGGAGGTCAGGATCAAACCTTGTACCTTGTGCATGAGAGGCGAAGACCTTAACCATTATGGCAAATGGTCTCTCAGTAAGATTGCCCTTACTCCATTAATTTTCCAGATTGTGTGGCCCTCACTAAAGATTGACATATTTCCCCCAGTTTTTAAGAACTGATCGTTTTTCCCATCCTTAAGAAGATATAATTGTATTCACATGATCTAGTAAACTATGAACTCATCTCCAAGCTTCTCTTTCTTCAGATGATTCCACAGAAAGTAATTTATATGTAGCTTGTTTGCTTTTGTTTAGCCCTTCCTTTCATGGTAGCCTCAATTCAGGAGCTGTCATAGGATAATAGATGATTTCATAGTAGAGAGCAATCAGCTATATTATACTTTCTCGATTGTCCGTGATCTTTTAGCAACATTTGGGGTGGTGATTCATTCTGTTCTCTGAGATCACCTCTGAGCCTCTGTGATTTATCAGTCACAGTTAATGAGCGATTTAAGTCTTTCTTATGAAATACATGATTGAAATACTGGTGTCAGGCTTATAGTCCCTGTCCTAGGGATTGTAGTCTTATGCTTAAACACTAATGTCTGAATGCTGAGAATTGCTTTTAATGATGAACATTCTGATATCCCTGGAATTTCTCTCTTCCCTCAGACACAGTGATCTTAGAGAGGGTACATATAAGTTGGGGAGGTATAAGTGGAGCACCCTCCCCCCCAACGATACGGTGCAAAAATGCTTTCAGTACTGAGTTTTGTAACTGCCATTGTTGCTATGGTTAAACATTTGTGGTGTTTTTTGATAACACTAAACATGTCTGTCATAAAACAGTTCCACTTTCATTAGGAAGCCATTAAATCCTTTAGTCTGATTGGCATACCTCTCAACATCTTACAGCAAGAAATCTGGACAAAACCACAAATAATGGGGGGACAAAGTCCCAGAAATTGGGACATTTTCTAAATATTGCTCTTACAAACTTAAAAAGTTGATAGAATAACAGGTTTTGTATTAGCATGAATTTTCTGAAGGATATGAAGTGTGAAACTGAAATGTCTGCCATTATTTTCTGACTTTAATCCTCAATGATTTGCCAAAGATATTTTAGAGATTTTCTAGAAAACCACAGTTTTATGAGAAAAGACAAAAATATGAGACAAAATCTGGACTTTATGAAAAAATCTGTACAGTTGAGAGGTATACTGATTGGTTGTTCCTGTGCATTGGATGGACAGATAATAAAAACAACTACCTTACAAAGAAATTAAACTAGGACATTTAAAATGTTATAAACATCCTTCTGTTTCCTGACATGCATGAACTGATGAATTATTTTGCACCTTTTGTGGCCCTATACTGTCTGGCAAAAAAAAAAAAGTCTGTACCCTTCTTACCATAAAATTCTCAATCAAAGCTCTAATCAATCGTGATCAAGAGTGCAGTCATTATGGGACCAATGTTAAGGCACTCCTACATTTTCCCATATGTGCCTTGCAGTTTTTAAGAGGTAGGCATGCAATGGACATTGCACTGGCTGTCACTTACTTTTGAGGGTGAAGCAAACCTGTAGATGACCCATCCCAGAAGCAGATGCTTTGGTTATTTTGTGCAGTCTCTACTAAAGAGCTGCTAACAGAGCATGCATTTCCAAACACAGGTCCATCACCTATTTCTCATCAGTAGATAGGCAGGTGAACAATGCGCCTTCATTCTTTCCTTTAATAATCAACTTCATTTACACCTGAACTGCTAGTGAATCGTGTGTTGTCGGAATTGTAGTTAGGGTTTTATCTCTGTGACTGGGTGTGAGGAGCAGAGATGCTGGAGCCATCATACAGCCACCTTTTGGGGTTCTCAGGTAAGCCCTACCTAACTATGACATGCTATGCTGATGACAGCTAGGTGGTCATACAGTGGAGTCATGATGTAATGCCTCCACCTGTGTACTGTCCTGTATGTCTGTTGCCTGTTTACATACTGAAGCACTGGCTCACATTGCAGCCGTGGGAACATCCCTGCTGCTTATGATCTTGTCACTACACTATGTACCCTGCAGATTCCTACTGCTTTTTCCAAAAGAAGTGAGTACACAGTGTCCAGTCATTCCCCACCCTCTTGTCACTTACTTCAACATCTTGAGACACTAAGCGAACTCAGGTCATCTGAGTCAGTTAAGACTTCATCTTTCTAGACCAGGCAGTCAATGCAGACTTTATTCTAAAATTAGTTTTGTTTGCTTATTTATCTGGAGTATATTTTCTACTTTCCAACCTGTTAACTGACTCCCTACGATGTGAAACGGCCTTTTTCGTTTATGTCCATTCTACCAATGTCACTGAAAAGAATGTGTCTTCATAAACGTCGGCATTCTGTTTCAATCCCTCATAAATATAAAGCACACTGAACAGAAAAAACAAAACTGAACATGCCTGGGAAGATTAAATATCACACTTTTAGAAAAAGGCTAAAATTAAATCCAATCGTTACTTTGACAATAAAAACTCACGCTGCTTAAGTGTATCTTTTTCCTCATTTTGAAAACTGTATGCATGATATACGTCAAAGTATGTGCATTTGAATCTTACATAGACATTTAAGATGCAATGTGCCTTCCCAAATACACACACACAGGCACACTTGTATATGTATATCTAAGTCCACGTTTCAGGCACACTTGTATATGTATATCTAAGTCCACGTTTCAGGCACACTTGTATATGTATATCTAAGTCCACGTTTCAGGCACACTTGTATATGTATATCTAAGTCCACGTTTCAGGCACACTTGTATATGTATATCTAAGTCCACGTTTCAGGCACACTTGTATATGTATATCCAAGTCCATGTTTCAGTGTGATGCATATCATCACAAAAAAGAAAAATATTGAGGACACTGTCAACTGAAAATTGACTTAATTTCTAAAGTACACCTTCCACTAAAAATTGACATAATTTTCAGAAATCAGTAGTTTTGCAAGGTGACAATCCTCCCTGAATCTCTGAGCCCTCACCATCTTCATAAAAGCTAACTTCAGGCTATTACATCACTGAGGAAAAGGAGAAAACTAGCACTAAGCATGGTCACATGGTCATGCTTTCCCTAATAATGATAAACAAAACTGGAATTGGTGTAAAAATACAATTCCCAACTGATGGCCCAACCTCTTGACAATGCTAGCTATACCCAAGATGCATGTAAGCATAAGTGTGTGTCATATATCTATCTATCTATCATATATGATATACATGTATACTTCTGTCTGGAACAATGATTTTATCCTCACTGAGGTGGAATAAATATTTTAATATAAACAACAAAAGAAAATATTGGATAAATATAAAATATGTTTTTACTTTTTAAACTTAAAATGCATCTCATCAATTTAATTGCAGTAAAACAGTTGGGGTATGTGTATTAGACATATCTGATACATTTTTGTGGCTAAAGGCATATATATAGCCCTTGGGTTCTTGCCTTATTTCTACACTATAGGCAAGTATAATGCCTATTAGAGGCACTGGCTGAGCATCAGATGAGTCTGATTCATACCTCACTCCTTGCATCTCATTGTTTGCTTGTCAGGACAATCACTGATGCCTATTTCTTTCCTTATGTTTATACAGATGTTCTTCGTGTTTCACTGTTGCAGTCATTAAATTTGGGTTATCTGCTTGCAGTAGCCCTCAGTCAGCCTGATTAACAAAGTCTTGGGTCCTGTGTTGGTTGCTGTCCCTTCTTCCATGATGTCAGGTCATCAGGGGTATAAAACATGCAGCCGACACCATTACATCCATCTTTTTTGCCGTGTGGTGCCCGAAGCAGAAGCAGTTCGCAAGTGCCGGTCAGCCGACTCCTAAAATTTTTGTTTTCGAGTTTCAGAACCGAAGTCTTCAACTAAAGCTAAGTACCCCATTGGGGAAACTTTTTCTTGCTCCTTACCAATGTCAGTAAAAGTTAATAATTGCATTACTTGTAGAAAGCAAATACCTCACAAAGATTTTCATTCGTACTGTATTCCTTGCCTAGGCCCTGACCACGATGTACTTTGCTGTTGGTTTTGCACTTTATTTAATCAGCACACTATCCGTCGTTGGTATATTTTCACTTCTAAATATTTCGGTTCTCAGTTTAATTATCCATGTCATTGGTTAGCCATCCGACTACCGGGATTCCGAAAAAATGCAAAGATAAAGACAGAGACAGGCTACCGAGGTCTAAAGCTGCTGACGACACCTCTCCTAAGCCAGTCGCCAGTTCAACGGTACTCAGTGAGTCGCTTTCGCAGCCCCTGCTACCTGCTACTTCTGACTCGCAGGCCTCTACTGAGACCCATTTGGAGTCCAGTATGCTGTGAGATGCTTCAACTGTGGAACCTGCAGATGTCTCTACCTTGCATGAGTCCGGACCTGCTGTGCAGGCACCGGCTTCTGAGGGTGTATTCAGGCCTATGGACTTGCATATTAAACTGACGCCTCCTTCTTCATTTAGGCCAAAATCTCGAACCATGCCTAAGAAACCGATGCCCAGGCCGCATGCTCAGGCCTCTATGCCTAAAAAGCAAATGATAAGAATGGCTGAAGATCTTATAACTCTAATCAGGGGAAGCCAACCTCCCCATTCTAAGAAACCTAGGACTGAAGTTGTTTATGAATCTTCTGAACAGGATTCCGATTTTTTTGATTCTTCTGATGATCTGGATTTGCCCTTATCTACTTATGAGGATTCTTATGCAGAGGACTGTATTCCCTCTGCTTCCCCTCCAGAGGAGTTTTCATTTGGTGAGACCTTACATACTCTAAGGGAGCATTTCCACTGGGAAAGCCAGAATTTTTCTGATTTAAAAAAGAGGCTTAGGGATTTCTTACTCCTGCCTCAGAATAGGCCTTTAGCTATACCTCCTGTACTAGACATTGTTGATGATGCTTTTTCAGAATTTAGTTTGGCCCCTGATTCTTTGCCTCCTGCTCCCAGAAAACCTGACAGATATTACAGGGTTCCTGATTCTCACAAGTTCCATTTTAAAAATCCTATTGCAGATCCAGAGACTATTTCACAGGGACCCAAGGGCATTATGGCTTCTACTACTAAAAATCCTAACCCCTCTGATAATCAGAGAATCCAGGGCGCTGAATAGATGGGTAAGAAAGTTTACACTTCTGCAACCTTGGCCATTAGGGCTTTAAACTGCCAGTTTCATATGTTAAGGTATCAACAGCAGTGGCGGCTGGTGACTTCAAATCACAGGGGCTGCAGAGCCTGAATGGGGCGGGGTCAGGAAAAGGGTGTGTGGTACAAAACCACCAATCAAGACAAAATAAGTGTAGAAAATAAAAATATTTCAATGCATTGGCTGCATGACAGCTTCTTAATATCTAGATGAAATCTATGTGATGCCCCACTTGTAAAATGAAAGACCTGCTGCCTGACAACGTTTCATGGGGAAAACAAAGGTATCAACAGCATGTTATTGGATTGCTTAAACAGAAAATGATGTTAGTTCCTGACTGTGCTGAAAATAAAGAATTACAGGATTTAATGCATTCTGCTGAACAGATTGGAAAACATACTTTGCAATGTGAATTTGACTAATTAGAGGCCTCTTGCAGGACTGCTGTTACTGGGTCTGTGCTCAGAAGGCATGCTTGGCTTAAGGAGCAAAGTTTGCCTGATCATGTTAAAGCTAAATTGTTGGATGCTCCCTTAAATAAGGACCGCTTGTTTGGCAACAAGGCTGAGGAAGTTCTTAAAAAGATGGAAGATAAAGCTAAATCTATGCAAACTGTTAAAGATTTCTTACAAGTTCAGCCTCCTAGATTTAGTAAGCACTGGCCCTCTAAAAATTGGTCCTTTCCAGCCCCTTCCAGGTCTTCTCAGGCCAAACCCAGACACAACAGAAACCCCAGGTTTCAGTCCCAAGGGACACACAAGACTAGGCAGTGGGGGGTTTCCACACCCAAACCTGGGAGTAGTAAGACTCCACCCTATGGGAAACTGTCTCAATGACTTGCTTTTAAAACTTCCAAGTGCTTCCCAACTGAATGCTCCTTTAGGCAGAAAGATTGGTCTGCAGGCCAAAAACTGGGAACTCATTACCCAGGACAAATGTTTTTTAAGTATAGTGTCCCAAGGATACAGATTTCATTTCCACACATTACCAACACCAAGCGGGTGGCCAGATCTACCACCAATTCAGTGGGCAGAGGCCCAAAATCAAGAACTCTCTTTATTATACATGGGGGCTATTTAGTTGGTACCAGAAGAGGAAAACGGACAAGGTTTCTATTCAAGACTTTTCCTGGTACCCAGAAAAGGCAATACATGGCGTCCTATCTTGGACCTTTCTATTCTGAACATCTTTCTGGTGATTCCAAAATTCAAAATGCTGACTCTTCACCAGCTGCTTCCTAATCTAGGTAAGGATGCATGATTGGTAACACTAGACTTAAAAGACGCATACCTGCACAACCCTATCAGGGAGTCTTTCAGAAGATACCTATGCTTCAAAGCAGGCTACATGCACTATCAGTTCTCTGCACTGCCCTTTGGCTTATCTACTGCACCCAGGGTATTCACAAAGTGCCTAGCTCCAATCATTGCATTTTGCAGGCAAAGAAATATTGAAATATACCCATACCTGGACGATTGTCTAATTCAGGCAGAAAGCAAGGACATTCTTTTGAATCATCTGGCCTTTGTTCAAAGGATACTGACTTGTCTGGGGTTCACCATAAATGAAAAGAAATCCCACCCTGTCAACAAATTATATTCCTGGGAGCAAGCTTGAATACAACTTCTCAGATGGCTTTCCTCACACCAGAGAAATGGATTAATTTGACAACTTACTTCAAACAAGTGGCCATAAAAACCCAGCTATCTGCAAGGCAAATACAGCAAGCCTTGGGGTTCATGGCCTCCTGCATTCTTCTAATTCCATATGTAAGGCTGCATATGAGGAAACTACAATGGTATCTCAAAAGCCTATGGTGTCAACATTCACAGGATCTAGAAGCAAGGATTCCTATCATACCTTGCCTATGCCTAGAATTCCTTTGGTGGGCAGAGGCCTGCCACCAAAACAGGGGACTACCATTCACATTACCCCCTGCCACCCATATCTTAACAACAGATGCATCAGACTATGCATGGGGGCTCACCTGGCAGGGAAGTGCATTCAGGGCAAATGGAACCCAAGTCAAATGCACCTGCACATAAATCAAAAGGAAATGTTAGCTGTACAGAATGCTCTGACAGCCTTCAAGGACCACATTCTTCCAGGACAACTAATGGTAAAAATGGACAACACCACTGCCATGTGGTACATAAACAAGCAGGGGGGGTACACATTCTTACCCCCTCTGCAGACTAGCCATGGCATTGTGGAGCACAGCCTTGAGCTACCAAGTGAATCTACATGCTCAATTCCTGCCAGGAAAACTAAATACACTGGCAGACGGACTAAGCAGAAACCTCATGGACCCACACGAATGGAAACTGGAACCAAGGATTTTCAACATGTTGACAAGCAAATGGGGGAGCCCATATATAGACATGTTTGCTTCCCCCCCAGAACCATCAACTGGACAAATTTTGCACAAGGGATTCCCCACAAGCTAGCTTGGAAAGTGGATGCTCTATCCTTCAGCTGGAAAAACCTTATGCCTTTTCTCCTCTGCCTCTGCTCTCCAAGGTACTACTAAAGATCAAACAGGACAAGCCAAGGACAATTTTAATTGCATCAGACTGGCCTCACCAACACTGGTACCCACTCTTACTCAGCATGTCATGCTTGGCTCCATGGCACCTGCCTCAGACTCCTTCCCTGTTGTCTCAGCAGGAGAACCAGATTCTGCACCCTCAGCTGCAAACCCTGAACCTAGCAGCCTGGCGTATTACCTAATCTCTCCTTTACCATCCCTCAGTAAATCAGTGATGGATATCATTTTAGAGGCAAGGAGGCCTAGTACTAGAAAATCTTATGCTGCAAAATAGAAAAGATTCTGTGCCTGGAACCAATCTGAAGGAATGAATGCAGCAGTGCCCAATTTACCTCAGATTCTGCAGTACTTGACTAAGATGCTTCATAAGGGCTTGTCTTTTTCCTCCATCAAAATTCATGCCTCAGCCATTTCAGCTCATTACAGCACATAGCCTCTCCTCTTCTCTCACCTACTGCTCAAGCAATTCCTCAGAGGGGCCAAAAATGTAAGGCCACCCAGGAGAGCTCCAACTCCAGCCTGGGATCTTGACTTTGTCTTAGAGAAACTCACTCTTCCTCCTTTCGAGCCAGCTGCTACTGCAGATTTAAAATGTCTTTCCTGGAAAACAGCTTTCCTTTTAGAAATCACTTATGCAAGAAGGGTATCTGAAATACAGGCCCTTATGGCAGTGGAACCTTTCATTATCTTTCATGTGGACAGGGTGTCCCTCAGAACCAATCACTCCTTCATGCCCAAGATGGTATCCAGTGTGGCTCTTAATCAGTCCATTCATTTGCCTACCTTCTTTCCTAACCCACAGAACAAAGGGGAACGAATACTGCACTCTTTAGATGTGCAGATAGCTTAGATTCTACTTGGACAGGACTAAACCTTAAAGGAAATATGAACAACTGATGGTGGCATTTGCTGCAGATAGCTTAGATTCTACTTGGACAGGACTAAACCTTAAAGGAAATATGAACAACTGCTGGTGGCATTTGCTGCAGGGACAGAGGAAAAAGCTATTTCAAAACAAACCATTTCAAAATGGATAGGCCACTGCATTCACTTCTGCTATAAGCACAATGGAAAACCTATCCCACAGGGCATCAGACCCCATTCAACCAGGACTGCATCTACCTCTACAGCCTTTCTCATGGGTGTCCCTATTAGGGACATCCTAGAAGCTGCTACCTGGAGTTCTGTACATACTTTCACCAAGCCTTATCATTTGCCAATTTTCTCTAAATCCAGAGCTGGTTTTGCCACTGCAGTCTTGCAGGGCCTTATAGCTGGTCCTAATTCTATTTAAATTCCCCCTCCCAACCTTACCTTTGGGAATCTACCCAAATGTAATGACTGCAACAGTGAAACACGAAGAACATAGTACAGTTGTATACACTTTCCATAAATGTAGATGTTCAAGTGTATTCACTGTTGCAGTCCTGGTTACCCTCCCTCTAGCCCCCTTTCTTCTTTTGCCTATACCTCTATTCCCACTTACTATGCGCTAAAAGCTTTTTGGTGTATTTGCTTTTTTGTTGGAGGTATATCCTTGTATTTATAGATTTGATTGCTTCCCATTAGAGGGGGCACGTGACATATGGGGCAAGAAAAACTGATGTAATGGCATTGGCTGCATGTTTTATACCCCTGACGACCTGACGTCATGGAAGAAGGGACAGCAACCGATGCAGGATCCAAGACTTTGTTAATCAGGCCGACTGAGGGCTACTGCAAGCAGATAACCCAAATGTAATGACTGCAACAGTGAATACACTCGAACATCTACATTTATGGTAAGTGTACACAACTGTACTTTCTTTGTTATCCAGATAGGTAGATTGGTCAACGGATCCTTATCTGCCATGGCCCTGCCCAATGTGTATAGATAAATATAGTGAGCATACATACTTAAAGTTCAGGTTCTTATCACTGTGGTAACAGTAATAGGTAAATGAGAAACTCAACCATAATCCCACAGTACCTAAATGACTAACCCATTAGTCATTTAGTTTTTTAAAATTTTTTTAATTGTTTGGCATCTGTGGAGCAGACCATTGACTGCCATTTTGATCTCAGATGCTTGGAGTCATTCCTAATCCTCATGACTTAATTCATAATCTTCCTGTAGCCTGAGAGTATATCAAGATGCCCCACTGCAGTGCACACTTACCACTGTAGGGTTATTTGGTTATATACCCAAGCCCTTCCCCCACTCTAATGCTGGAAGTGCAGTGATGTAAGGTTGTTACAGCCAGGAATATCTGTTAGTTCTTGTCCTCCCATATTTGTAAGCATGAGCTGCATACCCCTGGTATCACCACCAGGACTGCCATCCCTGCTTTTGACCCCTCCTCATAGGACAGATGAACCACTGCTTTTACTATCCCATCAGTCAGCTTCTGAAGTGCTGGGCTCCCTAGTCAAACACAGGTCATTTGTGTCATAATTAAGGCTCCCTTCTTTGGTGTCTTAAATTTGAATATTTGTTAATTCAAAGACCATTTTTAATGTGAGTTTATTTAATGTTAATGGGGAATTTCAAGGATGTTCCTGCACTTTTTAATTTTAAATGAATTTTTATGACATGATGTTACGTGGAGGGTTGGCCTTGAATAAATGGGTGTATTTTGTCTTAGAACATGACTCTGAAGATGCCTAAGGAAGGTGAAAGTGCTTAGTCATGTTGGTAGTGCTTCTCTCTCTCTTATTTCATGCTCACTTGGATTTATTTTTAATAAACTGGGTCCGTTTTGCTCCATACTGTGAATGGTTATATTTTTTTAAGACTTCAGCATTTGCATTTTGCACTCAACTGTGGTTACTTAGTGTTTTGCTAAAGATGGGACATGTATTTTGGCTGAAGGAGCTACAATTGCAAGCTTGCACAGGTGAAGGACTACACCAGGTTTTCAGAACTCTCTGGATTGTAAAATTCTCAGGGCCCCATTTTGCTATGTATTGTATACATGCTAACTCTGGGAGACATAGAGAGGAGATAAGGTTTCCACTCCTGTAATGAGGATCCTCAGTTATATTTCTACTAATGCCACTTTAATGCTGAAACATAGACACTTTGATTGTAAAGCTTGTGGAAGGAGGAAATGTGTGGAAATTAGCAGAGATGAATTAATAACTACTGCAAATAAAATGCAGAAGCAAAAATCAGTTCTGTTCTTGAAAATTCACTTGAATATCTTTAAATATGACCAGCAAGATGAACAACATGGTTGGCCTAAGAAATAAGATCCTTAGGATAAAGGAACACCACAAGGTTATTTAAAACAAGGTATGAGAACTGGACTATTTATATATGCAGTCTAAATAAATATATTGCATTTGGGCAGAACCGAGTCATGAAGAAGAAACACAGGTGAATGCTGAATGCAGAATGCAGGATCAAAAGTGACCATGTAAAAATTAGTGGAGTGTCAGAAATATCTAGAAGGGACTGATGCAGTGCACACCATGGAAGCTTATTTAAGCTGCCCGAAGGATATCCACCTGTAAATCAAAAGAAAAAAGTAGTGTGTGTAGGCTTCAAACAGTGTTATAGAAACATTTTACAAGGAAGTAAAGTATATTTGCAGGAAGATTTCTCAAAAGAGATATATGTGAAAAGGCTTTGTTTTTTATAATCCCATAGGGTGGACTGCCATATAATAGGGAGCTGTTTCTTAGAGTGTTACCTGCATGTGCCAAAGATAACACAGATGGATAGCAGCTACTCTTTGTGAATCTTTTGGAGGCTTCATGCTTTAACTATGGAGTGTAGTTTGAAATGATGTAGAGATGACAGTTTGATGGAACTGGACTCAAAACTAAGTAACATGTCTTTAGACCATGAATGTATTAGATTACTTCAGGCAGTAGTTACTAGGAAGTTACTTGGATCAGCTATCCTAGGGCAATTTTGAGGTAGGTACAGGCAGCGACAGTGTCCAAGATGCAATGTTCAAGCTATAGCTGATGTTTTTCAAGTGGGACTTAATATCACTTAATATCACTTCAGAGAACACGTGGAGCTGCTCTAGTGTAGAATCAGTGCCTTGTTCACAGCATAAATGAGATTATTTCAAAGATAAATCCATACTCAGAAAGTCAAGAAAAAGGAAAAAGCAGTGGGCTGAGATGAAAGAGCCTAAGCACAAAAACAATGCAGAAACCATGTAAGAAATTCTAGGAATAGCTATTAAGAGCTATTAAGATCACCATATGGTAAAACTGAAGTTTTTGTAAGCCATCTTGAATATGAAGAATATGACTGTCCAAAGGAACAACACGGATTATACTGGTGTATTTATACTGCTCAGCTTACAGCATCCAACTGAATGTAGTATATTGGAGACAATGGATTATGACATAAACACACACACACACACACACACACACACACACACACACACACACACACACACACACACACACACACACACACACTGGTGTGGAGACACACATTGCAGTGCATAAAGAACACTAGATGGGAAAATAAAGATCAGAAGAAAGGGATAGTTTAAAGATAAATGCAAGAAGGACTGCATGGAGAAATATCTGAGGGTTATTATTTGGGAATGGGAAGGGTGTAATTTTTTTTTGGTGTAGTTAAGTCTCCATTTTTCATAATAAGAATGGATAAATAGAGCAACTACAGGAAAATAGGGGGCATCTAGCAAACACTATGGGATGGAAGTACATAGCAAATTTATTGGAAAAACCCAAAAAATGGAAGATAGCATGAGCCTTGAGGCAGGAGCACAAGGAATGGTGATAGAAAAATAGAGGATGGATGATGTTACAAGGAGGATGAATCCACAAATGATGATGGGAAGCAACACAGAAGGATCATCAAGGCAATGACCGTGCATGCCAACCTTAAGTCACCACTGATGTTCACTGAGAACATGTAAAAGCATGTATACAGTGCATCTAACCCATAATGTGCATCCACAAACTCCTCCTCATGCACAAGGCAATTGTTTACATGTGATTTTCAAAATGTAACCTACAGAGCCAAGATGCAGCTCAAAAACAGCACCTGAAGGCATACCACCGGATACAAATCCATGTGGAGTTGACATGTGGAATCAGGCAAAACTACCACACAGACAGGGCACATGCTTGATGTCATAGAAAGTAATATGTAATGGCATGCCCCATGTACATGTCTGAAACCTTGAAAGATTAGTGTCACTGTTGGCCAAATATCATGAGTTCAATAACTGCATCACCCAATATGTTGTAGACCATGACAACACACGTGATGTTACATAACCAGAACTGTAACAGTTTTACAGTATCATACAAATGCAAAGACAGAACATGGCATGCATAAACATACAAACATGAGAGCACAGACCCAAATTGTGGCACAACCTGCTATTATATACCTAAGATAAATATGCAATTCCTTCTATAAGATGCTGTTGACTTTCCTTTAGGTTGGCTGTCTAAAACAGAAATACCCTGAAACACCTTAAATAACATTTGTATGTCAGAAGACAAGTATTATGTATTTAAGACCAGTATGCATTATCATTTGTGAAATTTCTGTTCTGCATTACTTTTAGGTATGCTGTCTATAGGATAAGGCCTCAGAAACACCTTAACTAATACAAACATTTAAAAGATATAGCTATATACCCAAGGACAGTATACAGATATATTATGTATACTGTCACCTACTGAGGACACTGGTTTTCAGTCTTTTAGTGACCCCTGTGTAGTCTCATACATTGACTAGTACCACTTCCTGAGGATGACCAGATGGCAACAGTGCCTTTTTCCCCACATTAGCACCAGATTTTGCTACATATAGTCCTTCCATACTTTCACATCAAAGTTTGTCTCCACCCAGTGTCAGTAATGTTCAGCTTGCAGGTTGTCTGGGTTCAGACAGCAAGCCAATGCTGTTGCTGCTTGCAATACATCACATAGCCTACATAGCTGTAGGTTTTGGTAACACTGTTTCTATCTCAGTGTCACTGTGATGCAGCACTCTGTATGACCTGATATCTATCCAGGTGATGACTATCAGACCTAGTGGGGTAATACATGATTGCTATAAGCCAGATGTTTGACCCAGATTATTGGAGCATCAACACATCAATGTAGACTGAGCTTGTATTGCCATGGCAGCTGTAACACTGTAGTCTCATTCATTTGCTGTGTGTGTGTGTGTGTGTGTGTGTGTGTGTGTGTGTGTGTGTGTGTGTGTGTGTGTGTGTGTGTGTGTGTGTGTGTGCATGCACCTGTTGTGCTGTATTGTTGTTCTACCAGTTTCCTTGTATACATTCTAGCTTATAGCTTACTTGGCTGATAACTGTGCTTTGGATAACTATGTGTCATGTGATGTCCTTATTTTGTATTGCATGAACTTGTCAGTATACCCTGTTTTAGTATGAAAACATTAACTGTATCGATATGTTTGTGGTATCGGTGTGTGCTGTATTATCCAATGTGTGACCTGATACACCTGTAACTTTGACTCTGGCATCATCTGTCAGTAAATATGTGCTATATTTATACAAGTGTATTACCATTCCATGTGCAGAATATCCAAGGGCTCATAGGTTGATATGTACCTACTGATCTGTATGGATCTTAAGAAGACAAGCCTTAAATTCCCATGATAATTATTAACCCTTACAGTTTTGAATGCAAAAGAACAAAAGATTGGCAAAATAAGGATATCTTGGCTGTTTACATTTCCTCTGACTATGAGGGGCAGAGGTGCTAAGTCAGGGGCAAATGTTCAGTCCCCATCCATTCATCCAAATTACTGCCGAAGAGACTAAAAGAAATACTTTGTTTTATGTGGAATGGAGTGGAGTAGAATGGAAAATGGTTCCACTTATGTTTTTTTGTTTTCTGTGATGCATGGCACCTGCACTGCTATAACATTCATGCCTGTGTTAGTCTGCTGTGCCATCTTCTTCATATCCTTTTGCACTTCCATCTCTTACTTGTAGAGCCAACTGTTTTTTGCATATGAGGCACATAGCTGTATTACCATGTCACTTATTGGGTAAACAGCACAGCATGCTCAGAGTCATTTCTACAATGGCAGCTGTACTTGTGTGACAGTCATGTATAACTTAGCCTGCTGTATTTTCCTTGTCTCCTGATATTTTGTAACTCTTGACTGTGCTACCTGATACCCTCCTATGTGTGTAGCTATATTACTGTGTACATGTTGGCAGAACATACACAGCATATCATGGTGTGTTTTTTTTTCTGACCTAGTCAACATGCTAGTGTGACTGTCATGTTTGCTTGACTCTACTCTGGTTTTCTGTGCATGGCCCTACAAGATAAGGTATATTAATGGTGATACTTAACTATGCCACAGCCTTGCAGAACATGTACAGGTGAGCAAGCTTTGGCTCAGTGGCTCAGTATTGATATGGAATCTGTAATTCTGTGGCCATGGTACATACTTGTATTTACACTGTGCATGTCTGTGTAATGACATGCTGCTGATGCATGATTTTTGAACTATTGGAATAGCAATGGTAGTGTTTTGTGCTGCTGTTTGGGAAAGTATGTGCACACCATGCACTGTTATTGTCAAGGTATCATTAGTGTTGTGGGTGACTATGTATGCGTGGGTAATGCAAAGGCATATCACAAGTGCCCACCTTTGGGTATGCAGATGTTCTTCCTCTGCAGATATCATGTTCATTGTCCAATTGCTGGCCTTTTCAATTTGTTTGGAGTTCTGAGGTGTAGGACTCTGATATCCAACATTGTAAGAGTAATTAGTTGTTAGGCAGTGCAAAACTGCACATATAGTGAGCATCAACAACATTGTCTCAGGTGACTTCTGAACAGCATACTCAGATATGAGCAAATACCTGAATCACACTTCAGCAACCCAACTGCTCAGTCACATGTCTGCTTAGCCTGTGTGTGGTACTGTAGATTTCACATGCAAGCAGCTAAGGTCGGTGTATATGTACCACAAGACAGGGTTCTAGGAGGTACACACTGTCGCCTGTAATACATAAACAGATATGCTACCAATTAATTTGCTGTAGCTTTACACATTATTAGTATTATATTGCACAGGTGTTTTCAGGGATTTCCTGTGTTTGGAGGTTATCCTGTAGCAGACCAGTCTTCCTTATAAAGTTACCATGCATTCTGCCATTGCTGATATCTATGGAATCCAAACATGTGCTTCACATACGTCAAATAGCTGTTTGCATGCCACCATGCAGAAAGGGGAGGTACTTTATTCTGATAAGGCTGCAGCCCACAACATCTACTACATGGAGGAGTTACATGACAACATAGGCTTTCTCTATCACTAATTTCCAAAACATGACATATATATAGGTACAAAGAGACTGGGGAAAAAGCAGTCTAGCTTCTTGAAGGCCAGGAGTCCATAAGCTTTATAACACAACATATGAACCTGTGCTTGCATTAATTGTCTTACTGATGCATTAACTTATAATAACTCTTTCTAATGAATATCTGGTTGAATAACTTACTCAACCAAGAAAAGTCTCCAGTTCAGTTTTGTACTCAGTTACTTTGCTTCCTTTGATGGCTCTGACATTCTGAGAATGTGGCATGCAGTACGTAAGTTACAGGCATCAAAAATTATCAAGCGAGCAGACTCAGTGAATTTTTGATGACAGCTGACAATGCAGGGTAGGATTTACTGGTTTTGAACAGTGTTTTCAGCCAAATCCAGTCTCAGACTTTTATGTGATCCATTTGAATACTACTTTATACATCTAAAGTGTATCCCCATGTCTCAAGTGACTTGGGTAGTCCACAGATGTGGTGACACGCACCTTTAATGTCCAGTGTAAGTGCAGCACACAAATAAATTAACAGTATGAGGCCCAAAACTGAACAAAGTGTGAGAGCAAGGCACCCCTGGAAGGTTCTGTTCTGAAATAGCTAGTGAACCAACATAAGGGTTCAGGATCAACATGAATATTACAAAGTTTTATAAAAGGAAAGAGGGGTTCACAACACCAGAAGTTCTTTTAAGATCAGTAAACAAACCACCTTCAAGAAGCCTCTGGTCCTACTGATGTAAATGCAATTTTAATATGGGGAAAGACTGTCAGTACGTAGAAGCCAATAATAAAGTAATGCTGCAAATAATGTAAACAGATCCTGTTTTTCAAATTTCAACCTGATGATTGACTAGCATTTTTAAGGTCTTAGCTAATAGTTGCCTCCTCCAGACTGATGGCAGAGACAGAGAAGAGGCCTTTTGTAAAGGAACTATTTTTGGGCATTCTTTCAGGAAGGAAAGATAGTGCCTGGAGAAAAAGTAAAAATATAGCAACAGAAAAGTGGTTTGGTAGTGAGAAAGGTGGAGAGCCAGAAGACTAAAGACTAAGGCAACATGATCAACAAAGACTTTTTTAGTAGGAACTCTGGGTTGGTAAGTGGTAATGGGGACATTTTTTCCTATAAAACTGAGGAGGGAGGCAGGAAAGAGAAGACTGAAGATATGGGAGTGCTAAAGACAGAAGATCAGGTAAGTTACCTGGGACCAGTGACTCAGCTAATCCCTTCCAATGAGCTGTTGCTCAGCAGCAAGATGGATCCATACCTCTCAACTGTCCAGATTGTTGCAAAATTTTCATATTTTTGCATCATATTTTGGTCTGTTTCTTATAAAATTGTGTGTTTTTTTTCTGGGAAATCATTAGCAAATCATTTGAGGCTGGAAGTCAGAAGATAATGACACATGTTCAAGTGTCAGACTTCATATGCTTCAGAAAATTCATGCCAGTACAAAACCTGTTACTCTATCAACGTTCTAAAGTTTGTAAGAGTAATATTTAAAATGTCCCTATTTTTGGTCCTTTGTCTCCTGTTATTCATGACTTTGTCCAGATTTAGGTTCATAGGTTGGTACTAGGCTATCGGCTATAGGGCCTGTACAAGCCAAGCCATAACAATTCCCTAACTATTTCTTCCCACACTATTTACTTCCTGGACCCCTGTCTAGCAGGGTGACTGACGTGATCCCCGGGGTGAATTTCCTTTCTCCCATCCAATTTTCAAAGTTCCTTTTGAAGAGGGCCAAATAGGCTCTCAGCTTGACATGTATGGGCAGTCTATTCCAGAGTATGGGGATTCTCTGGGTCAGGAACCTATCCCTCCAGCATGTTTTGTTTATTGTGATGACAAGGTTTAGATCCCCAGAGCATGTGGCTCTGAGGGATTGGGATTTCTTTGTGTAGCATGTCCAACAGCTCTAGGTTTGACATGACCTTGTATGTTAAGCAGAGACTGCCTCTGAGTAGACGATATGCGACAGAGTATAGCTGGAGTTTTTTAAGGCGGTCAGCATAGAGCATCTGCTTTAGGCCTGTGATTTCTTGCTCTAAGAGGGTGAGAGGTGTGGATAAAGCAGAAGATTGGTTGTACTCTACTGTGTTAGTAATGCCATGAGTCATATTCCTAAATTATGGTATATTTGCTAAATGCCACAAATTTCCCTGGCTGTTTTGTTGTCAGAGTCAAGATTGTTGCTGTATACTTCAGCCTTAAAAATTATTCTAGTATATTAGTTTTTTATGATTCTTCACAAGAATTCACAGCTCAGCACCCCACAAATTAAGGTACAGTTGTTACATGCCCTATGCCTTCTCTGCTGTCTACTAAAACACAGATCATGCCATGCCCAGGCAGCACAGTAACTCATTAGTTAGGATCCCTGACTCATAGATGGCAACATAACACAGAATGATAAAATCCTGGCTACAGCTCAGTTGCATAGGTTTGATTAGTAGCTTATGAGATGGAAGTTCCAACAAGGTGAGATTTGAGTGAGTAGCAAATGCCAGCTTGCCCATCTTGGTTGAGGGGGGGTGTTTTGATGAGTTGCCTTAATGATGATTAGTGGAGGCAGAGAATGGCACAACAGCAGTGCAAATCATTGCATGCAATTGTCCATACATTTCTGCATATTGACAGTAGTACTTGTATTCTAGTGGACAGGCGTGGAATATCCCATTTCAGTCATATGTACATCTGGAATGCAATGGATTGGGATTTAGATCAGTGAAAATGCACTTGCCATCATCTGTAGTATGGTCGCTGAATGGCTAAGCTCTACTAAACATAGAGGACCTCCCCTCATGGGACAAAATGAAGTGTAACAGACATTGCAATGGAGGAACACAAAAGCCATGTGGATGTGTGTGTGTGTGTGTGTGTGTGTGTGTGTGTGTGTGTGTGTGTGTGTGTGTGTGTTTGTGTGTAGGGGGGTGATGAATGGCAGATGCAAAGGTGTATTGCTCCTGAGGAAAAAAAAATATCTCTACATGGCAGTCTCAGGGTGCGTATTTCAATCCTGACCTTCCACTGTCTTTGTAGAGTTGATCTCCTTCTTTTGTGTTGCCTTTGAGCCCTCTAGTTTTCCACTACCTCCCCAGCACATAAACTGTGAGTGGCTACTCTAAATTTTCCATATGTATAAAATATTCTGCCCATGTCACCAAAATTATGGCTGGAAAGGGTGCCATATATATAGCACTTAATTAATGAATTAACACATTTTTAAAACAAGTAAACGCCCTCTACCCCAGGTGCTTCCATCTGACAGAAGTAATCTTTGCTCACTACATCTGCTTATTTCTGCTAAGGCTCACACTGATTCTTTTCACTGTTGCCTTGACAACAGTAGCGTTACTGTGGATGGATTAGGATTGATGGCCCCTTAAAATACAGCTTTCCCCTTATCTCAGCAGTCCTAGAAAATATTCACGCCTTGCAAATAACTGATAACAAATTTGGATGATTCATCACTCGTGCCCTATTACTGCACAGTTTTAGCCAAAGAGAAAATGATAACCTACACCTGCCTTCTGTTTTTTACAAACTTCTTAATCTGAAATCCTTCTTCTTCCACAGCAGGATTACATTAAACCTGAGTTCAGATCCAGCAAACCGCCTCCCTTTGAGCACCCCATATTAAGCTTTTTTGTAGAAATCACAACTTCTGTAAACTACTTTCCTCGCGCTGCCTTCCTGTCTCTTTAAAGGCTAATGTTTATAGATATTAAAAACAATTTATTTGACTCAGCAAATGTTGGCCAAGGTGTAGCTAACTGAAGTGAGAAATGGCATCCCCTCAACCTAAAGTCAAGGACCAAAAAAAGTTGTTTTTTTATCTCAAAGGACTAACACCCACATTCATTCATTTAAACACTGGAACAGCTGCAGTTGTTTAAATCAATGAATACCAGTAACCTCTAAACATCTATCAAATGCTGCATCCACCCCTTTTGTTCTCCCCAACTATGTCTGGTAAATTCTTCCAAAATAATTGCCCACCATAAATTATCAGGTCTATATCACTTTTTCGAAAGTTTAATTCATCAAACCTTTATTCATCAACCACTGTATGTCAAACATCATTTCAGCAAACAATGAACTCTTTCCCAGGTTAAAGAAGCACTTGGCCAACACCACAACTTTGCCCTTTCCCCACCTTAGTGTGATTTTGGAGTTGGTATATATAATTAAGGTTTGGGGGGGCAACCCCCCCCCACCTGGGTGGGTTTGATTATGTGTGGTTTGTGTTCCGGTGTGCCTTTAGCTAAGTGATCCATTACCCTGGGAAAGATTGTCATTTGCTGAAATGACATTCGACATGTAGTGGTTGGTTAATAAAGGTTTGATGAATTAAAATATTCATTTAAGTGATATAGACCCATTATTATCAACTTCCGTCTACTTTTTTCTCATTATTTGCATATATTTACATGTATTTGTTCTACAAAAAGTTTCATATAAATTTTTCCACTCCTAAATGCACCCCCTTTTTATCCCTTCTTTTCTTCTGACTTAGGTACATTGCACTTTTCAGTTATAAGCAATTACTAGGGTAGATTTTTGTATACCAAAAGTTGCTGCATATATGTTATTATTACTTCTGTTCTGTTCCTGATTTAGATATATTGTATTCTTCAGATAAAATTACATTCCGTTGTTGTTTAGTAAGATGCACTGTTAGGTTTTTGAAATGTGTATTTACTCATCCCTTTCAGCTTTTGACATTATCCTTACACAGTGTGTTTGTACACACTGATTTCACATTCTTTCTCTATTTCATCTTAGTTTCCTTATGAATTATTTCCATTTTATTTATTATTATTTTAATTTGTTAACTGGGGTAGAGCACTGAGCTCAATGGGGCATTTTCAGACTTAGCCTGTGGAAGAAAGCAGAACTTTATTTATTTATTTTTATTTATTGGCATTTGATTACCGGGAAAGTCCACTGGGCCATGGAGATCCCATTTTCGATGGAGGCCCAGGGAGAAAAGTTCCAAGGTATACATAAGTAAAAACATAATAGATTCTAAGACAGTATACAATAGTCACATATAATACATTTGGTTGAAATTTAAAGACAGTAAACAAACAGGTGCAGAAGGATTATAATTATCGATGAATAGGAACAATATTTACAACAATGGAATTATGGTTTAAGTAACACTGTAATATTGAGTAGTACTGCAGAAATTAACAGCATACCCAGTTGCATACTCCCAACAAGCAGGATATTAGAAATGCTATCTATACTACGTTAATGAAGCACATTATATCCATGGACATCATTTTAGTGCAAATTCAAGAAGATGGTGGGGGGGATTTAGAAACTGGTGTCAAAGTGCACTACTCACCTGATTTAGGCAGGTTTGCTCCATGTGATCTGGGTTTCTGATTCAGAGACCAGTATAACACTATTGCAGTAAGAAGGCTATAGTTTGTTTTGCAATACCAGTCTTGCCAACGAAGGCTGCATGCAAATGTGGGAACCTAGCTGCATGGCTAATGGCAATCAGTCATGTGCACTTCCCCGGAATTTTTCTGCAGGATTGGAGTAGTGAGATAGAGTGATTAAAAGAATTACTCAACCATGCTAACTGAGGAGTAAAGAAGAAAAAAATATATATATCATCTTTTGATGGTAGAGCTGAGCCCTACGACAGGAGAGGGGCTGTTATATGTGTGTCTGCATGTGGGTGCATGTGTGTGTGTCTGTGCGTATGTGTGAGCACATGTATACATTGTGTTCACATGTTTATAGGTGCCTGCCCAGCTCTGTTGCTTGTACTGATAGAGGAAGCACTAGCGCTGTTACCTGTAACTGAGCAATGTTTGATTTGGAGATATTGTAATGAGCTTTTTGTGAGCTGTTGCTTCATGGAGAGTTTTCATCTTTCTGAATCACACTATATCACTATTGCACTATTGGTTAATGCAGCATTACTCACATAGTGCAGTTGGCGATATGCTTTCTGTACCCCTGTGAGTATGTTACAATTTCAGAAGTTTTAGATGCTACAATGTTTACCTTATCTACTAGTTGTAGTGCGATATATAAAATGGTGAGAAGATGATACCTTGTGGATGAAAAGTTATTTCATGCTGAGTTATTTAGACAAAACAGAGGAAAATGGAGGAAGAGAAAAAGAGGAGACTTGAGTGGGGGGAGTATATTGAGACAGACTTTGGGGAAACAGAGATGAAAAATGGGGAAAGGCGAAGTGCAAGAACATGAGAAAGAACTGCTGAGATGGACTGAGGATGAGAGAAATTTGATCTAAGGGGCTATTGCACATAGCTCTCAACCTCCCATCCCCAAAATGTGGAACTTTGCCTCTCATAATGTGTAACAAATGGGCTGAATGTGGAACACTTACTAACAGCTTACTAACAACTTCAAATAGGAAGCTCAGATGATGGTTAACATGTGTTACTTCATACTTATACAATGAAATTTTGATGAATTAATATGATTTAGTGTTATTGACTGTGGGTATCGGAAACATTCTTAACAGTGAATGTGTGACAGACCCTTTCAGTGTGGAACAATGAGGAACATGGTCTTTTTTAAGGCTCAAAATGAGAAATGTTTTTCCTAATAAGGTACACTTGAGAGGTATTGTATATTCCACATGAAATAGTAAGTAAGTTGGGCTAGGTAAGACTGTTGTATAAACTGAATTGTTATCTTGTTTTGCTCAAAAATGTGTAAAATGTATTTCTGAATAGGAATGTCCTTAGGTGAAATCTGAATTTTGTGAATGATGTGGCATCTTTCAACTATTTGGAGGGATTCACATATTTGTAGCTTTGTTCTGGAGGTATGCAGACATGAATTATATCATTTAATGATATTAGTAGTTAGAGATGTGATGCATCAGTTAGGTGACCAAAGCAGGAATGAGTTAGAACTGGGAAGTTTGTAAATGAGACATATCAGTAGTAGTTTGGATTTGTGTGGAATGGATAGACATCTGGCTTTTTGTTTGGGGGTGCAAGAGCGCTGAATTAGCAGATGATGTTGGCAGTAGTTTGAAGAGTTACCATAGTCTTTTTGGAAGCTGTTGGGAGTGTAAGTAGCTGAAATTCTAGCTAGACAAAGAGGACTTCTTTGTATTCCACCATTCTACTCACTGCATATAGGAAGTGGGTTCATAAGTTGGTGGTTTCACAATAACTACACTACCAAGTAAACTGAGGATGGAAGGCAGGAAAAAGGATTCTTCACCCCCTATTTCCTTGGCACAATGATTTCTAAAGGAGTCAAACAGAAACCAAAAATTACACAATTTGAAATACATTACAGCAGTTTATCTCTTAATTATTTAATTCATTCAGTTAACATACAGATATTTACTTGTTTAAAGAACAACCCAACCAAATACATCCCATTCTGGAGGGTGGGGGCTCTTCCTCCTCCTTCATTCAAGAAGTGATAACGAGGATCTGAAATTATGTTGTGTAACTATGGCTTCTACTTTTACTGAAGTTTTTGTAGATGTGATTAAAAGCAATTGGCATATCTTTAATGTCTGGTATTGCTTTAAGAAGGATGTTATCCAAGGCCCCTATTCCTCTGTATAGTTGAGGTTTAAGTCATGGTGAACTGTGAGATGCATACACATGGAATGTGTAATGTCAGCAAGTTTGTTATGTGCGGATGCAAGTTTTTTTAAAGGTAAGTCATGTGCTGAGAAAGTTTTTTTATGCAATTGCAGTACATTGGTATATTTGTATATGTCAAATTCCTTAAATGGTATACAGGGCAAGTAAAATCTATGATTCACGAACATTTGTCATATATATATATATATATATATATATATATATATATATATATATATATACATATATGCGTCTATATTATCTTGTCAAAAGATGACAATATCGAATGGCATAAACATCAAAAATGCCGTACATCGAAACTGTTCTTGTGGGGGGCTGTGCCCCCCACACCACCCGCTAATTATATATACCAACTCCGAGATCGCACTACAATGAGGAAAGAGCAAATTTTCTCATCCCCACTGTACAATGATCCCGCAACAACATAAGGTGAAGTAGACCCTATATATATATATATATATATATATATATATATATATATATATATATATATATATATCTGTATGTATATATATATATATATATATATTGCTTTTCATGCCTTAGAATGTTATTGATTTTATTTATTTGTACTTACCACTGTTCATTTGCCTAGAGGTGGTGACATTATAAATGCTTTAACCTATTTAGAAGCTGAAAAGAAAACACTATTTGGTTTTTACCATTTATGTGGTTTTACGATTTCTGTTGTAGTAATAGAAGTAACATTTGGTTGACCCTGAGTTAGGTCAATCCCTGGATGCCTGCTTTGTTCTCCTGGAGTGCCTTGTGGAGTGCATAGCAGATATATTGAATCAGCATGTGTCAGCCTTCAGGTCACAAGCGAGATAACTAGCCAATGACATCATCCACTCTGCACCATAATACCTGGGTTTACTGTCCTGAGGGCCATCCCAGTAGCCTGCCATGTGAGCATAATGCCCTATCCCATTCCTGATGCTGACCATTGCTGGTGTTGCCTTTTCCTACTGTGTTACTACCTGCACCTCCCTATATATAACTGTATCCATCCCTTGTCCTAACTACCTTTTGCATGTATAATACCCCAACTGTATTTTAGGCAGATGCTACTTGTCTTTTCACTCTTTCATTTTCCAGATTACCTGTGCATACCTTCCCTGTCTACCCTTCTGTTTTTGTATGGAAAAACAGCTCTAACCCCCCCCAAAAAAAAAAAAACACCCCCACCTCCAAATTATCTTTCCCTGTTAGTTCTTTAGTGCTTTTCCTTTTGCTTGCTCTCATCTCTTTTTTCTACCTTCATATATGTTCCCTTTTCCCACATTTTATTGGATGAACAGGGTGGCCAAATATGTTTAGCACCCATAATGCTGTAGTGAGTGTCTGCTTTATTGTTTTATGCTGTGCTACATTTCATTAAATGTAGGTGACAGTTGCTGTCCATCATGATGCTGAATGTCACTGCCTGCAGGGTTAACAGAACTGTATAGTCGCTCTTACATGACATTATACACGTGGCTTCTGCCATTGGTGCTCTTGTAGCACATGTGCTACTGCTCAGTATGCATAGCGCTGTTTTCATATATCTGTCTGGCTTTCTGGCATGTCAGCGGTATTCTTCCATAGCTACAGCTATAGTTAGATCTTTGCCGTGGTATACAGTAGAGCACATAGTGCTACTGCTCTGCAGACATGCCGCGATCATTTATGAATTCCACTTAAATCACTGAGAAACTTGATACTGAACTCTAACAAGTAAAGTATGGTTACCAGAGTTAATAAGTGAACTTAATGTAGCTCATGCAAATAATGTTTGTAGAGACTCCATACCTGAGCTTAATTAAAAGCCAGGTCTGTGAGCGACTACAAAAAGCATCTGGAGCAAACAGCAAGCAGAATCATTAATAGCCAAAAAAAGTATATTTGTACACACAAGGCATACCAGTCCTCTTTGTCGAATACTATTAGACCGTAAATGGAATGTTAGTTTCTGATAGGTGCAGTCTACCCACAGCTGTAACTTAGCTCTTGTTTGGTTCTGACAGGAGATTATAGTCTAACTTCTCTTTTTCATTTTGGTAAGGAGAGAATAAAGACTTCTTTTGCTTCATTTGAGAGGAGAACATAGCTTTTCACATTATTTTAGCATATTACATTTAAAAGACAATGCACAGTTTAATCACAGCACAGTGGGAGAAAATGTTCTTTTCTATATTAAATGTAATGTGAAGGGATGGTTATCATAATTACTTTTTTCTTTTCTTTCTGACATTATGTGCACATTGATAAATCGTTTATGTTTTGTATAGCAACAAAGAGATTTGGTCAAACATAAATCTAGTGCAGTCTACCTCACACTGGTCACCTGACCCAATAATGTTTAGGCCGATTTAGTCTGCATTCTCAGAATTCCCAGTCAGTGCCTTATAACTTGCTAGTAATTCATTCCTTCTAGTGGATATTTCTTCAGTGTTCTGTTGAAAGTACTGGGAAACAAAAGGGGGGTGAAAACAGAGCTGTGGGAAATATAATACATGTAACTGTAACTCAATAGTATGTAATATTGCATTCTAAGAATCAAATCCACGGCTAGCAAGCAGGTAAAATAATATATCTTAAATATTTAAGCTGGTTTCATTTTCTTTGAATCTTGTAATTGAGAAATTGTATGATGCTGACTTAAACTGGCAGTAGTTGAAAGTATGTTTCATAGTTACTTAGATGTTTAAACTGCTTTCATTCTCTTTGAATTTTGTAACACTGAAATAGTATGATACTGATATAAATTAACAGTAGCTGAAGTTATGGTTCACACTAATCTAAAATTATATATTGTTTTATTATAACTTTATCTGTAAATACAGTTTAGGTGAATGTTGCTGGTGAACTAGACAGTCATTTGTTGTTGGGAATATTTTTTCTCCTGCATATGGTGATGAGGTTATTTGCTGAAACTTTGCAGATGATAGCATCAAGTCTTCTGTTTTTTATTATGACACTGGTAATATGTTCACACACACGACTGTACAGCAAATGTAGCAAAAAGGAATAAAACTATGAATAGTATTGATTACTCCTTTTAGTAGCGACAGAAATATAAGAGAAGGAAGGTAAGGCCTGGCATGTTACACTGAAGAGGAACTTTTCCCCAGAATGCCTAACACCTTCATCTCAATAAAACATCATCCTTGAAACTAGTCTGACAAGGTTACTTTGGCTGTTGTATTCCTTGTGCCTGAAGCAATAGCAAATTGGACTCCCTACTAAATATTCACTTTCTCTGATTTTACTTTCCTTTAAATAGTTACTCTGTGACTATCATGGCAGTGTGCTTTAGGCTTGTTTCAGCTTGGTGTTCTTTTTTAGTTTATCGCTATCAATTATCCCTATCCCTGGAGCAAAGGTTATTGTGTTTATGGATTATAGCCACCAGGCCCAAACATGGAACACTACTGGTTCAATGAAAGAAGAAAACTGATTGTAAATGGACTCCTAAAATAAATATGAAACACAAATAATTATGTATAAACTGCACTGTAAATTATTGAAAGGCAACTGACATAAATGTTAACATTTTGCAAATGTTCATATTGTTTCAGTTGCATACGATTAACTGAAATGTCGTACTATTCACGCTTCTCTGGTAATGTGTGGCAATGCATGACTGCTAGTATGCTGTGAATGTTCAAACTGTTTCAGCTGCATGAAATCATTTAATTGAACTTAAATGTCCTGCTTTAGATGCATCTCTGATAATGTGTGTTAAGGCCATATGGCTAACATGTTGTAAATGTTCAAATTGTTTTAGCTGCATGCAAAATTTTTAACCGAACTGAAATGTCCTGCTTTAGATGCATCCCTGGCAACATTTATTAAGGCCATGACTGCTACTTAACAAGTCTTATTCCACCAGTGTCTCTGCAAAAAATTGTGGCTTTCAGCACGTCATTTAACATGATAGAATACCCAGGCATTGTCCTTGTCAACTATCACCTCAGTCGTTTCCTAACTGTCCCCACTGTCTCTTACAATCTTAACAGATACTCTTACTGTCATGAAGGTCTGCACATCAATGTTTGCAGTGGTTGTATTTTTCCCTGGTTGCCCTAATCCAAGGCAGCTGCTTCATATAGTGCCACTTAGCACGTGCATGAACTCTTGTATGGTTGTATTCCATTATGACTATCTGAGCTGCACCCAAATATATCCCTAGAAAATGCAATGCCTGTCATCATTCCTATACTAGATGTAGCCTGCATTTTCCCTCTGAGAAAAAGAAAGCATTTACTGGCTACTGTTTTACTCTTCCAAGCTAACGTTGACAATCGGCTTGAGTATTATACTATGTGCCCTGCCTCATGCTGGTAACTTGTCTCAGTAATATGATTATATAAGCTGTAATGCAACTTATTGCCCTTTCCAGGCAAAGGTACATGTAGGCTATAGGATTATACTATAATTATATATACTATATATTGTAGGAACAACAAGCAAGTCTGAAGTCCTTTTATGCCTTGCCAAGTTCCACCCTCAAGATGTAGCCATCCCCCCTTCCAGGAGAGAACAACATGTCAGACCAGGGATGTTCTTGTGGGTATTTATCCAATTGTCAAGATTAGGTTTGAAGGAAACAAGCGTGCTATTCTGCTTAACATGCAGGGCAATTTATTATATATATGGGGCAGCCATTGGGGAATGGTAAATGAATGAATGAATGAATAAATGAATGAATGAATGAATGAATGAATGAATGAATGAATGAATGAATGAATACATGAATGAATGAATGAATGAAAGTGTTTGCATTGTACTTGTAGTATACTTGACCAGCTGTATCATCTTACTGGCTGAGTTGTAAGAATTAGCAACAGAAAATGGCATGTTATTTTAAGATATCTTCCAAACTTTCTAAGAGAGTACTTGTTCCCCTGTTTAAACAAGGAAGTGGAGGAGGTTTCTTTTGATTAATGACATTAATAATTACAAGGAATATTTTGTTCATTTCTTGTTTTTTGAAACATAATGCATTTTTTATGAGTTTGTTAACCTGGTGTGTTGTCAGGTTTGGGGGTTTCCTCTCAGCAATGATTTGGGCACCAAAGCAAGATATTTATTCAGCTTTCATACAATAATGATTCAGTAAGAGTGGTATAATGATGCAGCATTTAACACTTGTCCTTCGCACTGTTTGGTTACATGGTTCATAGGTTCATAAGGCTAATGGCCCTAAGGCCTTTACAAGCCTAGCCCATAGAAGTGCTCTGGTGGTTCATTTTTAGCTGATAAATGTAAACTTCTCTTTCTGAATGAATCATGCAGTTTCTCATCTGGAGTACTCTGTCTGGGGAGTTTGCATGTCTTTTCTGTGTTCATATGGGTTTGCAAAAGGTACCATAGTTTCCTTCCAAAGATCTAAGACATGTCATAGGTGAATTGTTAATTCTCCAGATTTCTCTTAGGTCAACATATCACACTTGACTGTATGTCTGCATGTACTTTATTATACTGGAGTTGTATCTTGAATTTCTCTTTCTGGCTTGAGCTCAATTAGTTTGAAATAGTCTCCAGGTCCATGACAATGTTGGAGTAGATAAGGTTCTCTATCTATGAATAAATTCATGCTTTAGCAATGCATCAATATTTTAATACTACAGTGGTAAACACTGTGGCTCTAAAAGAAAAATAAAATGGGAATCCTCTGTAGTGTTGAATATGTGTAACGCTGTTGACAGCGCTGACAATTCATTTAGTTTGATAGTCAGAATCACTTCACCTGTAACAATTTACTTCCTTCATCTATCTCCTCTTCCCCATTTCCATCTTCCCATACTTTTTATAATAGCTCACTGAATTTCCATACCTAGTCTAGAAGGGAGCACTGCAAATCAACTGCTCTGTGAATCAGAAAATACTCCTGTCTAGACTCCTGTCTAGAAATTTAGTTTCACATCCTGCTGTAATTTCCACTCTTGTCTTTCCTAAGGGTTTCATTTCACGTGTCATACAAAATCATGTTTACCCATATTATGTCTTATTCCCTCTCACTTCAGGTGAGAAGAGATATATCATTTTGATGCTTTGTTCATAACTACCTGTCCCCACATTTTTTATTACAGTCATCTGACCTCCCCTTCCCCAAGCACGTTAACATTTCTCTGTTTAAATACCATCTACAGTGGCTCCTGATACTCTAGATGTTGTCCACTAGTGTCTGGTACAGTTGGATCACTACTTTATTTCTTCAACCCGACTCCACAAAGTTGTAAATGTTACCCTTGTTTTCATTAGCATTTTGCGCTGGTATTAAGCTACTTCAGGGACTTCTTCATAGCGCTGTCTTATCATCAGCCTCCAAGCATGTTTTCTGTACTGTGTTTTAACAGCATTTAATATTGTTCTCTTTGACTTATTTGAAGCTGCTGTTTATTTTTATTCTATTGTTTTATGAAAGTGCTTAAGGCATAAACACTATAATCACATTTCTGCAAAAAGAGCACCGTGTTTACTGTATGTTTAGCATCATCTGAAACTAGTGATGCCTTTTAGTTTTGACACTTTCAACTTACCATAACCTTTTGTGCCATATACTTCTACTAATAAGCTCATTTTTTTCAATCCTAATCAGAAGACCAATCCTTACAGATTTTCTAACAAATATGTAAGGCCACAAGTCAGTGGCCTATCTATAAGACCATATCTATAAGAACTTCTGTCTGTCTAGTCATAAAACTGGATCAAATTTAACTGCTAAACTCTTTATGCCATGAATTCATGTTAATTATTGGCTTGATTTTCATTTACCTTCAAGAAAGTGACGTCACCCAATATTCTTAATGACTTTCCATGTTGCCACTGTTAAACAGGCCGATCTTTCCATGGATTTTGGGGTCCTTTCCCCCTTTTATGTAAAGAAATCACACTTCCTCTCCTCCTGTTAACAGATACTTCTTTACTTATAGTATATGGGGTACTGCACTTATGCTTCAAAACACGGAAAATGATAAACTTGTTAAAGCACTTCCCTAGAGTGAGACTCAGTCTTAACAGCAATAAGGGGAGTTTAGCAAAAATCATCTTTAGAATACCTATGCCCTGTTAAAGTTAGGTCTCAACCTAGACACAGACAGTGCCCACTGGCAAAAAACAGTGACAGAAGGCAAAGTCAGTTTTTAAAAGCTGATAGAACTTTACTCTGCCAAAGTTATAAACAAAAAGTTTGCCACAATGAAGTGTCCAGCAGGTTTAAAGCTGTTAGTTCTAAAGCGGAGCACTTCCTTCCTGCCTGCTGTCCATACCTCTCAACTATCTGTCATTTTGTGGAACGTCTTTGATTTTGTCTCATTTTTGCTTTATCCTTCATAATATTTTTTGATTTTCTAATAATTTGCTGAGGATTGCATAAGTAACATCAGACATTATAGTTTCATACCTCTTATTGTTCAGAAAAGGTATATTGAGGCAAAACCTGTTCTATTAACTTTTTTTAAGTGATTTAGAGTAATGTTTGAAAAAATACCCTGCTTTTGATCCTTTGTTCCCCAACTTATTATTTTTGGATTTGTTCAGAATTCTTAAGCAAAGAAGTTGAGAGGTATGCTGCTGTCTGTCTGTCTGACAGTGCAAAGTGCTTTGCTGGCTTTCAATACTGGCAGAGTTCTTCACACTCCTACACTTTTCTGGGGGGGGGGGTAACATAGTAGATTGATGTACAATAGTATATTAATGCACTTATAGTATATTGGGTGGCAGCGGTGGTGGACTGGTTAGCATTGTTGCCTCACAGCAAGAGGTTCTCCAGTTCGATTCTCAGCTGTGGTGCCTTCTGTGTGGAGTCTGCATGTCTTCCTTGCAGTCACGTGGGTTTCTTCTAGGTGCTCTGGTTTCCTCCCACATTTCAAAGACATGCAGTAGGTGGATTGGACACTCTAAACTGACTGTAGGTCCAAGTATGCATGCGAGTCAGTGGTACAGATGAACTACTGAGGCAGGGCTAGCCACCCAGTGGTGTAAACCTTGGCTCAAGTTTATTGTCACTGTTGAAATGACACCGTGACCCCATGGGAGAAGGGGTTGAAGATGGATGGATGGATGGATGAGTAACTTATAGTACATTGAATAGACAAAGCTCCATGCACTACAAAGAGTTACAATTGTTACACCAATTTGTTCAAGATTTGGGAACTTATGTGGATAATGCCCTAACTTTTGAACAACATATCTCAATTGTTGTAAGAAAATCCTTCTATACTGCACATCTTATAAACAAAGGGATTGTGTCTAGATCTAGGGATGTCATTGTCTCCCTTTACTCTTCCTTCATTAGGCCAATCATTGAATATAATGCTCCCCCCATTTGGCATGTATCTGTTCAGACATATATGGAACATCTGGAACAACTACAGAGATACCTTGCTAAAAGGATACAAGGCCTAAATAACATATCTTATGTGGACCGACTCAGAGCTTTGTTACTATACTCAGTATTCTACAGATTGCTAAGGAGTGACCTATGTCTGGCATACAAGGCATCCTCCAACTCATGACTGAAGGACATACTGCACATCAGCAAGTCAAACGGCATCATAAATACTCTGTTAGGGATCTAACACTATTCTATAATATCAACAAAACAGTTTGGAGGAATAGGTATATCTCAACGAGGATACCACTACTCTGGAACAGACTGCCCATCCACATAAAACAAAGTCCATCCTAGTCTATATTCAAGTGCAACTTATATCTATGGATGGGAAACGGAAAAGTTACCCTAGCACTGTCCCCTGAACTACTAATGGGAAGAGATAGCTGCTAAATGCTTAATCCATTCATGGGTCCCCTCAATACATTTATGATATGACCCCAGTTATTCTCAATCGGGATAATATGTGATTATCGACCAATGAATGGGTAAGACCAATCTATAACCAAATGAGATAGGGTATTTTAAGCACAAAAAGGGAAAATGGCTAGGTCTAAAAATGGCTCTCAAGGGCAGCTAACCTAGTACTTACCTATGAATCTATAACCTATTAGTGACATTCATTCCAAAACTCATCTATAGAGCTTTGCTCTTGAGCTGAATTTCCTAGCATTATTTTGAACCGATAATAAGCTTCTTATGACCAAAGATCCCATCATAGTCTTCTTTGTTACTCAGCTATCAAAACACTCACCGAATTCTGTCTCTTTAAAGATAAACTTCTTTAGCACCCATGAGGCAGCTTATGCAACCCTTGAGATTAACTCTGTAAATGCTAGCATTTCTGTCTACCTCCTCTATATCAGTTCTAATAGCCATTGATTGCTCTCCTGCTTTGCTTTAACTCCATTCCAGTGTGCTACCCTACCTTTCTTTTCCTCTGTAATGAGTGATGTGAAGTATTCATTCAACACCTGTGCTTGTACTATGCCATCCCTACAGTCCCACCTACCCTTAATTAAACTGCTTAAACCCATTCCTTTCCTTCTTCTTTCAGATCCATACATGTGCATTACATGATACATTATGATTACACACCAAAAACTGCAAAACACAGTTTGTTGTGCATCTTTTAAAGCTGCTTTGATCTGATAACCTCCTGCTAGTCACACAGCAACCTCCACACAACTGTCATGGACATGCTTTGGCAGTTTTGAAAGAAGTAATGCACTTTGTTCTGCTAAAAAAAATGTGACAGAGTAAAATGTCAGACATATTTTAAAGCTGCTAGTTAATCATTTTCCTTGCTTCTGACCACTGTCTTTGTGGCAACATTATGTCAGTCGCCCTGCTAGACAGGGGTCCAGGGAAGTAAATATTGTGGGAAGAAATAGCCAGGGAATTGTTATGGCTAGGCATGTATAGGCCTAAGACCGATAGCATAGTACCAACCTATGAACCTATGTACATTAAGCTTTCAAAGCTGTTAAAAATATCACGTTGCCTGCTACACTTAATTTTCTCTGAAACCGATAGTACATTGAAGCTGCACATGCTCTGTATACTATAAAGAATTATGATTTGGTTTCTCCAGTCATAACTACTTATTCTCTTCTCTTGAAATGGATGTTAAGATTTACCTCTAGAATTTCACTCTTCAGGTACATTTCTTGATATCCATTTGTCAAGCATATAATATCCTGGTTATGGGATTGTAATCTTCTGTGTTTTGCTCCTTTATTTATTTCAGGCAGGTCTTTCAAGTTTTACCTTTTGTTTATCCCATTTTTTCTGCCTGTTTATAAATTTTGACCTTTGGTATATATATATATATATATATATATATATATATATATAGATATAAAACTCTCATTTTTTTTTCTTCTACCTTTTGTATTCTTTACTTTAATTACAATAACCAATCATATAGTCTTACACAAGAATGGCTATTTTCTTCTTCCAGTTTTCCATGCTTATAGTCCTGAAATTTGTATCTTAGATGGAGTCCCATAAATTGTTCACCTCTTAATACACCTCCCCCATTACTTATGTTGCCCTCCAACACAGTTCACATTGCTTAGAATTCCAGTGTATTGTCTTTATTCAGTTCCTGTTATTTCCCATACTTTACACTGCACAATGGCATGATTATTGTTGGCTAATGGGGACTTTTCTCAAAATTTTCAAATCCCATCAGCATTTGCTAAAGAACAGCATCCAATATTTTATTCATTCTTGTATGATTTTGTGCCAGCTGATCAAATTTTGAATTTACTTGTCTTGTCTTAGTGTGGTATAATCATTCCTAATCCTAAGTTTTCTCTTTGTTTTATCCAACCCTTCACATCTTCACTTATGAATGATCCTCTTTCTTGATTTGTCTGGTACATGAAAGAGAATATATAATGTGAAGTATGCAAGAAATAATATTTAATTTGATTATGAATTAAAGAAAATAAAATGCAGAAATTTATTGCGGGGGAGGGGGGTTAAAAGCCATTCTCTCCCCTTCCCCAGTGGCGGCTGGTGACTTCAAATCAAACGGGGGCTGCAGGAGACAGCTGAATGGGTGGGGCCAACATGAAGGGGCGTGGCCAACTAGAAATGGGCAGAGATATGGTACAGTGGGATCAATGCTGACCATAGATACATACATACATACATACATACATGCATGCATATATAAATGCATAAATATCATTGCTGCTGTTTGTTTTGCCTTCGAATAGGCATACAGCTGAATCCAGGGAAAACATTCATGGGACATTCTGTCTTGTTTTTGTGAAAGATTTAAAAATGCATATTTCATATGATGATCAACTGAAAGCATAGTTCAAGAATTGCAAACTTTTTCAGATGATAAAAGTATGATATCTGGATTTTATAAATGTTTAAAAACAATATTTTTAGCAGAAAAAACTTATGCATGAAGTGATGTCCCCCTGTGAAGAAGAAATAATATAAGAACTGGAAGAATAGAAGTGCATAACTATCTAGAAACAGAAGGACCACTGGAATAACATGAGACTAAAGCTAATAATGAAAACCTCTTTGGCATCTAGGGACAATGTACAAGCTATAAATAAAACTTGCCTTCCCTGTTATATCATATAGATTTTGTGTGATTACCTAACCACAAAAAATATAAAATCATTCAGGCAGAAAAAAAAATAAAACTACTTAATTTATATCACTTGATGTATACAATTCAGTGCACTCAGACAGGCAGAAGTGCATGCCTCCTCAAAATCAGTTATATGTGTAAATCTGTTGTTATGGAATGCATACATCCAATCACAGTGAAAGTTTTAAATGATGAAGAAAGTAAATATGATGACATCCATTCTCAGATTTCAGGAGAGGGTATAAAAGGAAATCAAGCTAAAATAGTCAACAGACAAGATTAACAGAGCATGCAAGATAGCAAAAGAAGGAATATAAGACTAAAAATCAGATGTAGAAGACTAAACAATAAAATGTAATGTTTATAATAATAGGGAGAAATGTATAGAACTAGTAGAACAGCCACATTGATCCAGATCTGACACACTTAAACTGAAAGAAGAAATGTTGATAATGGCATCTGAAGACAGTGGAATGCATATGAAATGGTTCACAAAATACATAGACTAATTAGTATATCTTGACCAATTCAGATCATCTGCATGTGGGCAGGCTTTAAATCAGATTATATAATGTAAAAGATAAGAGGTTGTACACACTGAGTTTGACTATGTACCTTTGGCTGTGGGTTTATATTCTGAGATACATAGTAATGTGGCAAGAGTGACACACTAGAACGTGGGCAACCATTGCAATGTACAAATAAATGAGAAGCACTGGAAACCTGAAGTTCCAACAAATACTTTAAAATAAAAGAACATTTGTGTGGGATCATCCAATGCTACTACTAAAAAAATTGAAAGAACCACTTGTCTCAGAACTACATACCAAAGTTAAAACAAATTTAATATATAATCTCACCAGTGGACTGTTAGCATGCAGTTATAATACTGAAAATGCTACATCTTTGTTGTGGTAGGAAACGTTTCCAAGCAAATATAAGTTATTGAAATCAATGCCATGTGGTTATAAGGTACACCAGTTACTAGAAGTCACTTGTTCCCGTGACCTTATGAAAGGATGAACTGATTTGCAGGATCTAGAATTAAACCATATTACTAGGAATACTTAAAAAATTTAGTTAGGTCTTTGATTTTTACTTCATGTGTTTGCTTTCTCCCTCGGCAAATAAGTGGCATTGAGACAGTGCAATACACAAAATAGCCCCAGATGTGTTACTCTTCCCAATAATGTACATTTAATAACAATAAAAGAATGCCATGCTATCAACTTTCTAAGTGGATAGTATCAGTCATTGATTCTGAACCTTTCTAGCTCCTGTTTAGTTTTCGCTTTGGATTCTTAAGGTAACTGGTTTAACTCAAAGACTAAAAAGATGAAAAGTAAAAAAAAAAAAACTTGGTAAGAAAAATATGTAGAGTCTGAAGAAATGAAATAAGAATGCGAGGATATAGCTAGCGGCCTTGAGTTAGTCTGTTGATGTTTTATCACATATAATTTAATGTTTGGAAGTCTGCAATATTCATTGAGATCAC
Source organism: Protopterus annectens (assembly GCF_019279795.1). NCBI lineage: Eukaryota > Metazoa > Chordata > Ceratodontiformes > Protopteridae > Protopterus > Protopterus annectens. Next base: position 709,023,467 of record NC_056734.1, read on the forward strand.
CCAATGCTACTACTAAAAAAATGAAAGAACCACTTGTCTCTATTGTAAAATAGCACTTGTATTTAATTATATCTCTGCAAGATAATAAAATAATCACATACTGCTTAATTAATTGGCTTGGCTTGCCACCAATACTCATTAATGCCTGAAGCCCTTTACTAAAGAAAAAGAAAAAGAACCTGTTCCATCCTGCATTTTTTAACATCAACATTTTAATATCAATAAACTTTGTGAAGTGACATAAGTAGGCATTTTCAAGTTACGTCATCATTCAACAACATATTATTCTGCATTAAAGAAACAAGAAAAAAGTTCCAGTAAACATTTTACTTTTTAATGTGAATATTTTTAAACCTTCCACACATTAAATTGCCCTTTTTGTTACCAAGATTCTGCATCAAGTACTTTCCAGCTTACAAAATGATGACTTCCTACTGACTGACCCATACAGAACTCATAGACTCCAACCTTAGCTCCAAGCATCTTGCACAATAATATCAAATAGGCTAGTATGTAATAAGCTCTTTCTGAGTCATTATAAAACATATATCATGTTTCTGCAACACCCCAAAGACTTGCCACAGGCCCACCAATAGCCATCCAGGACTCCAGAGGTAATTTAATTCCCAACACATTGCATGCAGCAAAGGTACCCAGACTTCACTGCAGATCCCTCTTTGAACATTTTCCTTCACACTGAGAACATTGTTACTAAAATAACTTCTCCACTAAAACTTTGTTATAGAATCACCCACTTATTATCAACAATTGCACAAACATCATTGGCTAAATATTTTGCTACCAAAACTAGAATATGAACTGCCACTACCATACCTAAACTTAACCCAAACAAACACAAGCATACATTACAAATAAAAGAAAACAAAGTCTGAATATTTCTCCTATTGACCCATACATACATTCACCATTGTGATATTCTAAAACAATCTAAGTATTTTATTACAAACACTCTTTCCCTCTGCACATTAATATTTACAATTCTTCAATCAGGTTATTCCCTCCATTAAAAAAAATTATTTTCACTGGGGAACAAAGTTACTCCTTAAGAAACAGAACTACTTTTTCCTTTTAGCCTGGACAAAATTCAAAACTACAGTGGAGGAAAAGGCCTTCTCAAGGTTAGGACATACGCTGAATCACCTCCCCAGTGAAATGAAAAAAGAAAATAAATAAATAACTTAACACTCGAATCATTCAAAACAATGAAAACATCACTATATGAACAGCTACAGAATGAGGCTAAATGCACCTGCTTTCTTGAGTCGGGCTAAAACGCCACAGATAAATATATAAATAATCGTGTCAGTCTCGGTCACTATCTGATCGAACAAACTCCATCCAAACCAAAGTACTGCTGCTGACTTTTCCTTGCTTTTTTTTCCAGTAGCCATCCAGCCATCCACATTATGTACGTGACTGCGGACGTGGCTGTCCGATCCCCTTCCACTTTACTGTGGTTACAAACTGCATAGACTTCTAGGCATCTATACACTGATAAACCAAAGTACAAAAGGAGAAACAAGTCCCAATCCAATGCCCAAAACAAATAATTCCAAAAGGGCAGGTGGAAAGACCACTCGAAAGATGGTGGGCTAGGAAACCACAACATTTAATATCCACAGAACATCTCTTCTTAATCTGGACTGCTTTTACAGCAGTCTGGATTTACAGAAACAAGCTTTTTTTTTTAAACCCGGAACTCACTGAGCATGCTAAGCAGCCATCAGCCAGTGAGTACACAATAGTATACTACTAAATATTTTAATTTTTTAAATGTTTTTCTTTCTTTTCACAGCTGGGGGTGACTGCAGTCCTGCAGTCTGATGGCACAAGCTGTCACTGCCCTTCCCACAACTTAGTTTCACTCGTACAAAGGCCTTCATAGATTACTTGGATAAAAGGGGTGTTTTCCTGTGTGAAGTATGTGTAGGTTTGCCATACAGATGACTGAGGGATTACAACTATTGACTTTCTCCAGTTTAGTATTGTAGAAATTTTAACTGTTGACTTCCTAGAAGGAATCCTGGAAGACATGGTGCAACATGCCTATTTCTCATGTTCCTATTGTTAATAATGAACTTCTACATAAGACTTGCCAGCCATAGTATTGCTGCTGCAGATTTGTTCATTATACATGGGTTTACAAACAGTGTTGGGCCTGTAAGTGTTATGTAGACAAAACAGAGGTCCCTCTTAAGTAGTATGTACACTACAGAATACATGGGTCTACTTTAATTAAACAAAAGCGGAATCCATCGAAAACGAATCCGTCGACACATAAACAGTGAAATGCGATAACGTTGAACATGTAAAACCATGAAATTTAAACATCGAAACTGTAATAGTCGGCCAAGCCCACCACCCGTAACATACTACCTATGCAAACGCAACAACAAAAAACACATACATACACTAACCAAAACCCTACTACTAACCCTAAATTAAAGCACCAAAACCCCACTTGTAACCCTACACTAAACCCCACATACACAACTATCTATGCACTACCCTTAACCCCTCCGTAACCCTAAGGTCCGTAACTACTGCACACTTACCCTACAAAACTATACCCACACAAAGTAAATATTCCACGCACATACACTTAACAAAACCCTACACTAAACCTTACATACATTACCTATCTATGCACTTACCTTAACCCGCACCCTAACCCTAAGGTCTGTAACTATCACACACTTACCTTATGAAGCTATACCGCAGGCCAACTATGACAATTCGAAATTTACGATTTTGTTATTTAGTGCATTCGACGTTTCCGCGTTTCACTGTTTATATGTCGACGGATTCGTATTCGATGGATTCCGCTTTCATTTAAAGTAGACCCAGAATACATATATAACTCTGTAAGTCCATCATAGTAGTTCAGGCTTCTACCCCTTGCATTTTCCTTGTCATGGATATCTTCACTTAAACTGCAGCAGATGCTTTCTGCAGGGACAAAAGCTGTGCTATATTTTTTATTTGAATTTATATTGTATTTGTTATCACTGTTTTTAACTGTTTGTAGGTAGGAAAGGATAGCTACTTGCTTTGATTCGTATGTTGTTGTTTTACCTTTCATTTCTGAGCTGGTTGTTAGAAAGTGAGAGGTTTTAGACAGGCAAGCTCTAGCCACCCCAAGTGGCTTAGACAGCTATAAATTCAAACAGACTGCAGGGAGGAAAATTCTGAACATATCTAAACAATCCTACCTTGGTTTGTGATTTATTGATCTTTACTATTAAAAAGAAGTGCGACTGCAAGTGATAGCGAGCAGAAGCTACTGCGCATAAAGGAATTACAACTTTTGTCTGGCTTGCAGAACTTGTGTGTTCAGAACAACTATACTGTACTTTATTATTTAGTTGTATATTGCTGGCGCGATTTTTTTTTTTTGTCGTAGAAGTTGATTTAAGTTCTCTTTGAATTCTGTGGTTACTGACTTTGATTATTCTTTTCTTTTAAAATACTGCATTTGTTTGAAGCTGAATATGGATTCCTTAAATGAGTATGCAATTAATGATTTGCTAATGCACAAATATATTGTGCAGTATAATAAATGCTATGCATATTTAAAGGTAACAGCTGATAAAACTGGTGATCTGTGTTCCCCGTGTTAAAGGTTGGATGATTTTCTTACCATTGTTAGAAATAAATCTAGACTTGACGATGATTGCACTTGTGCAACTGGCATGGCTTGGAGAACTGTCATTTCATATATTAATGACTGGACTGGTGAAATAATGTTAGGCACAGAACAAATAGAACACATTTAGGAAATGATGCATCTATTGTCAGCAAAGATCATTCACAACCCCTATGAAACAAGATGATGCCCCTGACAACTTTAGAATTCTGGATGCAAGTATTCAGCAATATGACGATCCGCTTTGTTTACAAGGAAACAAAAAGAAAGGAAGAAGTTCACAACAAATAACAAGGAAGACAAAGAAACTGACTAATGACTGTAAAGGAAAGAGAATACATAGTAAAAAGGATTCTGCTTTGTTATGTAACATGCAGGTTACAGGGAATGATAATATTTTTCGATCAGAAAACCTTCAGTCTACAGAAAAAAGGCATAATTTTTTCAGCAGAGAAGGCAGAGAAAAGAGGCAAGGGGCAGGTGAAAAGGAAGAAATCAAAACTGAATGTGAAAGGATTGAAGAGCGATACTGTTAGAAAAAAGAAAAGAAAGACAGATATTGACTGCATGACTCAAACTGTGGATTTACAGTACCAAATGGATGAGAATTGAATACACAATGAAAACAGTGGGATTAATAAGACTAATGGTGATGAAGCTCTATCCTTCGTAACAATTGATACAGCAGATATTGCTTTATTAGAAACTGAAGATTCTTCAGAGCTGGTCAGCAAAGATAGTCTTGTAACTGGAGATTCAATTATATGAGGAACTGATACTTATATTTTCAAAGCAGATAATGAACATTGAATAGTGTTATGCTTGCTAGGAGCAAAAATAGAAGATGTGAGACAAGCCTTGGAATGCCTTAATTTAAGGAAGTACAGATCTATTTTTATTCATGTTGGTACAAATTATGTCATCTGCAAGGATTCTCTGACTGTTAATAGGGAAATGACAGCCCTCTTAGATAGTATAGCTTGTACTGGAGTTAGGATGTATTTTTCGCAAATCACCAGGGGTGGGAGGTTGGCATACTGGTTAAGGTGTTTACCTTACAGAAACAAGGTGCAGGGTTTGATTTTCACATGGGGTAATTGCCTAGGCTTAAAATGGCCTGCAAGGGCAGTTAGCCTAGTACGAACCTATAGAAAGAATAGTCAGGTCACTGTGCATGGAAAGATTTTTTGGGTAAATACCTACGTGGAAAAAATGTCCTGTTTTAAAAAATGGAAATGTGTAGAGTATCCAAGTCTAGTTTTGGGCATGTGTTCAGACAGGATGGCATGCATTTGTCAAGATTAGGGAAGAGAATTTTTGCAGTAGATATTCTGAAATACATTACAAACACTAGGCAGAATTTTTGCCAGGTTGAAAATTTAACAGTTCACAGATAACAACATTTGATGCATCTCGGATGGTTGTTAATGCTAGGTGCATTAATAGTAAAGTTTTTTATTGGAAAATTTACTACATTACCACAAGATCGATGTTATTATTGTTTGTGAAACATGGTCAAAGAACAATGACTGGAAACCACTTCTATCAGGGTATAAATGTTTTACTGTAACAGACATTCTAATAAAAATCAGGTGGAGGTGTTATGATAGGGATAGATAGCTGTGAGACCTGTGATTATTGCATGTTTAGTGATAACACCTATACTATAGACTGTGTAACTATGACAATAAATATGACCCTGAAACATATAATAATTGTTGGGGTGTATAGACCACCAAAGACAAGTGCAGATGACCTAGAGGAATTCATACATTTCTTGCATGAAACACAGGAGGGAAGAATAATATTAGCTGGGGACTTAAATTTACCATAAACAGACTGGAATAATATTGATTCAACAATGCTAGTAAGGACATTATTCACAATGTATATTCAGGAGCAACAATTGCTTCAGATTGTAAAAAAAAAACCTAATGGGGGACAGAACATGCTAGACATTGTGTTCCTATAGAAATTACTGTTACTTCAACCAAAGTTTTATCACCATTGATGTGCAGTGATCATGGGGTTATAAAGGTTAATTTGCTGTTAGATAATTCTGCCAAACTGAAATCTAAACCAATGCACAGAAGGTTAATTACAGATTATATGGAAGCAAAACAGTCACTATGTAAAACTAACTGGAGTGAGGTGTTCAGTGGAAAAACTGCAGATGGGATGTGAAAGGTTTTAAAAGTGAAATTGTTTGAGTGCAAAAAAAAATGTTTAACAGCTAACCCCAGATACTGGAATCAAATTAGATTATATTGAAAAAGAACTGCAGAAACTGGATCCAAACAAAACAGAAAGGGGTGACGGAATTAGTAATAGTGACCTGCGAATACTTCAGCAAGAACTTACGGTACCATTATATCTATTATTCACTAGGTGATATAAATATGGGGAGATTCCTCAAAGTTGGAAACATATGCTTATTAAACCTGTCTTCAAGGGAAAGGGGAGTAGGGCAAACCCAGAGTCATATAGACACTTAAGTCTACTTTCATGTTGTGGAAAATAATGGAGAAGGTAATACTGGATAAGGTATTGTCAGAACTAGATAGGCTGGGACTTGAAACTATATATCAGCATGCATATGTTGAAAACAGATCTATTAACACCTGTAACATGATGTTCTATAAGGGTCTATATCACTTTGTGAAATGGCATAAGTTCGAACACCATGTGTTCGAACTTCTAACCTCGAAATGCAAAACCATTGAAGGCTTAGAATAGAGATTTTTTTCCAGGGAAAAAAAATCACTCTTCCAAGAAACACATACACAACACAAGCACACCAAAACAACAGCAATCCACACACATACACTTAAAATCCTACATCTAACCCTACACTAAAATGTACATACACTACTATCTATCCACTTACCTTAACCCAAACCCTAACCCTAAGGTCCATCACTGTCGCACACTCACCTGACCCGCACCCTAACACTAACTCACCTATCCCGCCCTAACCCTAAGGTCTGTCACTATCACACACCCACCTCACCCATGCCCTAACCCTAACTCACCTAACCCACGTCCTAACCCTAACATCTGCACAATTGCACACTTACCTGAACCTGACTCGTAACTTTCCACCACAGTGCTGAAAATAGTGAAGCCACAGAAACGGTGTTCTGTGGCTTTGCGATAATCATTTTTCGAACTTCACAGTTTGAACATATGGTGTTAGAACTGCTAATGTTTCTACGAACTAATAGGAATCCATTCTATAACAACATAATAACAGCTATGAATGAAAAATTGTGCTGTGATGTAATTTATATAGATTTAGCTTCAGCATTTGACAGGGTCATACACAAAACACTGATCAGTAAATTAGTACAACCAGGTATTGATGTACTCTTGATAAGATGGATAACTAGATAGCTTACACATAGGACATAGCAAGTATCATACAGCAAGTGGATAGGTGAAATCCTTGGTTACAGTCAAGGTATCCTACAGGGCTCTGTCCTATGTCTTTACTTGTTTAGACTGTGGGCAGGATTCCCGATGGCTTGCATGGAGTCTAAGAGTAGTGTAAGACTCCGTGCAGCCATCGCTATCCAGGAACAGCCTGTATGTGCGTGTAAGAGAGCACCTAAAATGGCTCTTACACGGACAGGGCGTGGATATGCTAATTACCTCACTTGCAGCCGAAAGGCATGAAAATTAGGTAATTTTGCGATCCAGGAAGCAGAAACCTGCCCGTGTAAGAGCCGTGTTATCTGCAGAAATGTACTCAGTTGACAACTGAGTACAGTTCTGCAAATAACACAATGGAGCCTTGTCAGCTCCAAATAAAGGTTGCATATGTTCCAGGTAGCATGCCAATGGCCAAATATGTGGCCACTGGCAACGTACCCCGATGCAAAAATAAAATAAAAATGCTTTTTTTTTTCCGGCGATCCCTGATGTTTAAATGTAGCACAGTGCTGCACAAACGGGCTGCGCTATAAAAAAACAGAAAAATAAAAATACTCCGTGCACATTGTGTTGTGTTGTTGGATTACCTCGTATATACTATTTTTGCTGTGAGTAGACTCTGAATTGAACTAGCAAGCTTTAGCGTTCCGTTTGAGACTATATTGAAAAAGAACTGCAGAAACTGGATCCAAACAAAACAGAAAGGGGTGACGGAATTAGTAATAGTGACCTGCGAATACTTCAGCAAGAACTTACGGTACCATTATATCTATTATTCACTAGGTGATATAAATATGGGGAGATTCCTCAAAGTTGGAAACATATGCTTATTAAACCTGTCTTCAAGGGAAAGGGGAGTAGGGCAAACCCAGAGTCATATAGACACTTAAGTCTACTTTCATGTTGTGGAAAATAATGGAGAAGGTAATACTGGATAAGGTATTGTCAGAACTAGATAGGCTGGGACTTGAAACTATATATCAGCATGCATATGTTGAAAACAGATCTATTAACACCTGTAACATGATGTTCTATAAGGGTCTATATCACTTTGACGAAATGGCATAAGTTCGAACACCATGTGTTCGAACTTCTAACCTCGAAATGCAAAACCATTGAAGGCTTAGAATAGAGATTTTTTTTCCCAGGGAAAAAAAATCACTCTTCCAAGAAACACATACACAACACAAGCACACCAAAACAACAGCAATCCACACACATACACTTAAAATCCTACATCTAACCCTACACTAAAATGTACATACACTACTATCTATCCACTTACCTTAACCCAAACCCTAACCCTAAGGTCCATCACTGTCGCACACTCACCTGACCCGCACCCTAACACTAACTCACCTATCCCGCCCTAACCCTAAGGTCTGTCACTATCACACACCCACCTCACCCATGCCCTAACCCTAACTCACCTAACCCACGTCCTAACCCTAACATCTGCACAATTGCACACTTACCTGAACCTGACTCGTAACTTTCCACCACAGTGCTGAAAATAGTGAAGCCACAGAAACGGTGTTCTGTGGCTTGGCGATAATCATTTTTCAAACTTCACAGTTTGAACATATGGTGTTAGAACTGCTAATGTTTCTACAAACTAATAGGAATCCATTCTATAACAACATAATAACAGCTATGAATGAAAAATTGTGCTGTGATGTAATTTATATAGATTTAGCTTCAGCATTTGACAGGGTCATACACAAAACACTGATCAGTAAATTAGTACAACCAGGTATTGATGTACTCTTGATAAGATGGATAACTGGATAGCTTACACATAGGACATAGCAAGTATCATACAGCAAGTGGATAGGTGAAATCCTTGGTTACAGTCAAGGTGTCCTACAGAGCTCTGTCCTATGTCCTTACTTGTTTAGAATGTGGGCAGGATTCCCGATGGCTTGCATGAAGTCTAAGAGTAGTGTAAGACTCCATGCAGTCATCGCTATCCAGGAACAGCCTGTATGTGCGTGTAAGAGAGCACCTAAAATGGCTCTTACACGGACAGGGCGTGGATATGCTAATTACCTCACTTGCAGCCGAAAGGCATGCAAATGAGGTAATTTTGCGATCCAGGAAGCAGAAACCTGCCCGTGTAAGAGCCGTGTTATCTGCAGAAATGTACTCAGTTGACAACTGAGTACAGTTCTGCAAATAACACAATGGAGCCTTGTCAGCTCCAAATAAAGGTTGCATATGTTCCAGGTAGCATGCCAATGGCCAAATATGTGGCCACTGGCAACGTACCCCGATGCAAAAATAAAATAAAAATGCTTTTTTTTTCCCGGCGATCCCTGATGTTTAAATGTAGCACAGCGCCGCGCAAACGGGCTGCGCTATAAAAAAACAGAAAAATAAAAATTTTAAACCCACAAAAGTGGGTTTTATGCAAAGCATGAATTTACAATGTAAGGGAATAGCAGGCTGAAAACAACATGGCCACCGAGTAGGGGTTGCTAAGGGGGGAAGCTGAGTGTAAGACATGTAACTAAGCATTAGTAGGCAATCCTATGTAAATGAGTGGTAGGATAGTGAATCGTACTGTCACATAGCAAATGAGCACATTCCGTGCAGTGTAGGAGTAGGATAAGGGGGAGTAACAGAGTAGGAGATAGGTGACATCACAGGGGGGAATGTATGAAAGAAATAAAGCTCATTGGAGCACAGTGGCATGTGAAAGATGTCAGTCACACATCATTGAAAGAGGAGTGTCAACGAGTAGGCATGGGAAAGCCAAGAAATGGAAGGTGTACACTATGGATAACACTGAAGTTTCTTGCTGGGCGTGCATGCGCTCGTGTGCGCGCTGGTAGGCATGAGTAAGAGAGAGTGCACGCGTGTTGAGTGCACACATTTAAGGCAGAATAAGCATGTAGGAGCCTGTTTAAACACCTGTAAGCTTGTTTGTGCTGGTGTGCGCACATTTTAACCTGAATAAGCAGATTCTAGTCCATCTAAGCATGTGTGCACGCGTGTTAGCCGCTGTGAGCATGTTTTTGCTGGTATGCGCGCCACTCCGCCCTGAGGAAACAGAAGGGAAAAAGGAAGCAGGAGAAATAGTAGGAAGCTAGCAGGGAATACTGGCAGAGCTAGCAGGTGAAAACAATCAGAAGCAGGCAATTACACAGGCAGAACAGTAGCCCAGCCCAGCATTTAAAACTCTGCAAACAACAGTGCAGTATGTTTCTCTCAAGAGACACTGCAACAGAGGAGTAAGCTATTAGAAGTGAAAACTGAAAAAGCTTCACTCAGACCAAAAATGCTAGGGGCTGCCATAGCTGTTATAAGGAGACCTATGCAACTTGCTGAGGGTGGTGACTATGCAAATGCTGCCAGACAACCCACAGTGGGGAGATGGAGAAGAGTGTACAGGCCCAGGGTCACCTACCAGGGGTTACTAAGATGGAGATAGTGGAGCGCTATAGAGTGGACAGAGACCTCCTACAGCAAATTGTTGAGCTGTGCAGGCCACACCTCACACACAGAACCAACAGAGGGGAACCCATCCCAGTGGAAACCAAGGTATGTGTTGGCCTAAGAATACTAGCAACAGGTACCTTCCAGAGACCAACTGGTGATATGATGGGGATATCACAAGCATCAGCATCCAGGGTACTGTACCAGTTCCTGGATGCCATGTCAGCACATGTCAGTGATCATGTATATTTCCCCAATTCCCATGAGGTATTGGCCAGCAATATGCGTCTCTTCCAGCAAATAGCGGAATACCCTGAGGTAGTGGGTGCAATAGACTGCATGCATATATGCATCAAAGCACCAGCTGGTGAGCGGGGTAGGGCCTACAGTAACCGCAAGGGCTTCCCCTTCATCAACTGCCAGGTCATGTGTGATGCCAAGGGTATAATAACGAATGTGTGTGCTGGCTGCCCTGGAAGCTACCATGATTCCCATATCTGGCATTTGACGCAGCTGTACCAGACATTTGCCAATGGGGACATCCCACATGGTCACTTAGTGGGGGATGCTGGCTATGCACTGGAGCCGTGGCTGATGACACCCATCAAAAATGCACACACACCTGAACAAGAATGCCATAATGAGGCACACGCACAAACACGAAATGTAATCGAGCATGTGTTTGGGCTGCTCAAGTCACGGTTCCGGTGCCTGGACACATCTGGTGGAGCCTTGCAGTGCTCACCAACTACATGCACCCAAATTGTCATGGTATGTGCTATGCTACATAATATGATTCTGCGAAAACAGCTGCAGCAGGATCAGCATAGAGCTGGGCCAAACAGCCCCCCACCATTGTCAAGCCAATGACAGGCAGAGCGTGACTCGGAGGAGGAATAACCTGAGCCTGCCCCAGTAGGCAGAAGGAGGCGTGCCCAGTATGCCTTGGCCTTGGCAAAGAGGCAACGCATAGCACATACACTGGCTCAGTAGGAACCCTGGAAATGATACCTCTCTCTGACTCACAAATATAGTAAAATGGATGCCTAAGTTGACACAACCTGCTTTCAAACATGTACAGGGAGTGTAGTATGTGCATCCAACATAGACAGCCCTGCAGCATGATTGCCATGTGTTAAGCAATGTAACACCATGTAGTATATGCAAACTTGATGACCCTGACTAACATCCTACCCTCACCAAGCATGACGCCACAATATGAAGACAAGATGATCAATTACAATAATTGGCTTAAGTATTGCTGTTAGTCAAAGGGGATCCAATGCGTGTCAGCCTGGGATGACATGCTGAGCAAGACACAATGCTCCACCTGCTAGGGATGGCATGCACCTATCACTCCTGGCCTTTTGGATATTGGCAAAGGCTGTTGTCACCCCCACCGTGCCTTGAATATGTAGGGCTCAAAACACAAACCCACCTCCATAGGTATCACAAGGGATAAGAACCTTGACGTAATGCTACCCAATGCCAGAAGTCTAAACTGCAAGATGCATGCAGTCCAAACTCTCCTCAGCATGGAGAATGTTGATATCTGTTCTGTAACAGAAACCTGGGTCAAGGCTCACAAGAGCACCCTAACACTACCAGGTTACACCTCATACCATGCTTTACAGGCCCAAAACATGGAACAAACTACAAAAGGAGGGTGACTATCAATAATTGTCAAGGATAACCAAACCCCCAGGTTGGTACCACAGCAAGAAGCAGCATGGACTATCCACGGGCAAGTAACAGTGGCTAAAACTGCCTCCCAGTTTGTAGCCTGCTACAGACCACCCTCCTAATGCCAGGAACCACACTTGGCCTACTTCGGAACACATGAAAATATCAAGGTCTCTCCAAACAACATTATATTGGGTGACTAAAAATACTCAAACATAGACTGGGAGCATTATTCTAGCTCCAACACCCTAGGCCAAAGGTTCCTAGAATTCATAAACCAAAATGCTCAGGAACAACTTACCACTCCCACAAGAGGGGTAAGCATACTGGATGTGATAATCAGCAACATGGGTACTCTATGCCCAGATGAGAAGTGTATCCCTCACTGGTAAGATCAGACCATAGAGTAATCTCACTGGATATTCACATCCTGACCCTAATCCCTGGGCAGAAAACCACAGTGAAAAACATGTGTAAAGCAAATGGTGCACTCCTCCAAACTGATGTGGAATCCATTAAAGGCCTTGTGCCTGTGGAAAATATGGGCCAGACCTCAGAACCCTTTATAAATGCATTCTATGAAGACTGTCAGGAATGCATGGATTATGCAATCCCAAATAAAACCAAGACCCAATTCCGTACACGCAGGCATCTGGCCTGGTGGACTCCAGCCATTACCAAACCATGCAAGAGAAGGAGGAAGCTACTACATGATAGAGCAAAACCCAAAAAGGGAAGTAATCTCTGATCAGTATTATGGCAAAAAACTATGGCCACACATAAAATCCTCTAAGGCCAGCTACAACATGTTGAATCTGGGAATCTTGAGGCAATGTTACACCTGCCCCATGTACACAGACAACCCCCTCTTTCCCCCAACAAATACAAATATATGTGAGAGATGCAACTATTTATCCAAACTGGAGGCTGAGCTCTCTCAACTCAGTACTGGCAAAACCAGTCAGGAGGAGAAGGTAACCACACACACCACAAACCCAGTCTCACATAGACCTATCACAATTGCAAACCAAAGAAATAAACACACAAAAACATTCCCGGAGGCTCTAATTAAAAATCTACCAAATCAACAGAGGCCTCCAAAGCAGACACCCAAGCAACCACTACCTCAAAACATAGCACATGCAACACATAGTTCAGAAAGTCAGTGTGCCAAACAGTCACAGCCCTTAAGGACAAACAACATGCCTGATACACTTGCAATAGGTGACTCCATAGTCAGACATACTGATGTCCTGCTCACCAGACTGAACAAGGAAAAGGTTACAGTAAGCTGCCTGTTGGGCGCTAGAATCTGCCACGTAACACAAGCACTCAGGTCACTCCAAAGCAAGTACAAATATGACTCAGTCATTGTCCATGCTGGTGTAAATGACCTGAGACGTACCTCCCTGGACTACATGAAAAGAGACATAGAGGAGCTCTCTGATTATGTAGCCCATGCCGGTATGACCAGATTCACCAGCTGGACCAGAGAGGAGATTGACAACTGACCTTTGGACATGCTAGAATAGTATTGGGAATTCCTTTATAATTGACAAAACATAGGGCCAATGGGGAACAAGGTACTCAAGGGGAGTTTGTGAGGATGTAGTGCTTTTAATTTTTTAGTGCTGACTTATATAATTGCTTTAGTGAGCAAGTGCCAGGTAACTTAAATGCAATGTGTTACAGGTAACTTAAATGCAAAAATGACAAACAGTAGCTTTCTTTCAAGTGAAACAAGGAAATAAGTACAGTAAACAATGCAGATGTCACTAGGGATCCACAGAAGTGCTGAAAAGCCGCGTTTTAGGTGGAATTAGTGTTTCAGGGAAATAACAAGCAAACAAGCATACAAACAAAGCTAGATTCAGCAGCCTAGATCTAGTCTATGCTACAGCAAACAAGGTGTACCAATTTCAGTAAGAAACAGTTCAAATATGCAGGCACTATAAGCCTTTAACCAGAAATTCCCAGCTCAGAAGGGCAGAGTCCAGCCTCTCCTCCCACAAGAGTGCAGACCATGAACCTTCTTAATGTAAAATAAATGGCCTGAAGCCCAAGTGCTTAAACTAGAACTAATACACTTTTAGAATAACAGACACTGAACCCTCAATCTGCAGTTCCCAACTTAGAAGGATGTAAGCTACCTGTCCTGCCACCACAGTATCCTTGACATTTAATGAGACTCACCCTCCTGTCATAGTTAGTTCCGTGTTTTGGGGCTGTCAAGCATGGTATGAGGTGTAACCTAGTAGTGCTAGGGTGCTCTTGTGAGTCTTGAACCTGTTGTCTATTACTGCACAGATATCAACATTCTCCATGCAGAGTAGAGTTTGGACTGCATGCATCTTGCGGTTTACATGTCCGGCATTGAGTATCATTACTTCCATTTTCTTATCCCCTGTGCTACCTATGTAGGTGGCCTTGTGTTTTCAGCCTTACCACCAGAATGCAAAGATGTGCAGACATTACACTTTTGTAATTAATAGTTTTGTACAAAACAATACAATGACAATCATACTGTTAATGCATCAGGCATGCTGGGATATACCCACAGTGATATAATTACACTGTACTGTTAACAACATGATAATATTACTACACTTCTATGTAGTCACCCTGTGCATCAGCACCATGTTAACCTGTTCCTGCATCAATGTTACAGATTGCAGGAGGTGGCACAGTTTCATCATATGCACAGGGTGTGTACTTGGTATGCCTGAGTCTGCCACTGATACATCCAATCGACATGTATGTGTGTGCGTGTTAGTGAGGGACAACAGTACAAGATGGGGCAATGTTGATGCGGTGTGTGCATGTATGTGTTAGCCCTAGGTGTTAGCATTATGCATGTGTGTATGCATGCACACAGTTCCACCTCATGGCTGCCATATACGAGTGTTTGTGGACAGTCACAGACTGTACCTGCCAGGTCATACAGATCACTGTCTTTGGCCACGGACATGGTACCTGTGCCTGGCAGGGGTGCTACGGACAGTATCAGGTACTAAGCCAGACTGGGTACTGTCATCAGAAGCAGTTGGTTGATGACTGGACACATGTCCCTGCTGGGACTGTCCAGAGCCACGTGCACGTGGTCTCCTAGGGCGGTCTGATGACAGCACAGACCCAGCATTGCTGGGGCTGGTACTGGCACTATGGGAGCAGCTGTGGGTTTGTTGTCATCCGCGACGACTGCCAGCTGCTGATGTTGCTGGCATACGTCCACATCGATGCCTCAACCATCCTGCATTGCCCTGGCTCATGGACATGTAGTTGTGGAACAGATCTAATGTGTCCCCCCAATGTCTATCAATGACCTCGGTGAAATTACGGATGGCAGCCACAACATCACGCATAGTGTCATTCATAGCAGTGCGATGTGCTCTAAGCTCCCTCAGACCCTGTCTGGTGTACCATTCCATACGTGCCTGTGCCTGCATTACAGCTCAGAACATAGCTGAGGTTGAAAGACCTCTGTGGGCACGTTTGACAGGGGCAGTACGACCACGGATGCTCCCACGAGAACCCCTGGACATCTGCCTGTGTGGTACCATGTCAGGACTCTGGCCATGGCTGCTGTGAGGGGGATGCATGTGCCACTGATACCACATTACCCTGGTTAATGCCCACTGTATGCTGTCCCTCACCTAAGGACATTGGTGACAATGGATGTATTGGCAGGATGACTGTGCGCATTCATGGGGTTGACTGCTGTGTACTGTCGATTGGCTGACCAACAACAGACCCTGTCACACCTCCCTGTGCCATTACACATGTATCATCATTATCACTATCCCCAGCAGTGGCTTCAGGTTCCCTGCTGCACACCACCAGAGCAACACCAGAACCTGTGAGAGGAAGACAGGAGACACAGTTTACAATGTGTACACAATGTTGCCACAGATGCACACGGGCACATGCACACATGCACACATGGGCACATGCACACATGCACAAATGCTCACATGGGCACATGCACACATGGGCACATGCACACATGCACAAATGCACACTTGGGCACATGCACACACGCACACATGCACACATGGGCACATGCACACATGCACATATGGGCACATGCACACATGCGCACATGCACATATGCACACTTGGGCACATGCACACTCCTCAGTACATGAGATACAAACACACAGACACAAACACACCTGCACTCCAACACATAGCAATACTGTTTGAGAGTATTATTACTATTATTATCATTAGTATTAAAAGTATTGTTATTACACAGTCACCAGCATGGATTGGCTGCCTTGCTGTTACTCCAGAGGGACCTGCACAAATAAGACATTTATTGTCAGTGTGCACAATTGTGCCATTGATACTGTGAGTATGATACAGTACAGTAGTACAACAGTTGGCTTTCACAGGTCTACTGCTGATATTGAGAATATCAATCTTGCACAATAATTTCCAGGATAACAGCTACAAACACAGTACACATCTCACACGTGCATAAACTACCAGTGTAGAGAACAGTCATCTATAGATATGGCATCTTACCTGCACACTCCATGTCCACATGCTGGGTGGCTCCAGCCTCCATCATTACACACGTCTCTGAATGTTGTTGTTGTTGGGCTGGAGCCACAACACTTAGGAGGAGCTCCTCCAGTCTAGTGAGGGGGGTGTATAGGTGCCCCACCACCTGTGGCAAGCTGTTGCCTGTGGATATCAGATGCATGCTGATGGACATTTCTAATTAAATCACTGCAGTGATGGTGTACCTGGTCATATGTCTGGTTATGCATGCCTATGTCATTTACCCGATGGACAAGGTCTTGCCACAGTGCAGCCCTCTCCTGCTGGTTCTGGCTGGAGCGGGAAAAGAGTGTGGCAAAATCCCACACCAGGCTCTGGTGTATCTCCTCATCCTCTGCAGCCGAGTAAGAGGGGTTGTGCTGATGCACCATCGCCCTGGCAGGAAAAGAAAAATATGTGAGCAAGTAATATGGCACACATAATACTCTACTGTAGTGATATCACTGAACTGCCATATATAGCATCTGTCTGTCTATCAGGGGATACATATGTAAATGACCACATATCAGTGCTCAGCCAACAACTGTGTGACAGTGCCTGGCACACTCCATACAACAAACTAGTATACACCAGCAGTCGGCACACAGTTTGAGGTCCAATGCACAACCTCACACTGGGGGTATGTATCAAGGTAATGAATGGGGAACATTGTCATCCCATGCAATGCATGCAATGCATAGTTAAAATTTCAATGGTAATGCACCCTAGTATTTGCGGCCATACACCTACCTACACCGCAGTCATATACAGGGAACCACAGCACAACATATGGCAATGTAGTATGTTTGTATCCCAATACCTGACACATCTTTCTCTGTCCTCACACCAAGGACACACACTACCATGACAGACACAAAGTCATGCTGAGCAATCACACCATTACAGACCTTGCACACAGTCAGTGGCACACTCATTCCACCTCACATAATTGGCATTGCAATGAGTACATGTGTGTGTGCATTGTGTCATAGGTAGGTAGTATGCTATTGGCCCTGGGCCTACAGCAGCATACTGTTATGCTACCCTGCCCCTTGGGACACATGTAATGTGATTGTACTTGCTCCTGTCAAACAGTTACACAGGGTGACTCATATGGCATATCACCTATCTGCATAACATTCAACAGGGGTATGTCTGACATCTACTAATGAGGAGCCTTGCTTCTTAATGCTGGGTGGTTTACTCCAGGGTATGGCTTATTTGTGGGTAGGAACCTGTACCTCCACCATGTGCTCTTTACTGCAGTGCCAAGGATGACAGACATAGGTAATTTAGGCTGGGGATATTGTGAGGTGTTACTATGGTTGTTGGACAACTGTTATGGGTGTGACTTAACTATGTATATCCAGCAGTGGAAATCTCTGTGTAGGTAGTATGAAAGGCACTCTATCTGTGGTTTTGTCAGTCACTCTGCATATGTAATGTGTTTGAGGGCATTATCACTGTTTGTTCGGTATGACTGTGTCCTTCTCCCTTTTTGTAGTTGTCATGGCAGGTACATACCGTGTAGGACATTGTGAGGTGTAGAGGTATACAGTGACCTACATTTCCCTAGCTGACACACCATTTGTGCTGACACGTACCATGTACAGGGATTACAAGACTAGTGTGCCACTGTGAATATCAAAGGGGAGGCTATTGTACACTTGTTTCCCATGTTCCCTTCTGACACATCCAGTAGTAGGCAGGCAACCGCCTATGTGGTGGTTAGTGGTGAAAGTGTTTTGGAATGGGGTATGGTACTCCAGTATCCACACTGGTGTTCACTCCATGCCTTTGTCACCAGGCACCTGTTGCAATACATCTGCACACATGTGCCTCTCTCAGTATATATATATATATATATATATATATATATATATAGAGAGAGAGAGAGAGAGAAAGAGAGATATTCATATACATACATATCTCTAGACATTCATATCTGTCTGTATATGTGTATGTATCGATACATATCTATATATGTATGTGTCTATTACATATATATGTATATACATATTCTATCTATCTATCTATATATGTCTATCTGTTTATACATCCCTCTCTATCTATGTACACATATATGTATATATATATATATATATATATATATATATATATATATATATATATATATATATATATATATATATATATATATGTACATGTGTAAATATACATATATATATATATATATATATATTTTTTTTTTATTTACACATGAATACACACACTAACATACTGCTAAACATCCATTACTGTACAACCTACATTGTACGTTGTACTACAACCTACATTGATATGTGCACATAGCAACCTTCAAATACATATGTATGTCCAGCCTTCACTAACAGTTGCAGTATGTCCCCTGCCCTATGCACATCTTCATATATATATATATATATATATATATATATATATATATATATATATATATATATATATAGATACAGACTGCTAACACATATGGAGGGTTCACAGTATGTAGATTATTAGATTATGTAGTTTACATTACCCACTGCTGTTTGGGATGGCTTGCTGCTGGCTGGCCTGCTGATGGTTGGCTTGATGGTTTTTATTTATTTTTTTTTTCTGGTCTCTCTCTCTGTCTCTCTCTCTCTCTGTCTCTCTCTCTCTGTCTCTCCCTCCAGTTGTTGCAATGAAACTATTGCATGTGTGGACTGGGAGTACAGGCTGCTTTTGTAGGTATCTGCACATGTGCATGTGATGGCCTCTGCACCAATTGTTAGCCAGCATTTACTAATTGCATGCAGCCTGCTGTCTGGTAATTGCAGTTCTCACTGTGATTTCAGGACACTGCTATAAAATGTTAGATTAGGTAGGTGTAGCCCTTTCAGATTGTCAAGGTGGGGACCATGCTGGTATGCTGTGGACACTGTTCTGTGAGTGTAAAGGTTGGTATGTCTCTCATATTTAAGGCTTTGTTGTAGGCACTGAAATGCATGTTGTACTGAAACCTGACTGTTGCTTCTTCCAGTTCATTCTTCTCAGTGTGTATGTTAACTGACACCTAATAATACTAATACTGTTTAAATGGGAGTATGTGCTTTCCTGTGGGATTTGTGGATTAACTGGTATACAACAGTGGCTCTTGCAATTTGTTGCTATGGCTTCACTATTTAGCCTTTACATTCACTCCTTGAAGGCCTGCTAGGTGTCATTACTGGAATGTGTTGCTATGGCTTTCCTATTTTCCATTTACATTCACTCCTTGTAATGCTTGCTATATTTCTTTCAGCAGCAATTCCTTATATGTTTGGTGTGGTTTGGTGGTACTGCATGCAGTCTGGTCTGGCCAAGGTGTGGGGCTTGACACCTACAAGGGTATTTTATTTTGCTGCTGAGCAGTAGTGGGGCCTTGTACTTTGTACTAACAGTTATGGATATCAGGCACATGCAGCGCTTGTAAACTGCTATACTGTCCTTATTTTATTAGTTGGATACATCCTTTGATATTTCTGGGTTGTACTCCTACATGAGGGTGTGCTTATGGAAGCAACTCTACAGCTATTCACAGAGTGTGTGACAGCAGACAGAATGATATGCCTCTGAGTTTGTGACACTTGCAGGCCTCAGATACTCTCAGGTGTATCTTTTATCAGCCTCAGGGAATGGTACATATCAGTGGGATACACCCATGATATATTTCAGATATTCTGCAGTTGTGACTGTGGGGTATTTTGAGCATATGTATTACTACACCATTTCTGACATGCAAGTAGTGCATACTTTAAGTAATTGAGAGTTACCATTACGTGGGATTCCACACCTTTCTGCCTACTGTTAGTACATTTCACAGGGAGTCAGTGGGGCACAGTTAACATTTGTTTGCAAATCAGGAACATCCCTGTAAATCAGTCACAGTTGCGAGGTCTGGCCTCTTACCTATTTAAATATGGTGGTGTTTATCCTGCTCTGATAGTGTGTGTGGTTTGCAAGGTGCTACTGTCACATTATTACCTACTAACTACCTACTAGCATGGCTGTTTCTCTTCTCACACTAATGTAATGCAAATCCACAACAATTGCCAGTACAGATACAAGAAAAGCTTTGTGTAATAGCCTTCCTATACTCCCTTTACATTCAGTCCTACTATTTCATGATATATTGCTTTCAGCTCAAAGTTCTTGTATATCAGTTATGGCTTAGTGGTAAGTCATGCAGACTAGTGTTTCCAAGGTCCTGGATTCGAGACTGACAGAGGAATTGTATTTTGCTGCTGAGAGCAGACTACAGGCCTTGTCATTCAGAGTGACTAAGGCACTTTTAAGCAGTTGTAAGTGGGTTAGTGCTGGTTTGCACGGTGCTCACGCATGCACACTGTTGCTTAGCTTCATGCACACATGCTTAGCTAAGTGCACACAAGTGCACACCCGCTTACAATTGCTTAAAAGTGCTTACTCTCGCGCACAACCATGCTATTTTCTTTTAAAGAAAAGAAAATGGGGAGATAGGAAAGTGGTGTAAAGGGGCCACAAAGAGGGTAGGACAGTAGGAAAACAAGCTAGGAATTTGCAGGAAGGATGTAGGAAAGGCCCATAGCTGCCCATTTCTTTATCAGCAACAGCTGTGCATATGTGTGTAATTTGGTGTGAAATTTGAAACCTTTCACCCCTGAGAGAGGGGTGAGGACAACAAAATATGTTGTACAGCCAATTGTAATTACCATTTCACATGTCCAGCAGACATGTCTGCAAAATGGGCAGCTATGTATGGGGCGTAATTTTTTTGCGGCAACAGAGTGCCCTTTTTTTATTTTTTTTACAGGTGAGAGTGGAATGTGAGGTACAGGAAGTAGGTATATTTGGGGAGGTAGGTAGGGGAGGTTAACAGACAAGACAAACAAGATGCATACAGGGCGGAGTATGACACATATGGGGGGGAAACACAATTGACGGGGACTGATGTTTGGATATTGCGAGCCCATGAGCCCACAGATGGTGACAGTGAAACTGAGATCCCCACTCATGGGCAGTTGCCACTGCACCTTCACTGCCCAGGACGGGGCTGTGCTGGGGGCTGTGTAGGATGGGCAGCAGGCACACCTGTGAGTTGCGCCACCAGTGCCTCAAGCTGGCGTAGGGGTTCAAGCACAGAATGCCTGATCTCGCTACGTACCACAGACCGTACACTTTGGAGGGTGAGTGGACGTTCTCCTCCGGCCACGCTTGCAGAGGGGGGAACGAGCCCCATCCCCTGCAGCGCTTCCACCCGAAGGTGGCACAGGGCCACCGGAGGAGGTTCCGGCCTGGGTACTAGTGCTAGGTGCACTCGCCAGCTGAGGTGGGAGAGGTGGGTCCGCTGGAACCCGCCTTCCCTGTTGTCCTATGTTTAGCAATATTTTATGACATTTTGGGTTAGTAACAAACAATACCATTCAAAATTAGTTGTAACAGCATGCATCAGTATTCCCATTAACCAAACACCCATGAATTCCAAACATTGAACAGCAAGCTTAACACATGCATATTTTGAACAACAGTACACAATCCAACAGCATGCAGGGTTGATTGATGGCAACAGGCCATCAGGTTTGGATATGTGAACAGGGCACATGCATCAACGCACATGCAAATATTTATGAACCAACAGGACAAATGTCCATAGGAATTAATTGTGAATGCACATACCCAGTTTGGTGTGGAATGGCATTATTTGTGAATATAGGGTAGGGTGAAGAAATATTTCATTAACCACTTCAACTACCTATACATATGCTGTACATTTCTAGTAGCTGCAGATATATATACCCTACAGGTCTTAGTACAGTTTCCTATATGTAACCTTAGGAATGTTGGTGATGGGACTGTTACTGCTACATTAATATACATTGCATTTTTATTCATACACGTTCATATCTGGCTGTGTTCAGGTACAGCATCCTGCTACATTTGATTTATATGGCTCTAGACAACTGTGGATGTTCATTATTTCATACAACCATACTATCTCCATATTGCAAGGGTGCAGCAACATATACAAATTGTGGGACAGACACATTCCAGCTTCAGTACTTTATTACAAACATTTCACTGTTTGATTGTGGCTGTCTCATTCATCTCATTATGTACTGACTGCAGTATACTTTATTCAAGAGTTATTACAGCTTTCTTGGTTGATTCATACTTCTTTCTCACACTCTCACTTGTTTTATTTTTACAATTCAAGATGGTACTTAATTCTAGGCATTATTAACATGTCTTACTTGGTTACAACAATCCTTTCCAACAGACTCACTTGTTTCATATGGCAGATTTTAAAAGGGGATGTATTTGACACATGTCTACTGTCTTTAGCTTGCTTACCACTAATTTTCAGGCTGCAGCAGGTTATCTGATATTACAATAAAGGTGGAAAATCTCTATTTCAGACTTGTTTAATTTTTATTTCTGGATTACAGGCTGCATCACTTATCTAATCATACAGTACTAGCAGAATCTTTCTTCTAGTGTTACTTGAACTTTATTAATATGTAACTATACTGAACTCTTTTACAAGCTGTCTCACTTATATTCTATAACAATTACAGAAAAATAATTACTAACCTGCCTGGTGGCGCAACCGCACCAGCCTATCACCATAGGCTCGCCAATTCGTGGAACCCGCACCTGCAGCTGTAATATAAATGAAGTAATATTGGAACATACATCTCCATGATATCAGCTAGGATAATTTCTTACATACGTAATTACATGGATACTTACTCAGTAGTGGGGCGTTGGGCATTTGCCGGGCCTCCTGGATCCAACGGTTCAGTTGGTCCTGCTTTCGTCTCTTCAGGTCCGCATGGTGGTGATGGACCTGTTCACCAATCCTTGGTATGCCTGTGGCACTGGTGAGATCATGTGCCAACTGGTTCCACACCTCTGTCTTGTACGCACCCCACAGAACCTGGCCCTGCATGAGCTGAGCCTCATAATCATGGACTAGGAGCCAAACAATATATTTGGACTCCTCAACACCCCACCTCTGTGCTCAGAAGCGACTGCCCTCTCCTACACCTGCCATCCTGACTGCAAATAGGTTCCACAATCAGTTATGCTGTGTATTCCCGCCTATGGGGCTTATATATGCCGTTTTCCCGCACTTATCTGTGATTGGCCATTTTGGAAATGTATCAGCTTGAAAAAACCTGCTTTGTCATGCTTCTATTTCCATTCATTCCTATATATATGCTAATACTGCATTTCTCAGCACAACTGTCATGGCTTAGTGGTTCAGTACTTTGACTATGGTGCACGGTATCCTGGGTTCGAGCCTGGGCATTGCTTTTTTTATTTTATGACTGTCTACACAGGCTAGGAGGTGTGTCTGTGTAAAGGCGGCTTTGATACAGCCTGCCCTACATTGCCCGCCGTTAAGCTGGTTGGCACGCTGCGCAGCTCCGCAAACGGGTTACACTGCTTTACACATCATTTGGCTATGAGCACGCATATTACGCTGTGTGAGGCGCTGCTCAGCTACGGGCACACAGTTTCAGCGTGTTAAAGCGCTGCTCAACTCTGGCCACTCATATTACACCTGTTAAACCACTGCTCACCTGCAGGCAGTCATACTCAGCTTGGTAGAGTGCTGCTCAGCTATGGGCACTTATACATTTTTTTTTTATTGTATCAGATTTCTTCAAAAATACATGGCCCATTTCATTACATTTTACTTAAATTATAGTTATATATATGTACATATATGTCAGGGGATTGTTTTGTGCTTATTTCACTGAAAATAGAAAATGATGTTGTTGGGGCTCGAACTGTGACTACCTCCTCTTTGGCCAACGTCTCTACCGCTACGCTATTGCTACTTGGCTTAATTTGCATATTTAGATCTTTTATGCTTTTCCAATGACTGCTAACTGTGGCTGAGCGAAGGGCACACCCGTGCAAACGAGCGCAATTACGGGCAAACATTTTTGAAATTATAAAAAAAAAAATTAAACTGTTAATTTTTACGTTTTACATTACAGTTGGGTTTATAGTCTGTGGGGGCATGTGTGGTGTTGTGCTTTTTGACATTTCCACGGACTTGCTCGTGGGAGTTTCCTTTCAGGACTGTGGCTCTTCTGGGGGCGTGTCCCTTTGCAGGACTCGCTGTGCGGACACGCCCCCTACTTTCCTACACGGACCGTGTTAGCCTAGGGTGTGATTCAGCATGCCCTCATGAATATGCATGGCATGCTGACATCACACCGTTTAACTGCAGCCTCCATGTAAGACTTGCTAACTCTTACACGGAGGTTTCGTGAATCCTGCCCTGTATCTTTCACATCTAACATTTTCATCTGAGGTGTTCTACTCTCTATACACAAATTTCCTGAAATTGGGTAAACTGATTACTTGTGTTACAGATAAGGCATGTCTGCAAAATAACTTGACTAAATTAAACATTTGGGTGCAGGAGAATAATATGCTGATAAATGCATAAAAAACTAAGCATATGAGATTTGGGAGACATAAAATGAAAGGTGAATATTTAATACAGCACACAGTGATTGAAACTGTATACTTGTTTAAGGACCTGGGTATATGGGTAGATTCAGCTATGAGTTTTTCTAATCATATCAGCTGGTTGGTTAATGATAGTTATAGAACTATAGGTTGTATAAAAACATTTATAAAGTCTTAGGAAATCAAAGATGATGAAGTCATTATTTGTTAGTTACATTAGACCCAAACCTGAGTATGGAATAACAATATGGAAACTCTATAAGAAAACAAGCATGAGTAAACTGGAAGGAGTACAATGGAACTATACCAAGGGTATCCATGGATGTGAAAATTCAATTTATTATGAAAGACTAAAATGTCTGAACTTGTACAGTGTCTCTTATGGATATCTAAGAGGAGATCTTATTCAAGTATATAGGGAATTTAGAGACAACTACCTCTGGGAATGTTTGGGGTTATCAAAAAGTGCTACAAATTATTAGACAACCTGTGTAGAAGATTCTATAGGAATGAGAAGTGTACTAATTGGTTTCTGATAGAGTAGCTGATGCATGGAACAAACTAACAAATTACATTAAATCAAGTACTAGTTTAGATATTTTTAAGAACAATCTGGACACTTATTATGGGAACAAGTATTATGGTATATTGGCAAGCTAGAATGGCTTTTAATGTCTGTGCTTGAAATATTTGCATGTATGTATGTATGTATGTATGTATGTATGTGTATTTGGGAAATGGGTGAAATACTGTATTGAATCCAGGTACAGCAATATTAAAGAAGTAATTCTATATTTTTAAAACATCATGTGGGCCTGCCCATAAATCTTTTTAATCCAGTGTGCCAACATTTTGGTCATTTACGCTTGTCATTCTCCATGGTTCCTTAATTTCTTCTTATATAACTGTTTTAAAGTAATTGCTTGTACATATTGTATTTTATATATATATATATATATATATATATATATATATATATATATATATATATATATATAGTATATGTATTATACGTATTGTATTATATATAGTATACATATTACACGTATTGTATTATATATATAGTATATGTATTATACGTATTGTATTATATATATAGTATATGTATTATATGTATTATATTATATATATAGTATACGTATTATACATATTGTATTATATATATAGTATACGTATTATATGTATTGTAATCAGAATGATACCTATCTCTTCCCATAGTTAAGTATGTTACACTTCTTTTCACCAGATCCAAGACTATTATATGTTTAACTAATCTTGCAATTTCGACAATACATTTGAGATGCAGACATACTGCTTGCCTTATAATGTTCTTTATATTTTAAAATCCAAAAATGTCCATCTACTTTAACTTCATGCAAGAAAACTGAACAGCAGAGGCTTCCTTATAGAGCCCTGTTGAATGTGACTGACTTACCTTTGCTAGGTAGGATAAGAAAATTCCTACCCTTACATGTTGCTTTGAATTATTTAATTATTTTTACCTTATGAAAAACAGATCCATTAAATTAAATTTACATAATGTTTGAATAATTCCAGTACAGGGAAACTTTTAGCCAGCTACAGGTAGGACATGTACATAATTAATCCGTCATCCATGGACACTGTTTCATTTTCAAAGAAACCGACAAAATGTTTATTTATTAATTTGCAAATACCAAGCTTCGTTCAAAACTTCATCTCTTAAAATAACAGTAATGAATATGAGATACAATACAAGACCCAGACAGTGACACCAGAGGACAGAAAGAATAATCAACAAAAGAACGTATCAGTAAGTACAATGCCCCCTTTGGTATGCACCTAACCAGGCATTTCCAATAATTGGAACATCCACAGAGGTTCCTCACTAAGAGAATACAGGGCGTAAGTAATATGTCCTATGCTGACCGCCTCAAGGCCGTATCCTTGTATTCTGTCTCCTCCAGGCTCTTGAGGGGAGATCTATGCCTGGCATACAGGGCATTGTCAGACCCCACTCTGATGAACCTCCTGCATATCCACAAAACAAACAGCACCAGAATTATCTATTCTAAAGACTTAAACATTGCCTGTGATATAAATAGGACCTGCTGGAGAGATAGATATGTATCCCAGAGACTACCCCGTCTATGGAACAGGCTCCCCATCCATGTGAAGCAGAGTTCCTCCCTATCCCAATTCAAGTGCAACTTGGACAATTGGATGTGAAACTGGAAATTCATCCCTGGTTTGACACCTATGTCTCTAATGGACACAGGTAATCTGTAAATGGTTCATCTCCCAGTCCCATGCTTGCACTTATCAAGGGTAGCAGAACTTGTCAGAGATTTAGGGTGCATGGCTAGGCTTAAAAAGGCCCTTGTGGTCGTTAGCCTAGTAAACACCTATGAACCCATGAACCTATAAGATATAGAAGGCATGATCCACCCTTGACCAGTCTCTAATGGTCCTGCTCAAGGATATATAGGTTACTGGTATTGAGCAGACTGCTGTATGATTTTCAATATCTAACATGATCCTTGCTTTGTGCATGTGAACCATAATTTCTTGGTCTTTGGACATAAGCAGTCTTTACGGGATAACTGAAGAATATTGTCAAGGAGTTAAAGGGGTGTCTTTACATTTTTTTTTTCAGAAAATGCAATGGACATTTTATGGATTCATTCTGCTGTGCTGATGGTATGGAGTAATAGTGAGAAAGCCGCTAATATAATTGCTAGTCCACAACACAGAGACAACATTGAAATGGTACCCAAAACGTTTGACATTGTGTTCTGTGGGTGTACATCCTCCTTATACCCACATGCAGGAGATTTCACTGCTTAAACCTCCTTGTTTTAATATAATCATCTTCTCAGAGGTGGCCATACGTTGGAGGAGTACTGTTTACACCATACAATAAAAATGCCATTATTTGGTTAATTCTGAACAAATGTGTATTTTAAACAGATGTCTCTTGTCTGCTGTCCTTCTACAGTTACTTTAAAATGCACTTTATTACTTTGTCATGCTTTAACTTTGCAATTGTGTTGATTGCTAATAGGGTAATATCTTCTGTATTATGAAGCACTATGTGTCCTGTTACAATTCAAGTTTAATGACTGCATCTTCATGTTTGGAAATTGGCCAAAATCCATAAAACAAGGTATGAAATATTTTCGTAAGACTAAAAAGCACTGTGAGGTTAACAGTTAAAATGCAATGCTTCTCAATTTTCCTTTCAACTTCTTGACATAGTTACAGAATAATTTTCTGTTGCTCTCCGTCATTGGCACTAATTATTTCTATAGTCTTTTTAGATGATTCAGTGGCTCTCATTTGTGACAGTAGAAAGTAAAATAGCTGTTTTAGATCAAAATTTAACTCATTAATACCTGTGTGATGAGGAATGTCACACCTCTAGCAGTCTACACACATCCTTACTTTCCAAAGCATTTACTGGGAAATCAGCTTAAAAAACATAACTCAAAGAAATGTAAATATTTTATGAACAATAAAAGCCATCACAATGGTTCAAACAGAAATGTTATCAGTAAAAAGCCTTCTTTACATTGATAATAGTACAGTCACAGTCTTAATATCAATGCTAGATGACAGTTTTATGTTATTTTTCATCTAATCATTGTCATTATATAATATTTAATGTAAAAGTTTATGACAGTTTGCCCTGCAAGTAACCCACGGTGAGCATGATGACTTAACAATGCACAAAGAACTGTGTGATTCAGAAAAGGAAAAGCATATTTATCATATACCATGCAGTTTGCACCAGATGTGAATGAATGTTGCACATCACCACTGGATGACATCATTCCAGTAGTACCACACCACACATGGATGGACAGCAGTCAGAGAATGTTTATAGTGTTTGGAAGGTGGACAGCAGACTGCAGATGTGTGCCCACTCATGTTAATACTGCATATACAGCTTGGAGCTGTTCAAGTGTAAAGGACTGCATAACAGGGTGTCTCTGTGCTTCCATGTCTGTTAATAGCTTAAACAGTACTTGTGGGTATATAGATGTACTAGAGCATGCAGCAGGATGCAGCTGAGTGTTATTCCATGTAATAGCCCACTAGGTCCTTTAATGTTATTTTGCAGTACTTGGAGGGTACAGGGCAGAGTACAGCCATACACCTGCTCCTGTTTATAGTACAATGGACACACAGTGGGGTGTAGTGTATTATTCTAAGGGCACACATCAGAGTGCAGTTATGCTACCACCCATTTTTACTACATTTGACATGTGGGTGCTATGCATTTTTCTAAAGAGTCATTTACAGGTGTAGCTTTGCACTTGCATGTGTTAGTAGAACACTACATGCTTCACAATGGAATATTTTATTGAATGAGGTATACAGTGCATTGCAGCTATATATGCTCCCCCATGCATAAAGACACAAGCTGCTTTGGGGGGTATTAATGCCACTACTCAGGGTGTACAGCAGTACTATACTACTTGTAAGTGGATATCTTTAAATACAGTACTTAGAGGTAATGCGTATTGCTGTCTGCAAAATAGCTTGTAACTGGCAATACATGTCCACACAGCCTAGCATATGAGTATATAGCTTCACCACATAGGATACCTGAGACAGTAGGAGAGCTGGACTTTTGAGGCTGCTGCTCCCACTTGCCATAGTGCAGGCACTCCAACAGAAGAAGGCATCTATTTATTTTATTTTGTACTTCATTTTTTTTCTGTTTTTGCTGCCTTTTTAATTTAATGAGTATTGGAGGTTTCCGGTATCCTCTTGTTGTTTTAGATCAAATATATGCTTTCAATTCTTTGTCTTCTTCTGTAGGCGCATGGCTACTATACCAACACAGTATACCCATGTGCTGAAGTCAAACATCATAGATATGTCCCACCAGTGCTAATGTTATAGTTAATGTCTTGATGTAATACATAACTAATGGAGATGTACAGTAGGGTATGGTTATGATACGTGACTACAAGTGCCTTATGTTCCAGGGCTCTCTACACTCAGTTTTCATTATATGAATAAAACAAGTAAGATTTTCCTATGGAATTTCAATAAAACTTGGCACATACTAAGGAAATGCATGATAGCACATGACCTCCTTAAAAGTGAATACATAAATCTACAGGGGAGTGTAATACAAAAGTATGCAGTACATGGCAGTGTAAAGGGGATATAAAATGACCTGTGAAGAAATTAAAACAAACAGAAGAAATGTTAGCAAGCTGGGCTATCTCTCAATCTGTGTGTATGTGTGTAAGCATGTATATGTAGGTGTGTGTGTGTGTGTGTGTACAGATGTGTGTGTGTGTGTGTGTGTGTGTGTGTGTGTGTGTGTGTATATATATATATATATATATATATATATATATATATATATATGTGTGTGTGTATATATATATATATATATATATATATATATATATATATATATATATATATATATATATATATGTGTGTGTGTGTGTGTGTGTATATATATATATATATATATATATATATATATATATATGTGTGTGTATGTGTGTATATATATATATATATATATATATATATATATATATATATATATATATATATATATATATGTATGTGTGTATATATATATATATATATATATATATATATATATATATATATATATATATATATATATATATATATGTATACAGTGGATATAAAAAGTTTACACACCCCTGTTAAAATGCCAAGTTTTTATGATATAAAAAAATGAGACCACAACAAATCATTTCAAAACTTTTCCCACCTTTAATGTGACCTATAACCTGTACAATTAAATTGAAAAACAAACCAATCTGTTAGGGGAAAAATATAAAAAATAAAAAATGTACAATAAGCTGGTTGCATAAGTCTGCACACCCTTAAACTAATACTTTGTTGAAACACCTTTTGATTTAATTACAGCATTCAGTCTTCTTGGGTGCACACCTGCCATCAATTAAAGAGACTCTGATTAACCCAAAATAAAATTCAGCTGTCCTAGTAGGATTTTCCTGACATTTACTCAGTTGCCTGTTACAGCAAAAGCCATGGTTCGCAGAGAGCTTAAAAAGCATCAAAGTGATCTCATTGTTGAAAGGTATCAGTCAGGAGAAGGGTAAAAAAAATGTCCACAGCATTGGATATACCATGGAACACA
Organism: Protopterus annectens; assembly: GCF_019279795.1. Classification (NCBI taxonomy): domain Eukaryota; kingdom Metazoa; phylum Chordata; order Ceratodontiformes; family Protopteridae; genus Protopterus; species Protopterus annectens. The sequence goes on from NC_056734.1 coordinate 709,054,843, forward strand.
GTAAAGACAGTCATCAAAAAGTGAAGAAAATATGAGACAACAGTGACGTTGCAAAGAACTGGACATCCCTCCAAAACTGATGAAAAGACAACACAAAAACTGGTCTGGGAGGCTGCCAAGAGACCTACAGCAACACTGAAGGAGCTTCAGGAATTTCTGGCAAGTACTGGTTGTGTACTACATGTGACAACAATCTCCCATATTTTCCGTATGTCTGGGCTATGGGGTAGGGTTGCAAAATGGAAGCCTTTTCATACACAGAAAAACATCCAGACCTGGCTAAAATTAGCAAAACAATACATCAAGTCTTCAAAAAGCATATAGGAAAATGTGTTATGGTCTGATGAGACCAAGGTTGAACTTTTTGGCCACAATTCCAACAGGCACGTTTGGTGCAAAAACAACATTTCACATCACCAAAATAATACCTTCCCCACAGTGAAGCATGGTGGTGGCAGTTTCATGCTTTGAGATTGCTTTTCTTCAGCTGGAACTGGGACTTTAGTCAAGGTGGAGGGAATTATGAAAAGTTCCAAGTACCAGTAATGTTTGGCCCTGATGAAGAGGAATTTCACTTTTCAACACGATAATGGCCCCAAGCATACATCCAAAATAACAAAGGAATGGGTTCACCGGAAGAAAATTAAAGCTTTGAAATGGCCCAGCCAGACCTAAATCCAATAGAAAATCTGTGAGTTGACCTGAAAAGGGCTGTGCACAAGAGATGCCCTCACAAACTGATAGATTTAGAGCGCTTTTGCAAGGAAGCGTGGGCAAATATTGCCAAGTCAAGATGTGCCATACTGATAGACTCCTACCCAAGAAGACTGAATGCTGTAATTAAAACAAAAGGTGCTTTGACAAAGTATTAGTTTAAGGGTGTGCACACATATGCAACCAGCTTATTGTACTTTTTTAATTTTTTATATTTTTTCCCCTAACAGATTTGTTTGTTTTTCAATTGACTTGTACAGGTTATAGGTCACATTAAAGGTGGGAAAAGTTTTGAAATGATTTATTGCGGTCTCATTTTTTATATCACAAAAACCTGACATTTTAATGTGTGTGTGTGTGTGTGTGTGTGTGTGTGTGTGTGTGTGTGTATGTGTGTGTGTGTGTATATATATATATATATATATATATATATATATATATATATATATATATATATATATGTATGTATATCTATAGATCTACTTCTAAACCTCAAACCTCATATAACTGAACTTCATTTTCCCGAGGCGAAAATCGCGAAACCTGAAATACTGGAATGGCAAATTTTTCCCAGGGTAAGTAAACATTTGCCCAAACTTACAAGAAACACACACCAAAGTAAAACCCACTTAGGTGGGGGGCTATGCCCCCTCAAACACCACCAACTATATATATATATATATATATATATATATATATATATATATATATATATATATATATATACCAACTCCAGGATCGCACTACATGTAGTGGAGAAAAGGACATATTAGTCAACTGTTTACTTACCCTGGGAAAAATTTGCCATTTGGGTATTTAAGCTTTTATGATTTTCGTCTTGTGAAAATGAAGTTCAGTTATATGAGGTTCATGGTTTAGAAGTAGATCTGTATAGATGTGTGTGTGTATATATAGAAATATATATATATATATATATATATATATATATATATATATATCCCTATCACAACACTTGACACGCCACAAAGCCAACACCCAAAACACCGACACCAAAAGACCGAAAACGCACAAAACCGACAACTCACAAAACCGAACACCATAACACAGACACCCAAAACGTAAACTACACATTACACACAACTATACATGCACTAACCGCAAACCAAACCCTAACCCTAAGGTCCGACACTACCGCACACTTACCCTACCCGCACCCTAACCCTAACTCACTTAACCCGGCATTAAACCTAAAGTCCATCACTATCGCACCCTAACCCTAACTCACTTAACCCGCCACTAAACCTAAAGTACATCACTATCACACACTTACCCTACCCGCACCCTAACCCTAACTCACTTAACCCGGCATTAAACCTAAAGTCCGTCACTATCGCACACTTACCCTATTAGCACCATAACCCTAACTCACTTAACCCGCCACTAAACCTAAAGTCCGTCACTATCGCACACTTACCTTACCCGCACCCTAAGTCCGACACTACCGCACACTCACCTTTCCCGCACCCTAACCCTAAATCCCTCACTATCTCATACTTACCTGTCTGCTCCCTAATGCTAAATCCCTCACTATCGCACACTTACCGAGTTGCGCTCACACGTTGCCCATGTCGGTGTTTCGGCTGTCGGGATTTCACCTTGTCGATCATCTGTCTCGTCGGTCTTCTGGAGTCGGTCTTCTGAGCGTCGGTGTTTTGGCGTGTCAATCAAGTCAAGGGGACCCATATATATATATATATATATATATATATATATATATATATATATATATATATATATATATATATATATATATATATATATATATATATATATATATATATATATATATATATATATATATATATATATAGAGGTATAGATATATATGATTCCGTATTGGTTTAGCGAAGTTTCAGAACTCTGAACATCATAAGGTTTAGACCATATGATCGAACTTTTGAAACTTCAAAACTAAAATAAAATAAAAATATTGTTTTACGTTTTTGAAGGGGAGCAAGCCCCCCCTGCACCCCCTCACCTCCTTAAATTTACATTTAAATATACTGACTCTGAGATGACAATACAGTGAAGAAAATGGTGAAGTTCACATTCTGTGCTGTACTGCGATCTCAAGTCAAAACCGTCTAAGTTTCAAAACTTCAGTCATATGGTTTTGGCTGTATGATGTTCAAAACTTCAGTAATCCAATGGGGATTCATATAGTTATAGATAGAATCAGTTTGTTTGTTTGTTTGTGTCTTTCGGCTTTTCCCGGTTAGGGGTCGCCACGGTGGAACTCCAGTCTGCTAATGATTAGTAGTGGATTTTTACGTACCGGGTTACCAGCCCTGATGCACAACCTTCAACGAAGGCACGCCCCATTCACGTATGCCTCCACACAGAAGACGCTCTAGCTGAGAATCGAATGGGACAACATCTTACTATGAGGCATCAATGCTACAGCAGCACCACCACTGAAGTTTTTATAGATAGAATCAGTTAATATGGTCAAATTTACATAACTGGTCAACTAAACAGATGTTCGAGGGTGCAAGACACCAAAGGTCCTAGGGGTGGAGAATATGCACTTTTCCCCAGTATTGTGACAGTCAGGAGTTAGAATAATTAATTAGCAGACCCCCGTGCAAATTTTTTTTTTTTTTTGCATCTGCTGAGAAATTTCTTTGGTGCATGCAATTGATGTGTCAACGTTTACGTTTTTGGTGTTTTGTTGTCAATGTTAGCAATGTTGGCATTTAGGTTTGTTGGTTTTACTTAGTAGACAGATATATATCTTTATATGGGTCTACTTCATGACATTGAAATGTCATAATGTTGAATTTCATAACATTGAGACCATAACATTGAAAATTCAAAACACTGAAAATCCAAAACATTGAAGACTCAGAACATTGAAAGTGTGCTTCATAACATTGAAAACTACATTGCACAAGTATACAAGATCCCTTCCACCTACAACACCACCTAACTAACAAACACACTTTCTACTACGTTTTTGAAGGGGGGCAAGCTCCCCTGCACCCCCCAATGTGGGGGGCTCTGCCCCTCACACCTCACATAAATTAAATATACCAACTCCAAGATTGCACTACAGTGGAAAAAAGTTAATTTCCAATTGAAGCACACTTTCAATGTTCTAAGTTTTCAATGTTTTGGGATTTAGATGTTTTGGTCTCAATGTTATGAAATTCACCTTTATGAAATTTCAGTGTTATGAAGTAGACCTCTCTATATATAGTTAGATAGCTAGATAGATAGATACAAAACAAGGCAGTGGTACAACAGAATGCAATGGGACTTGATTCAGAACCATGGTATCTGTGCAAAAGCAACAGTACAGCTTGAAAAAGCAATATTTTTTTCCAGTCAGGTACTATACACACTGCAAGCAAAGTAAGGTATAGGTATTCATGAGAGTGCACCATGATGGCCATGTCCATATTTCAACAGTAAATTGACATTATAAAGGACATGATGCAACCAGCAGGATGCAAGCTATTTATCTTTTTTCACTTTAAACCATTTTTATTCAATTCACAGTACATGTTTCAACATAGATAACATCACCATCTGACATTTAATTTATGTACAAAACACAAGTTTATCTGCATATCAATCTGTCTTATTTTGTTTAAATGATTACATTTTATTCTACTTTCTCTTCCTTCACAGCCATCTGTAACTTAGATGCATGTGTTACTTCACTGCAATTTTTCTAATCCATGATTGTATGTCACTCTTTGTAGCTTTTCTCTTTTGCTGTCCTTCCTTTACAGCTTTTAGCTTTTCTTATTTAATTTGTTCTTTTGCCCCTTGTTTCTTCATATGCGCCTGTATAAACAACAAATCTGCTTCTTGCCTTTCTTCCACATGTTCCTCTTACTCGTCAGCCCTAAGGGACACAAAAGTCAGCCATTTGCTGCCTCACTCCTACAGACCTCCTTCCAAATTGCCGTCATTACAGCCAGTCCCTTGTTAGTGATTGAGAGAATCACCACAAGGGCCAGTTATCTACCTCTCTCTCCACATCTCAGCACTCTGTCATATTCCACTAGTCATCCTCCCATAACCTTTTTGGTGGTTTTATACAATTACAGATGGAGTAATCGAAGACGAAAATCCTTACCAGCATGATTTTGCTCTACTAATTACCTGCTTATCCTTCAGTCATCCTGTTATACTTTGTCTGTACCCCATATCTCTGTCTCTCCCCATCTTTCCCATTGTTTTGTCGTCCCATTCTTTCTTTCCACTTAAGTCCCTGTAAATTTAACATATCCACCTTTTACTGAACATGCCCTAGTCTTCCTCACTTAGTGTACTTACTCCATCTACTTTCTTCCTCCCTTCTTCTCTAACAGTCAGCCTCAGTCTCCTCATTATGTTGTGATACAAGTCTCCCATTTCAGTACCAACTCCCTCTTGTAATCTTTCTGCCATAATCCTGCACCTTTCTTTCCTCCTTTAAATCCAAAATGTCATTTACTCTCTTCCTTCCATTTCTTGAACTGTATCCTGAATATGCCTTTCTGACAGTCATTTAACTCATCTCTTACCCTCACTGCTTTCTCCCCCTCTGTTAACAACTCCTTCCCTGTACACATCATGACTGACAAACTAGTGGCCCTGTCTACTCCACTACTTACCCAATATCTGCTGATCTCTACCTAATTATCGCATACTTTCCACAGCAGAGTATCACATTCCACACTCTTTAATCATTGGATACATTAACTACATTATTATACTACTTGTAATCAGGTATTCCTCATCCACTGTCTTTCCTATATGTTGTGAGCCTATCTTTCTGTTCTTCTTTCCACTCTGCACATATCTGCCACGCATCATCTGTACCTTCCTTAGCTACTCAGCCTTTGAACAAAAACATTCCTAAGCAAGGACAAAGCAGAGGAAAGGGTCATTAGACTTGGAGCTTCTGTTCTTCCCCATAACATGCTTATCCTTAAATATAATAATCCTCTTGTTTTACTTTTTAACTTCTATTTTTTCTTCTGCTAAGTTCCTGAACTGAAGCAAAGACCCTTGCCTCTAGACACATATCTGCCCCTTGTGATCATGGATGTCCCACAAGCCCTAATTCCCTATAGATTCCCATCATGATGATTTTTGTAGAAACAAACAAACCTCATCTTCCCACTAAACTGCTGAAATACCTTCAGCACCTGCAGCAAAACCCACACTGTCTCCTCTAGTAACAATGTATAATCATATGCAAGTAAATTCACACTACTATGTTCTCTTCTCCTTCCCATATAGCTGTTATTTTCCTCGGTCCTTGTATAAATTCTCCATTGTTGGTGCTGTTGTTGTTATTTAGTTGAGCCTGGCTGTTCTTGACCTCACTCACTTTAAAACACCAGATCTGTCAGTCAAAAAATGTTTCTTTTAGTTCTACAAAGCCTCTGTCTTCTCTGTCTTCAAGCTTCCCCAGCATCAGTGTTTTTTCTAGTGAACCATGTCTTTGCACTTTATGTCCAACAGTTAAGGTTTATTTCCTTAAGTTCTGACTTGTATGGTCTACTTGCAGTCTAAGGTTTTCTCTAGCATCACAGTTCAAAACCATTCATTTTCCGGTTTATAGCCTTACTTATAGTCCAACGCTTATGGCCATAAATTATTACTGATAAAATAATAGCACTGTCCTTTGTTGACAACGCAACATCTTGCTGTACAGTATCTTAACCAGATTTGACATAGCTTCCCTTCAAAAAATCCGCAGACTTTGAATTTCATGGTTGCAATCACCATCTACAAAGACCTTTGAGCCCATTTAAATGGAACCTTTAAATCCTCCACTTACTCTCCATCAGTTTAAAAAACTGATAGGAATAGATAGCATAACGTTAGTTTTTCTGATGCTGGGAAACAAGCAGGGATTTCATCTTTTTACTTTCCCCTTCATCAACAAGCTCTCCAACTCTTCCTATCTTGCACACATTCTCCCATCAGCTTTGATTGCAGCATCTGATTCAGCTAACTCAGCATTTCACATTATATATTCGGGGGGGGGGGGGGAGTCCTGGACCATTCAGTTGTTCATTATTCAGTTCTAGCTAATGCTTTATGTTCTGCATACAGGTTCCTTTACGAGGTAAATAATGTGACCTGGTATCTGCCTTTCTCTGAGAACTTGCCACAGTTTGTTATTGCTGGCAAAGTGAAAGGCTGTTTAGAGCAGTCGGTGAATCCGAAGAGAACATTTGTATGGAACTCCCTTGCTTTCTCCACTATGCAGCAAAAGTTTGCAATTTGATATCCTGAGCCTCCACCACTTTGAAAACCGGTTTGAATATTTGGGAATTCTAAGTCCATATATGGCTGGAATCTTCCTTGCAGTTTCTTGGGCATTACCTTTCTAGCATGTGAAACAAGTGCATTTAATAATGTGAGCAGCTTTTAGTATTGCCCTTTTTGGGACTGGAATATAAACTGACCTTCTCTAATCCAACGGATATGGTCTTGTTTCCCAAATTTGTTGGCAAATTCCATACAGCACTGTCACAGCATTACTTTTGTAGGATTTAAAACAATTCAGCTGTAATTCGCTTCCTGCAGCCTTGTTATTAGCAAGGTTTTCTGGGTCTAATTTAACTTCGGTTTCCAGAATGTTTGTCTTTAGATCAGAGAACACACTAATGCATGTATCAGTGATGTTGGGGTTCTGATTATATAGTTCTTCTGTATATCCCTGTTCTGAATATGTCTGCATCTGTTAGCACCCTGTCATCTTTATCTTTTATCATGGCCATTTTTACCTAGAAGTTTCACTCTAATATCATGAATCTTCTTGAACACATCACTTGTATTTCCCGTTCTCTGGTCTTCTAGTTCTTTGTGCTATTTATTTAAGTATGCCTCCTTAGCTCTTCCGGTATTCTTAGATCGTCTGCACCCATTTTACCATATTTTTCCTGCCTCCAATGCTTTTTGCTCTCCTTGTTTCCTCAGTCAATTCTAAAGCCTCCACAGGCAGCCATTTTGCCTTCTTTGTCGTCTTTCTGTTTGTAATATTTTTGTTGTCACTTCCTGGGCAATCTTCTGCCCATAGTTCTTTAGGTACTGTCTTCACAGAGTCTAATTTCTTAATTCTGTTTTCATCTCTAATGCATATTCATCTGGAATATTGCCAAGCTCATATTTTACTACTTTGGACACTTTTCTGGTTTCCTTTAACTTAATTTTAAACTTTGATAAATAGCTGATGGTCTAATTCATCTGTTGCCAATATAAATAATCCCAATGACAATGCCTCATCCCTCTTTTCAGCCTGATTGCCTCTGAGAGCCCCCTATTAACTTTAATAAACAATCCAGGCTCATTATACATTTCCTGCTCTCTTCTTAGTATATGTCCATCCTTCACTACCTCCTGGAATGGCATAGAACATTAAAATCCCAAACTATCTGAGGTGAAAGCTTTTTGAATAGCCATTAATACTACTGCAGCCCTATGTTTCTCCCTCTTTCTTCCCCCAGCTTAAAAATTCATTAAAAATCTCCACTGATCTGTTGTTCAAACCACTGCAGTACTGGCCAAAGCCACTGCTTTCTTGGAACATTGTCATATGCTTCTCCAAGTCTAGGAAAGTTCAGTTGGACTCCTTCCTCATCTCCAGCTTCTTCTCACCTAGCTGCCTCACTGCAAACATCAGGTTGGCTATGCTGCATTCTGATATGAATATGAACGTCTCATCTCCAAATAACTTTAAATGACTATGAGTATCTGTTTATCATTCATATTCTCTAGAACTTTCTTGCAGTGTTGAGCAGTGTAGTACCTCTACACTGCCCACAGTTGTGAATCCCCCCTTTGTGCTTGTAGAGTAGCACTAGAATACTTATTCTCCAGTCATCTGAGATATGCCTGTCTCTCCATGTTGATATGAGTGCTGTCTGGAGCCACTTCTCCCAAACTTACTCAACATCTTGATCATATCTGCTGTGACCTCATCTGAACCTACTGCTTTCCCAGACTTAATTTAATTAATTACTTCTTTTAGGGTGGGCTCCTCTTCTTCTTTAATTGTAGCCTGTGTCTGGGCCAGTACAGCTTCTGTAGGGTTTTCTTCATTCAAAAACTACAAGAAGTACTCCTTCCATCTGCCTTTAATATCTTCTGGACTACTGAGCATGTTGTTGCTAGCATCCCTTATGAAGGGTGTTTGACTATCTTCTTTATGGTTCTGTCTTTGCCTTGTAACTTGATAAGAGTTTCTTTATTGCTGTCTGCTGAATCACCTTCCAGTAGCTGGCAGAGTGCTTCTGATACCTTGTTCTTTGCTATGCCAACTGGTCTCTTAGCCTCTTTGTTAGCCAGCTAGTATTATGTATTGGCCTGGTCTGTCTTTTCTATCTCTGCTTTGTAATGCCCTCTGCCTTTTGATGACTACCATCTTTCCTTATGTAACTTATTTCCACAGCAGGCTCAGCTGCAGATCCATTCTTTAGTGTCCACACATGCTGCTTTGAGACATTGCAATTCTTCATAAAGTCCGCCTATTTCCTCTTTTTCCTGAAGTGATATACTTCTGAGTATTTACTTGAACTCTTCTGCTTTACCTCCAATCAACTTCCATGTCTTCAGCTTAGTCTCTGCTGACTTGGAGCCTTCTCTGTTCACTGCTCACAGCTGGTTGTGGCAACCAGTGGTCTATGCTGTGGGCAGACTGTTTTACTGGGGATGACTTTGCATTGCTGATTCTAACCCAGTGCCCCATTCCTTACTAATAGAAAGTCTACCTGAGTTGCATGTTGGCCACTCTTGTATGTGATCTTGTGACTGTCTCTTTTTCTGAACCATGTGTTGGCTACTCTCAAGCCATTTGGCAGACAGAAGCCTAGAATGGTCTCTCTTTATTCCTGTTGCCCCATCCTTGTGGGCCCAGGCAGTCCTCATATCCTGTTCTCTGTGTCACGATATGTGCACACATAAAGCACTCATTTCTTGCTACTGCACTTGTATATCAGTGCTGCAATGCAGCTTCCCCAGATAACTTCAGTACAGAATGTAACTTCCTGACAATTGTGGCTGCACTGGTATTCCCACTGTGTAGCAGATTTACCTGCATAAGGCACACAATCTACCAGCTTGATGTCCAGTAATTTCGCATCTGTTGCCTGGGATGTTTTTTAACTTTCTTTGCTCCTTTCACTTGCACTATGTAGTATACAGAATTTCCCTATGTCGATAAAACAGAGACGCCAAAAATGTTGTAATAGTATGAGTGAAACATAAGAACAACTTTACGCTGAATGTCCATTGCATCAAATTTTGTAAATGTTTGTTTAAGCCATTGGAGGAGCGTCTCTGTTACTTATTCTCCTTTATTATTTGCTGATTATACATTGTTAGTATCTTAACACACAATCATACTCCAGCAAATATTATGTTTATATCCCAGTAAATGTTATATTTTTATTTTCAGTTACGTCCTCCATCTAATGCATCAGTAGATACAGTATTTGCCAGTATGTTAACTGTGTTCATTATACTTGAATAGAATTAAGAATTATACTTGTTAAAAAGGCAGCCTGGTAGTACATAGTAACTGGATGGGTACCAGATCAGTGAGTTTAGAGAAGTCGGTGAATCAGAAGAGAACATTTGTATGGAACTCCCTTGCTTTCTCCATTATCGAGCATATGTTTGCAATTTGATATCCTGAGCCTCTACCACTTTGAAAACCAGTTTGCATATTTGGGAATTCTTAGTCCATATATTGTTGGAATCTTCATTGCTCAAAGTTCTTCATGTTACATTGCAGTGCCGTTATGAATCTTTACTTATGCATGACTTTATGATTTGTGTATAAATAAATAAATAAATAATTGTTATACTTGGTCTTTGAGTAATGGCTTTGGACCCTCAGTATCAGTATTAATTAAAATGTCAGCTCGGGAACACAACGTTACTGTTGCATGAATGCTGAAATAAAAATCTATATGTCTGGATCAGTGACCAAAGACATTGCTGATTTATTCACTGGCACACAGGGACAACATATGGAGTTAAAAATATCACTGGTGTGCAAAATGACAGGGGGAGTAATGGATGTAGGGTAATGACCATGTGCATTCAGAAAGGGATGAAGTATATTACAGAGGAAGCTGACAAGAGAAATGGAGGTATTAGTCTTAAAGCTGGCTAGCACAGTGGCCAGTATTGTGGTTAATGATATAACAGAGGCCAACAGATGTAGTTACAGAATGTGACTTGAGATCCTGGGAATAACACCAGGCAAGAAATCACATGAAACACAAGAAGCTTAGTCACATACACACTTAAAATGTTGCCACCCTTTCAAATGCTTAATAGTACTCCATTACCCAACTGAGCATGATAATCCTTGTCTAGGTCTTCCTTTGCCCATCCATTTATCAAGACAAGCCTTAAAGGTAACTAAAGTAGTACTTTGACCTCAAGTGGTGACTTGTTCCATAATCTGAGAAAACACTGAGTTCAAAACATAACCCTTCAGGGAGTCTTTGCTTTGTTACTTATTCTATTTTATTATTTAATGATAATACATTGTTAATATTTTACCATATAATCATACTCCAGCAACTATAATGTTTTTATCCCAGTAAGTGTTACATTCATATTCTCAGTTAAGTCCTATATCTAATGCATCTGTAGATACAATATCTGACAATATGTCAATTGTGTCTTTGTACTTGAAGAGAATTAAGGATTCTACATGGAAAAATTCATGAAGTCTTCTCTTCTTCTTGGTGTTACATTCCAGTGCCATTATGAATATTTACTTATGTAAGACTTTCAAGTGGTGGCTTGTTTCATAATCTGAGAATGCATTGAGTTTAAAACCTATCCCTTACTAATTTCTTGTTTTAGATTTAGAATCCTAGTCTGAGTGTTTTGTAGAGTCTTTGGTTTTGCAAAAAAATAAGAGATCAAATAGGAGAGCTATGCTAATTTATTGGGATAGATGAATGATCTAAGGCTTTAGTTTTATTGGTTATAAATCTCTCAAACCTTTCCAACTAGGCTAAATGCTTGGTTTTGCACATATCAAAAGAATCATTGTATTTGATGGTGGGCTTGATAAGTACTGCATTGGGATGATTTGGATTTTGGTGAAATTCCCTTGAAATTTAACTAGACCTGATAGAAAGCTTCCCCATCTATAGCAGAATCTCTATGATCAACTAAGACAGAGAGAGAGAGAGAGAGTTGGTCACATGAATACCTAGGACTTTTGTGACTGTATATGTCCAAAAAAGACTTTCATTTATAACATATGAGGTGGCAGTATTTTTTTTTATGAATATTACAACAGGTATGTGTATATTCCAGCCTTTGCTGGAGTTATTTACTAACAGTAGTTGAGGAGATATAGTGAGAAGCTTGCTGGACTCAGCAAGCACTCTTCAGGGATATTGGGATTTATGCCTGACAAACAAAAGCTAAACAAAAAAGGGTCCAACACCATATCTCTGTGGTACTAAATTAGTTGCAGGTTTACATTCAGAGAGATTACCAGCAACTTTTTATAATTTGGTTTATGTTGCATAGTCAGTTAAATCCAGGAGACAACAATGAGCTTTACATTAAGATTTCCTATTTTTTTTTATTAATACCAGCATGGGGATAGTATTAAACACCTTGGTAGGGTCAACATAAGCACCATGTAAAGATTGACCACTGTCCACAGTTCCTGTAACCTTTTCAAGGAAACTTACTAAGTTAAAGAGACATGACCTGCTATTCACAAAACAAAACAAAGCTGATAGCATCTAGATTAGGTAAGTTACCTATGTCTTATTAAATGAGTTCTGCTATGGGTTTGGGAGGGTGGCCTAATGGTTAAGGTGTTTGCCTTACAAACACAAGGTGCAGGGTTTGAGTCTCTCACAAGATAATTTGGCTAAAAAAAATGGCTCGAAAGGCAGTTGTTAGTAGTAATAAAAACTATGATAGGATCCAGGCCTTCCATATAAGGCTGATGGGAAAGCTAGACCTATAATTATCATAGGTTCATAGGCTGGTACTAGGCTATTGGCCCTAGGGCCTATGCAAGCCTAGCCATAACAATTCCCTGGATATTTCTTCCCACAATATTTACTTCTCTGGACCTCTGTCTAGCAGGGCAACTGACATAACCCCCGGGGTAAATTTCCTATCTCCCATCCAATCATCAAGGTTCCTTTTGAAGAGGGCCAATGAGGCGCACTGCTTGACATGTATGGGCAGTCTATTCCAGAGTATGGGGAGTCTCTGGGTCAGGAACCTATCCCTCCAGCATGTTTTGTTCATTGTGATGACAAGGTTTAGATACCTGGAGCATGTGGCTCTGAGGGATTGGGATTTCTTTAAGTGGAGCATGTCCAACAGCTCAGGGTCTGACATGGTCTTGTATGTTAAGCAGAGATCGCCTCTGAGTAGACGATATGCCACAGAGTATAGCTGGAGATTTTTTAGACGGTCAGCATATGGCATCTTCTTTGGAACTGTGATTCTTTTAGTGAGGTAGTTCTGTGGCCTTTCCAGCTGTTGCAGATGTCTTGTGAGGTACATACCAAATGGGGCATTATACTCTATAATGGGTCTAATGGGAGATAAGTACAGTGGGACAATGACCTCCTTTTTTCTGGATGAAGAGCCCTTAGTGATGAGGTGTGCCACATAGAAGGATTTCCAGCTGTTGTGGTGATGTGGTTATCGAAAGTGAGACCACTGTCCACCTGTGTCCCTAAGCCTCTCATCACACTTTCGATGTTTAGTGTCCTGCCACTTATGTGGTAATTCATGGGTACATGTTTTTTTCCAAAGGGGATAACTATATATTTCTTGGCATTAAGCTTGAGCCCATGGCTCTGGCACCAGGCATATGTTTCTGTAAGGCCCTTTTGTAGAATATCCACATCATTTGGGGATTTAATAATGGCTCCCAGTTTGCAGTCATCTACAAACTTTGTTAGCCAGAGTCCCTTAGTGTTGGCCTGTACTTAAGGGAAGTAGATGCCAAACAAAAGTGGTCTCAGGACTAAACCCTGAGGTACTCCACTTGTCACTTGTCTGGAGCTGGATTTGGAGTCGGCTACTTTTACAGTCTGGGTTCTGTCAGTAAGCCAGTTGGCAACCTATCGAGTGACGTAGGGATTTATGCCCAGCTTAGTAAGTTTATCTATGATTCCAGAGTGGGGGATGGTGTTGAAGGCCTTGGCGAGGTCCAGATAGGCTGTGTGGACCATCTTACCCTCGTCCACAATTCTGGAGACTGATTTGAAGAAGTCAATCTGATTCAGGAGACAAGATTGGCTCTTCACAATCCCAAACTGGGTGGGTCCAGTGTTTGAAGGTTGCCAATGTCTTTGTTTATAGGTTCCATGATAATCTGCTCCATGCCCTTGCAGATCAGGCTTGTCAGACTGATGGGATGGTAGTTCCCGGGATCCAAGGTGAATCCTCCCTTGTGGAGCGGGATAACTGTAGCTGTGCGCCACTCAGTGGGCATGAAGCCTGAGGTGAGGCTATGATTAAACATGACACTTAGGTGAGGTGCCAGTTCATTTTGTAGTTCATATAGTACACAGCCTGGGATGTCATCTGGTCCCATGGATGCTGTATTCTTAGCTTTGGAGAGTGTGGTTTCTACCTGTGTGGCCGTGATTATCAGAATTTGGCAATCTTTTGGTATTGAGATGGGCCCTTTAGGGGGTGAGAGAGGGGTGAAGTTGGCACTAAATCGATCTGCCAGGATATTGGCAATATCCTTGGGTTCAGTATATTTAATGCCATTCTGTTGTAGCTCAGAGCAAATCTGAGCATTGCCATTTAGATTCTTGACATAACTATAGAATGCCTTGTGTTGTCTTTGGAATCTTTGGCAATTTTATTTTCATTACTAGCTTTTGAGGATTTTATGAGGGATCTCAGCTTCTTAGTGAGGCTGGTGAGGGAGTTTTTTGCATCCTGGGATTTTCATCTTTTCTGCAACAGTTTGTTCCTTCTGTTATATAGTTTGTTTATAGCAGGAGACCACCAGATTGGCTTCCTTTTTTTTTTGGAGAAGAGCATCTTGGTTCTATTTGGGATGGCATGATTCATGCACGAGTGGATGTGCTCGTACAGTGTCTTAGTGTAGGATTCTGCAGTCAAACTTCCAGATCCCATCTGCGTGGATGTTGTGAAGTTTGTCATTTCTGACTTCAGTAGCATGAAGTTGGCTTTGGAGAAGTTTTTTAAGGAGGTTTCCTTACTGGGGGGTGGGATGTAGATGTCAAAGGTGATTTGCTTATGGTCAGACCTGACCAATGAGGGGGTGACCACTGGTGTGGAGCATCTATCTCCCATGTTGGCAATGACCAGGTCTAGGATATTGGAGCCCCTGGTGGGACAATGGATCAGTTGATCCAGGGCGTTGGAATTTATGAATTCCAAGAACCGTTGGGAAAAGGAGTTGGTACCCGAGTAGTTTTCCCAATTAATGGCAGGGTAGTTGAAATCACCCAGTATTAGGGTGTTTGGTTGTATCTTAATATTTTCCAGTATGTTTAGAAAGGTGTAGTGAGAATCTTGGGGCATGGTGGGGGATCTGTAGCTAGCTACAATTTGGATTGCAGTCTTACCTAGTGTTAGATGCACCTGGAGAATTTCAGATGCATTGTGTTGGGCAACTAGCCTGGAGGTGTGAATATCCTTGGTGAATATGGACACTCCTCCACCTTTAGTGTTTCGGTCTTGGTTTTGTGGCCGAAAAGTGTGGTAAGAATTGTAGCCTGGTATTGCAGGTGTGCTCTCTGGAGTCTTGAACCAGGTCTCAGTTACTGCACAGATATCAATGTTCTCCATTTTTAGGAGTGCCTAGTCTGTAGAGGAGCCACCCTTGAGTAGGGGAGTCTTTGGGATCTTTCTCCATGCATCTGTCAGAAACACTAAACATGGGCTAAGATTGACCCGTTTAAGTAGAGCCTGGATAATGCAAAAAACAGAGGCTCAGATAGTGCATACTTATGACTAAAAAAATGTAGGCTGGTATGTTGTCTGGTCCCACAAGTCATTACTTTTAGCCTTTGGCAGGAATTCTAAGACTTGTTAACAGATGATTTCATGGGAAAATACATTTTTTAAGCCCAGGCTGAAATATATCTGCAAGTATAAAACCGGTATTGAGAAAGAAACAATTAATGTTGAAAGGTAGTAATCCCAACCACCTGCATGTCCTCTCTCACCACATCCATAAACCTTATCTTAGGCCTTCCTCTTTTCCTGTTACCTGGTAGCTTCATCCTTAGCATCTTTTTCCCAATTTACTCAGCATCCCTCCTCAGCACATGTCCAAACCAATGTAATCGTGCCTCTCTGGCTTTGTCTCCAAACCTTCCAACCTGGGCTGACCCTCTAATATACTTATTCCTAATCCTGTCCACCCTCGTCACACCCAGTGCAAATCTTAACATCTTTAATTCTGCCACATCCAGCTCAAACTCCTGCCTTTTTGTCAATGTCACTGTCTCCAATCCATATAACATAGCTGGTCTCACTACCCTTTTATAGACCTTTCCTTTCACTATATATGTATATATATATATATATATATATATATATATATATATATATATATATATGTGTATATGTATATGTATACAAATAATGATTGTATATGTGTATGATTTTATGAATTTGCTAATGCGAGGTTATATGAGTTTTTTTTCTGTGATATACATAGGTATTGCTTTTAATATACCTTAAATAGTTAATTGTTCTCTTCTGATTGTTGGCTGTGTCAGGTGGTTACTACTGAGTATATAAATGTTACAGTTGTTGAATGGAGTACACAAGGGTTCTTTACCCAAAAGCTCTGTGATTGTGAGTTTAATGAATATTTTTACACTTCGCATGTCTGTATTTCTTTGGAGTTTTTTTATCTTTACACAGTGAGGTTTAACATGTAATTTACAATTTTGCATTTATGGGTAGGAGAAATATGAGGAGGTTTGGGAAATGAGTAGAAAGCATAGAGGAGGTGAGGAATATGTGAGCCGTATGTATGTTTGTTAGCAGATATAGAGATAAAGGAAATCACAGGAAAGTTGGGGTAAGTGTAGAAGGTAGTGAGTGTGAGTTGGAAGTTTGCTGGGGGGAAATTTTTCACGAGGTGAGCAGAGACAATAAAGTGGCAGTAAGGGCAAAAGGGTATAAGATAGTAGGAGATTCATAGTGACAATCTGTATCTAGCTATCTACCTCCATTTCATTATATTGATAATCTGCTCTATTGAGGTATGCAGGGATAATGAAGGTGTATAAGGGCAAACGTTGTCTAGTCTGTGGAGGTGCAACAGCAGAGCTAAGTGTTTTTAATGTGTCGTTTTATCAAGTATTTGAGTCTGAATAGGTTGTTTTGTTGCCTATTGTTGGTAGAAACAGATTTCCAGATTTTGGAGACATAACTTGAGTACAGGGACATATAACGGAGTTTCGGGTTTTACTCATGGTTTATGGGGATTTGTTCGTTGAGCGTAATGATCATTCCGGGGTGTAAGGATACAGTGATTTGAAGATTATATTATGAACAGCTGCTAAATGGTTGACAGAGCGATAGTGTGGAAGTCCTAGTTAGTTTAACTATTTTAAGGATAGACAGCGGTAAGATTTTGTAGATTCGTCAGTGGCAAATTTAGCTAACTTGTTATTGCATTGTTCATGTTTTTAGTACAGATTATTAAAGGTCATTTTAGATGGAGCCATTTGTAGTAGTGGAGGTAAGAGATATACAGAAGCTGTTTTTTTTTTTCCTTTCCAAGTTAAAAAATGTTTGCTATGATATAGGAGTCCAATTTTTCTCTTGGTTTTCTTGACAGCTTGTTGTATTTGAATATCAGAATTTTTGTACAGGATTTAGATTTTGGTGGAAAAAAATAACTTGGTTGTATTAACTTTCAGCAGGAGATAAGAACTGTTGAGCCTGGTTCATGTACAAGAAAAAGCTTTCTGGGTCTTCTGAATTTCTAGGAGGGACTTACCTGTGACTATTAGTGTAGCATCAACAGCATACTAAATGACAGTTGTATCATTAGTAGCAGTGCAGAGGTTATTAATAAAAATGTTAAAGAGAATAGGGCCTTATATGGAGCCTTGTGAGACTCTAAGTGAGATGGCCAAGAATGGTGACTGCTGCATGTGGCCTGTTAGAGAGGTAGCTATAGAACCAGAAGACAGAGGGGATAGATTATTGCATCCTGCACCCTGTGAATCGGCCTGCGGCTAGGATGCTCATCTCACTTCCCGCTTGCTCACTCGGGTGCTCCCTCTACTAAACTCTAAAAAGGAATCCCTCCCTTCCCAAGTGAAGACATCCTTGGATAGCCTACTCCCTATGCTCAAGCAACGCTTCCTAAACACTGGTTTTATTTTCCAGCCTTAAAGACACTTCAGTGTATGTAGCTGTGTAAAATAACTTTGTTACCATAAGTTTTAACTTGTGCAGTTATCCACCTTGGTGTGCGCGATAGCAGCCTACCGTAGTCCGCTGCCAATTACTCCCTGTCCCAGTCCTGGTAACTAGCATTCTCCCCTGCCTGCCTCTACCTAAACCTATGAATTTAATTTTATACTCTTCCTGACATTCTAAATTCTAATTTATAATTTTAATGCTAATTTTAAAACGCTCCACAATCTCATGTGTTTTTAGTACACCACCTTCCTTTCGCCACTAGATGGCAGCATTCACCCATTGATAAAAAAATAAAACCACCTGTAGTAAACCTTGTACCCTGGCTCACAAATTACATGTTTATCTACAATTCTCTCTGCCCCACACTAGAGAATCCGTGGAATAACCACCACATTCTCTAGTTCTTTTGCTGACAATGTGCAGTCCTTTAACATACTAAAAAGAAAAGTTTATAACTGTAGAATCTGCTCCTTGACTGTAGCTCATTTCACTGATTGTTTTTTCTGAGACCATCCCACCTCCATGGCTCTACCCTCTCCAAATCACAACTACCCTAAGCCAAGCCCCACCCAACTTTTAACACCAAACTCTTCACCTACTTTACAACCCCTCCTACAATGTATTTCTCAACTACCCTCACAATTACTCCACTTACCCTACTAATCTCTCTCTCCTGTCTAACCTATCTCACACATCTTCCCACTTCTACCACTCTCCATTTACATACTCCACTGCTTCATCCAGTCATCCTCTCTCCCCCTCCTACTCACACATCTCACATGAACTCTTCAGTTATAACACCTCATATCTCTTCAAACTTAAGCTATTCCCATCCACTCTCCCCCTACACTCTCTTCTATCCCAATCCCAAAAAATTTTTACTCCCACATAAAACCCCACACTTCAACTGAATCTCTCTCTCTCACTCACTAGTGACATCCAGCCCAGGACCGACCTCCAGCATCAATGTCACCATTCCCTCCTCCCAGCCCACAAATCCTAAGTCCATTCGCCTAACTACACTCAATGCTCAAAGCCTAAGAAACGAAGTCCCTAACCTCCATGCATGGCTTTCCCATTACCAACTCGACATAACCACCATCTCAGAAACCTGGCTCAAATCCTACATAAAAGATCACAAAATCCTTCCACCCAGTTACCAAATGATTCACAATGACTGAACCCACAAAAGAGGAGGTGGAGTAGCTATTATCTACCCTTCCTCCCTTACCATCACCCCCTACACCAATACAATTCCAACCTTTGCCAATGCTGAAATAACCATAGACTTATTAAAAATAAACAACCACAAAGCCATCAGTGTCTCTGCCCTCTATATTCCCCCAGGTGATAACATAAAAACACTGGAGAATATCCTATCTTGTTTCTCCTCTCACATAAAAAATGAAACCTATATCTTTGGGGATACCAGCATCAACCGGACCACTATTAACTCTAATGCCCCTTCCGTAACTATCAACCTATATAATTTCTCCCAACTAATCCATTCACCAACTAGACCAAATCGGAATGGTACCCCAGGATCCATCATAGACTGGATCTTAGCAACACATCCAAATCTAATCACCAAATCCGGAATCATTCCAGATCCTCTCAGTGACCACTTACCTGCCTTCGCTGACCGACTCCCTTCTCCTCTACATAAACAGCACCAGTACATTCAAACCCGCAACCTCTCATCTTTCAATCCCCAAATTTTCACGGAATGCCTTAAGTGCATCGACTGGTCCCCTCTAAAAACTCTGCCACTAGATGATGCTGTCTCCTACTCTAACCATACTTTCCTGACACTCCTAAACCAGCAAGCCCCCCACAAACTAAACGCATCGAAACTAATCCCTGCCCTTGGCTATCAACAGACACTAAACGTGCCTTGCATCAAAGGGACAAATAATGGAACGAGTATCAAAACATAAAACCCCAAATTCCCGCCAAGAATTTAAGAAACTTTGAAACTCCACAAAAAAAACTAATATTTAAAGATCGCAAAGCTCACTACTCCAAACTCCAGTCTTTGCACTCAAGAAACCCAAATAAATGCTGGGACTCCATCTCCTCCATACTGCACCCCGGTAATAAAGAAAACCCCTGTCCTAATCCCACCCTCTCTGACCTTGATACTTCCTCCCAGTTCAGCTCATTCTTTATAGACTGCATAGCCAAACCGTCCAATTCCTTCCCACCCCCCCTCCTCCAACCCATACCCCTCCCTCCAAAACCTCCTCTCCAATCAAGCTACCCACTCCACACCCTTCTGCCTTACTCCTATTCCTACATATACTATAAAAAGACTCCTACTCAAACTCAAACCCTGCTGCAATGCCCCTAACGATCTTCCTCCTACCTTCCGCAAACTAGCTGCAGACAGCATAGGCTTCCCCATCTCTATACTTATAAACAGATCATTGCAAGAATCATATGTTCCTTCCATCTGGCGCCATGCCTACATCATCCCCCTCCACAAAGGTGGGAATAGTACTGACACCATCAATTTCAGGCCTATTGCCATCCTCACCCCACTGCATAAAATTCTACAGAAAACCATCCAAGTACAACTTATGTGGCACCTAACCCAAAACAATCTCCTCTTTCCTACCCAATACAGCTTTCACCCTGGCCATTCCATCATGACTGCCCTTCTTTCCTTTCTGGAAACCATCAACACTCAACGTGACTCAGGCAAATTTGTATCTACTCTATTCCTAGATTTGTCAAAAGCCTTTGATACCATCTCCCACACCCTACTCATATTCCAGCTCTCCACTCTACATCTCTCTTCCTTCACTATATTCTGGGTTTCCAGCTACTTATTCAACTGCAAACAAGCTGTCCAATGGAAAACATCAACATCCTCCTTCCGACCCACCCCCACAGGCATCCCTCAAGGCTCAGTCCTTGGCCCCCATACTCTTCAACCTCTTTATCAACAACTTTCACCACTTCATCCCATAGTCATCTGTCATCCAATATGCAGATGACTCAACTATCATCTGCTCAGCCTCCTCACCCTCTGAGCTCCTAGCTAAAACTAAATTAGCCTTCACCAAATCCGAAACCTGGATGCAGTCCAACCACCTAGCCCTTAATGCAAATAAAACCAAACTAATGATATTTTCCCCTACCTAAAACTTCAGTATTGATAAAACATCTTTCACCATACACAGCCAAAGCAACACCCCCTCAAAATCGTCCCCTCCACCAAACTTCTCGGCATCATCATTGATGATGATCTAAAATTTGACACCCATATATACTCAGCAATAAAAAAAAAACACCAAAAGATAGGCATCCTCTATAGGCACAACCACTTCCTCATTCCCTCTACCCATCAGACTCTAGCATCAACTTTCTTGCATCCCTCCCTGATGTATGGTGCCCCTCTGTTCACAAATCTCCAAATTGGTTTATGTTCTAAACTTGATTTCTGCTACCATAAAATCTGCAGATTTGCTTCCAGTTCTAAAAACTCTGCCACTTCCTCCTCACCCTCAGCTGGCTTGAACTACCCAACTACCTACAACTCACCATTGCTCACAAGCTTATCTTTAAACCAGCCAACTACCCTTCTCTCGCCACAGCCTTAACACCCTATATACCCAACCACCAATTCAGGTCCTCAAACCAAAATCTCCCTTCAGGTCCACAAACCAGCTTATCTTCCTGGCCGGTTACTCCTCTCCTACTCCATAGCAAAAAATGGACCCCTCCCCCACCTTCACAATCTTCCTATACACACCAATTTCAAACCCCAGCTACATTCACACCTTCCGGCTAATTGAGAATGCCCATACCACTCTCCAACATAAATCCTCACCACCCACTCTCTTCTACCACTGACTAATCCTGTGCTACTCTCTCTATGCAAAACTGTCCACCTAACCTCTAAACACTGATAGCTACTTGTTTCTTTATTAACTTACAAACTGCTCATCTAACAAGTATTACTTCTGCATATGATCACTTACCTACCTGTAAAGGGGTACTTACCTTGTATTCAAATGCTAACTCACTAGAGCTTACAAGATAATGTATTCAATGTGTGAAATGTGTAAATTGCTATGTACAAATCTTTACTTTGTATTTAATGTGTGAAATATTGAAATTGCTATGTACAAATCTTGACTTTACTTTTTCCTTTGTAACATGTTAATTTGTAACTTTATATGTTGGAACTTTTCTCCCTGGGCCTCCACTGAAAACGGCTCTTTATGGCCCAGTCGACTTCCCCGGTCATCAAAGTGAAATAAATAAATAAATATCAAGGGTAGTTAAGATTGTCTAATGAAAAGAATCTGATAGGATGCAGTGTTAAATACCTTAGCTAAGTCATGGAACAGAGAGGAAACTAAGTTTTACAGTTCATGCAGAGATTAATATGATGGGTAAAATTGAGGAGAGCCATGGTAGCGCTGTGGTTTGGCTGAAGTCACATTAGGTAGAGGAGAGGAGTTTTTATTTGTTAGCTTTTTGAGAAGTTGAGACTGCCTACACTTTTTGAGAAGTTTTGATAGTAGAGAAAGAATGGTAATAGGGCAGTAATTACAACATTCGATGGCCTCTCCTCCTTTGTGTAGGGGAATAATAAGTGATTTGTTTGGATAATGGGTGCACAGCTTTCTTGAATAGATCAGTCTAAGAAGATAGAAACAAGTGCATGCTAAACAGTCAGTAGTCATGCTAACATTTTCTAAGGGTAGATTGTCAGCAGAGAATGTACTGGGTTTTACCTTATGTAGTATTTTTTGATGGTAGACACGAGAACAGGGTTCATGTGAAACAAAGGGAATTTAGAGGATATTTCTGTGGGGATGGAAAGGGAGTAGTTTGATGGCTGTTTAAGAAGAAGGTAATTGAATAATGAAGTGTGAGTTGAGTTGGTTGGAAATTTGTATGATATGGGTTGTGGTAAGTGGGGTTGGTTGGGCTGGGTGACCTGGATTTAACAAATTGTTAATTGAGGACAAAAATTGTGCAGAATTCTTAGTGTGGGTATCCTGGATTGAAGTGTAGTGAGTTTTATCAGATCTGATTGATTTTTTGGTACAGTTGTGGAGATCTTTGAAGTTTCTGAGATTGGTCCCTGTTTTACTGTGAAGCCAAGATTTCCAGGCTTAATTTCTGGCTGTCATAAGTTGTTTAGTAACTTTTGTGAGCCAAGGATTGTGTTACATTCGTCTCTTGTGTTTGGCTGAGGCTAACTGGTTTAATATAGTGAGAAGTAATTATAGTGAGAAAGGCATCATTAACACATGTAACTGCTATATCCAGAGTTTTTAGTATATGCTAGTCATAAGCTTTCAGTGTTTTTATAAATGTATTTTTGATAAATTGAGCTAAGTTGTGGATTGTTTTTTAGTGGTGTTTTTTTTTTTTTGAGGTGAGTTGTCAATATTTTAAGAAAGACTGAGAGGTAGTCTCTCAGAGTTTGAGAGGATGCTATAAGAGATAATTTCACTTGGGTCAAGTGTGACAGCCTGGTCTAAACCAGAAGAGCTATTGGAGTATTTGCTGTATCTAGTTAGAGAGGCGATGACTTGTATGACGTTTTATAAAATTATGGCAGAAGTTGGGCTAGGAGTGGAAACAGGTTGCCAATCAATGTATACATCACCTAGGTGATGGCTTCTTGATTGATAGTGGTCTTTAGCCAATTTAAAAGGTCCTCTGTGGCCTAAACTCTAGCAGCTGCTTGCTACAATGCAGCCAGCAGTTTGCTATAGCTTAAAATTAAAAATACCCTTGTTGTTAACTAAAACCTGAGCTCTGTAGTGCTCCTTGCAGGCAGGGAGTATTCTGTAGCATTTTAAGCATAGTCTGTTAATCTGTTCTGAATAAAAATGTTAATCAACATACTGCTGATCATTTGTAGAAAGAAATATGTTATCTGAACTATTTAAAGCCTTACATATGCAACTATTATCAGGAAATTACCTAATGAATTTTTCTTCTCTCAATTAACATGTCTGCCTGGTATCAACCTAAACTGTCTACATGCATTACTGTCTGCAGTTAGTACCTATGTTATTAAATGCATCTTTGTTGTACTATGTTATGATGTTACTCTAATTTTTTTTTTATTTTAGGCATTGCTACATTCCTTGTAAATAACTTAATGCTAACCAAATTTCTCAAACGTATTGCTACTGCATTCTCAAAATACTGTACTTTTGCCTTGTATATATTTGTATTCTATATTTCTCTCTGTTTTTGTACGGTTAACTATCTTAAAACTTGAATTGTTCATTTTTTTCTTATTTTTTAGTTACTTTCCTGGAGCTTTTCTCCTCAGGTCTCCGCCGAAAAAAGGCTCTCTGGGCCCAGTTGAACTAACCTGGTTAACAAATGTAAAAATAAATAAAATGTTATGCATGCAATGCATTTGAACATATCACACAAATAAAATATAAAATAAAACTCAGGAAGAAAACTTGTTTATAGTTGTTTTGCATTTGCAATGTAGAAATTACATCCAAAATGATAGGGCATAATTGAACTTTTTGATAAATTTCTCATCAAAGGCAGGTATAAGCAGATTTAAAATGCTGCGTAACTTGCAAGAGTTTACAAATAAAACATGACTGATAATGAAGTAATGTTAACTTTAAAATGCCAAGGTATTACACTGCAGTCTATTAGGCAAAGGAAAAGATGCAGAAAGGAAGAAATCCAAGCTGGTACACCATACTGAAAGTAACAACAGCTCAGAATAATCAGATCAAATATCAGTAACATCCACTTCTGGTCTGCTGATAGTAAAACGTTCTGCCTTGAGACTCCACAATGATAACTTCCAGAGTATACATACTACCTCTCATTTTTAAACTATTTCAATGAAATTCTTGCTGCAAATCACATTGATCTCAAACAAGTCTTAAGACATATTAACCTCTATAGTTAGTTCTGTACATCCAGTTTATGGTTTCTGTATTACTTTCATGTCAATGACAAAATGATCTTTTTGTATTCCATTCTCTATGGTTGTAATTTTTTCAAAGCTGAACAGTAAACTAGAAAATATTCTATGGAATCCTAGACATATTTTTTTTTCTTTTGAGGTCAACTACAAATTAAATTCCCTAAAAATGCCCTCTCCACAAAGGAGGAGTGACTACAGACCCTGGGAACTATCACCCCATTAGCCTGACGAGTCTGATATGCAAAGCTATGGAATGCTTCATCATTGACCGAATAAACAAGGATATATGGAATCGCCAAACTCTGGATCCCAGAAAGTTTGGTTTTGTGAAGGGTAGATCATGCTTGCTCAACCTGGTCGACTTCTTTGAGTCAGTCACCAGAGCTGTGGATGAAGGGAAGGTGGTTCATACAGCCTACCTTGATCTGGCCGAGGCCTTTGATACCATTCCCCAGTCAGGAATCATAGAAAAACTCACTAAGCTAGGCATCAACCCCTATATCAATAGGTGGGTTGCAGACTGACTCACAGATAGAACTCACAGTGTGAAAGTAGCTGACTCCAAGTCAGACTGCCGACCTGTCATGAGTGGAGTCCCACAGGGCTCGGTCCTGGGTCCTCTCCTATTTGGTATCTATTTCTCTGAAGTCCAGGCCAACATGAAGGGACTCTGGCTGACAAAGTTCACAGACGATTGTAAGTTGGGAGCTATTATTAACTCCCCAAGTTTTGTTGACATCCTACAGAAAGGACTCACTGAGACCAACGACTGGTATCAGAACCATGGCCTTAAGCTCAGTGCCAAAAAATGTGTCATCATCCCCTTTGGGAAAAACCTGGTTCCCATGAATTACCACATTGATGGTAGTCCACTGAACACAGAAGGAGTTATAAGAGATCTGGGAACACATGTTGACAGCAACCTCTGTTTTGACCACCACATTGCCACAGTGGTCAGAAAGTCCTTTTGTGTGGCACATCTCATTATTAAGGGTTTTGCATCAAGGAAGATAGGGGTCATTGTCTCCCTCTACTCTTCCCTCATTAGGCCAGTCATCAAGTACAATGCCCCATTTGGCACCTGCAACAACTGGAGAGATCACAAAAGTACCTTACAAAGAGGATCCTAGGCCTTAAACACTGGTCCTATATGGACAGACTCAAAACACTCCAACTATTCTCTGTCTCATATCACCTACTTAGAGGCGATCTCTGCTTGACTTACAAATCCATGTCTGATCTAACTCTGTTAGAAATACTACATCTAAAGAAATCCCAATCCTTCCGCACCACACACTCCAGTGACCTCAACCTCATTGCCACAATAACAGAGCATGCTGGAGGGACAGGTTCATAACTCAGAGACTGCCCATGCTATGGAATAGACTTCCCATACATGTCAAGCAGAACACCTCACTGGCCCTCTGCAAGAGAAATCTTGATGAGTGGATGGGAAATAGACAATTCACCCCCAGGATCACTCCAGTGGCTTTACTTGATAGAGGTACTGGGAACTAAGTTTGGGTGGCATGATGCCAGGGCACCTCTATGGGCTAGGCTTGTAAAGGCTCCATGGCCATTAGCCTAGTACACACCTATGAACCTATGAACTAAATTCAAGTAAAGAAAAACACAGCTCAATCAGATTTATTCATACTTCTTTTGTTTATTTTATTTTATGATCATTTTAGTAATCCTCATGAAATACTACATTGCCTAATATTGGCCTCATGTAATGAGAAAATCTCTTGCAAAAAAAATTGCCAAAATGCAAATTAAATTCCCTAAAAGTGCCCAAGTTACTTTAGAATTTAAAAAGGATTTTATGATTTAACAAGAAGCATGGGGACAAAACATGCTTACAATCACTGCATAGGTAAAAGGGCGAAAAGATGCCATATGTTTGTTGCACAATGGCAAGTTTCTACCACCCATGAAAGTACTTCGATTTCCATTGAAGCGGAAGTCAGTAACTAATGCAAATGTGACTTGTTACCACACTAAAGAGAAAGTCAGATCCTGATTATCATTGTACTGCTGTGTTGTTTTACTGTTAAGTGATACGAACTGAAAGTTAAATAACAAAACTGTTTTTGTCCTCATGCCATAAAGGAAAAACATGTAAATATTGTAATTAACCATGAATTTCTCTTATTTAGGATTTACTGCCAATATGCATCCAAATCCTACACTTCTCACAAAAGAAAGCAGGCACATTTACGCATCTACATACTGCATTACAAGCATATAAATAAGTCTGCAGTGAGTATTAAATCTTCCAGAAGCACTTAGAAGGTCAGAGAATTGAAATTCATTTAAAAAACAGAGCTCCCTAGAAAATGCAGAGCCATATAGTAGCATTATTCATAAATGCAAAATATATGTGTTTGTGTGTGTGTGTGTCTGTGTGCTTATATGTATATGTATACAATATATACATGTATGTATAATACATGCCAGTATGTAATTGTAGAAGCATATTGTTGCTGCTGATGATAAACCCGAAATAGAAAACCATAATTAAATTTTATGTTTGCCAAACTGCTTTCTTCTCAAAAATGCAATCTCGGTCTTAAAAGTAATTCTGCAGAAGACCACAAAAACAATGTCAAATAAACTATTTGATGGATAGCATAGTAAAGTTAAAGAGCTGCATAGAAGTACAAAACATATTTTGAAATGAATATTCTTTTCAGTTTGTAAACATTTTGGGGAGTTAAGACTGTTTACATGTAGAGCTAATTATATTTTTATATTTTGATGTCTGTCAGGGACTGTTTAGATGTGAAAGAATAACACAGGTGTTTTCATATATAAACATTTAGAAAGAATGAAAACTAAAGTAAGTTATTATATAATGGAAAGATACCAAGGGGAGTATATGTTGTTCATATTTTCTCATAACAGGATCTCAAGTTTGTCTCCCTGCCAAGAATAAAATATGAATTGTACACTCTCTGCTGCGCTGTATGAATATGCTACACTATATTATATCTTATAGTCTTAATGGCAATTTTTCCATAATTACAAAGACCACAACCTTGTTTGTTATATAATCAGTTCCACTTATTAAATTAAATTATTTCCTAGTATATACATTCAAATGTGTATGCAGTTTAAAACTTGATGAAGCCAATGTTGACAAAAAATATTATTTAACCTTTGTGTCAAAAGAAACATCACCCTCTCACCTAATATTAAGGCTGCAACTACAGCAAAAACATTGTGAAAACTTATCTTTTTGCAGTGAGCAAAGCATTAGCATCCTGTGTGATTCCATCCATGGTGATTCCTGAAACCATAAGTCTCATAATAGGAAACAGATGTCTCAAACGTATTGAAATGTCCCCCTACTGAAACTGAAAGTGGCAATCATATTATAGGAGTTTTTGGCTCAAATCCACCAAACAGCCCTGTATGTGGGAAGTATAGTCTCCTACCACCATACAGCACTGTATGTGGCAAGTATGGTCTCCCACCACCATATAGTCCTATACGTGGCAAGTATGGTCTCCCACCACCATACAGCCCTGTGTGTAGCAAGTATGGTCCCCACCACCATACAGCCCTATATGTAGCAAGTATGGTCTCCAATCACCATACAGCCCTGTATATGGCAAGTATGGTTTCCCACCACCATACATCCCTGCATGTGACAAGTCTATTCTCCCACCATCATACAGTCCTGTATGTGGCAACTATGGTCTCCCCCCACCACATGGCCTTGTATGTGGCAAGTATGTTCTCCCACCACCATATGGCCCTGTATGTGGTAAGCATGGTCCCCCACCACCATACAGCCATGTATGTGGCAAGTATGGTCTCCCACCACCATACAGTCCTGTATGTGGCAAGTATAGTCTCCCACATCCCCCATGTAGTATGGCTTTAGGATTGTTGGAAAAAAAAGTTGGTAAACATTACAGAGATGTATTGCAACAGAGCCATTATAAATGAAAGCATTACAGAAAATATACTTGGGAGGTGAGATCAGGATTCCTGGAGTTACCATTCACCAAATGCATTATCTCCATCCTGTATATTCATTTTGTTGATAACAATGATAAGATCCTCACAAATAGAGTTTGAGAATGAGTCAATGTATACCATACCAGGCAGTGTGCTCTAGGGAAAAACTTGCATATATTACTAGCTCCTTGAGAGTGGTCCCAAAAATAAGACAAATTAACTGTAACTGTTCTACAAAAAATACAAAAAGTATGTCTGCTTCACATTTTGTAAATAAAAGTTTTGAGAAAACTTTGAGGAATACTGGTGTAAACATTTCTCTGCCGAACAGAGAGACTGTTTTATAGATCAAAAAATGTTACACAGTCCAGAAATCTTGTACTCCACATCTCTACTTGTTTCCCCTAAATATGTTTCTTTTATGGAGTCTGAGTAGCTTATATTTTACAAATGATGGTGTTTTCTAGACATTTCTAAAATTTTGCCAAAGTTGTTCAGTAAACTTCATCAGAGGAAGCTCTCACAGCTTTCAAGAAATTAACAGTTTGGAGTACTCTGTATAAGTCCAGCAGCTTTTTCTTAATATGCAGCAATGGCTGTATTGCAAAACTCTGAATATCCTATGTTTCACAGACGAAAAGAATGAGCAGGCACTATTGGACATTTATCTCATGAAACTGAGTAACAATTTTATTCAACCCATGTGAGAAACACAGATGGAATCTCTAGAGACAACTTGTATGAATTTGTCTAGGAATTAATTCATTATCTTTTTTTTCTTAGTCTTTTTGCCTCTTTAATGCAGACAGACTAGAATAGGAAAGAACATGTTAACCCACCTCCATATGGGAGCGGACTACATATGTGCCAATCCAGACACAAGCAAGTTAGATATGGTAACAAGGGAGTCAACAAGAATATGCTATGTACACTATAGCGTGCACTTGGCTAGACATGGAGTAGCAAAAATGTCAGGGAAAAGGAGAAAAAAAGTCCTAAAATCCTTCTCATTCCCAGTCCCCCATCCCTCACCTAAAACGCTTATCGGCTGACTGACTTGCAAGTATGGGGGTGGGGTGGGTGGGGATGGAACCAGGCTGCGGACCTGATTGGACTGCAAGGATTACTTTTTTTTATTGTACTTGATTATTATTGGCTGCAGATGTATTTGACGGGCTTCTTAATTCCCGTTAAATGCAGTTGCAGTCAATTGGTTCTTCTCTTTCAATATGTTGCTGGCAGCTGCTTGAAGCTGAGGTTGGATTTCCATATTGATCATCGCACTGACCGAGCAACTTAATCTAGTGACTGGTCGTGGAGTCCTCCATCTGTAAATGAGGAGGAGTAGCCTATATTTTTAATTTTTTAGGAAGAATTGTAGGCACAATGTGGCATAATGACTATATTGAATGCTTCTATGGAGTATGAGGTTGGGCAAGTCACTGTATTTTTTTCAGTGTGTGCACTCCATACCTCTAAACTGTCTAGATTTTCACAGAATGTCCAGATTTTTGCCTCCTACATTTAGTGCATTCCTTATAAAATTTGTGGTTTTCTGGCAAACCACTGGTGACTGAAGTCACAAAATGATGACAGAGACTTGAGTTTCAGACTTCATATCCCTCTGAAAAATGTATGATAACACAAAACCTGTTTTTCTTGCAACTTTCTAAGTTTGTAAGAGCAGTATTTAAAATGGTCACTATTTTTTGGGTCTTTGTTTTGTCCCACTTTTTTATTTTAGGCTTTGTCCAGATTTCTTCTGCAAAGTGGTTGAGAGGTATTTCCATATGTCCTTAGCCTCCAGAAATTTGGTTAGATGCATGCCTGCTGATGCATGTGTGTTGCCTTCATGGTGTAGTTTCTAGTGCTACCTTGCTTGCCCTGCCTGGATCATTGCATCTCTCGACTGAGCTTGAAGTGAAGAATTGGTCAAAAATATGAGGAGATTCTTTTATTTTATGTGGTATAAATTAATTGGTTTTGGATAACAACCAGAGAGCAGTAAGTAAGAAGTGTGTGTGTGTGTGTGTGTGTGTGTGTGTGTGTGTGTGTGTGTGTGTGTGTGTGTGTGTGTGTGTATGTGTTTGTATGTGTGTCTGTGTGGTTGGTGGAATAACTGGATCTGTGTTAGCATGCATTTACTGTTTGTGTGTGAAAACATGCACCCAAAAACAGGGACAGACTTTAAATATTGCTCTTCAAACTTGGACAGTTGCTCAAATAACTGCATCTGTGTTAGCATGCATTCTCTGAAGGATATAAAAGCTGGATTCTGGAAAAAGCCAAACATGATTGGGGGGCAGATTTTAAATATTGCTTTTATGAACTTGGGAAATGTGGATTCTGGAAAAAGCCAAATGTGATGCCCCCTAATCAAGGAGCCTCAATCCTCACCACTAGCACCAGTGAGGGATGTGCACACTGGGAGGATTAATAGTATACACACAGTAAAGTACAATTTCCCTTAAGAGCACACAGAGATCACAGTCAGTCTGGTGCTGGTTTCTCCCTCTCTCTCCAGATCTCCAATAAGACTCCCCACTGGCACAGCCATAGGGTTAAGATCTCAGTCAAGTGGTCAAGCCGAAACCTCCAGCGCACACACACACACACACACACACACACACACACACACACACACACACACACACACACACACACACACACACACACACACACACACACAAACACACTTTGAGATTTGATTTATATACAAACACACAGACACTCCTGGGGAAGGCTTGCACAGGTTCACTAGCTATGGCCCCTTCTGCCCAGATTATACGGTAGTACCAGCTGCCACCAAACACTACTTATCAGCTACTATAAGGCCCTTCCCAAAGGGTGACCAATTCTACTGTGTAATGCTACTGTTATCCAAATGGTAGGTGTGTCCAAGACTTTTAAGGCTATTTAAGAGTGGCCCATACAGTGTCACCAAATACATATGCAAGTACTCTAAGATCTTAATTATCTCTAAACAAATC
The DNA here is from genome assembly GCF_019279795.1 of Protopterus annectens. NCBI lineage: Eukaryota > Metazoa > Chordata > Ceratodontiformes > Protopteridae > Protopterus > Protopterus annectens. The sequence continues at coordinate 709,086,871 of NC_056734.1, forward strand.
AGACACAATTAAAAGGTTTAAATATGTTTAATAATAAATAATAAAAGAACAAGACAATACTCAATAACTCAATACAGTGACAGCAGAGTACAGAATCACAGGAAATATTTTAAAACAACATTGCAGGACATTCTGACATAAATACAGACAACATCTAAACTAATCTTACTATATTCCTATCTATCTATAAGATACTATTATCTAAGTCTTACTTACAGAGCAAAGCAAATGCAGATGAGAAGTGCTGAAGATGGATGTTTCAGGTCCAAAGACAAGATACAGAATGCACAGAATCTCTCTGAGAGTTAGTTCTTAAATTAATATCAAACATTACTGCTGAGTCATGTCAAATTACATCATTCTTTGTCACCTCTGCCTTCACTTCCCAGGCTAACAGAAACTTAAAATTTAGCACATCAATGTCAAAAATACTCATCTCTCAGAAGTTTTCCTGGAACTGGAAGTTAAACACTTTTACCTTTGAAATCTGTAATTACTTCTGTTTCCAGACGATAGAAAGAATTTCTAACTGCAGACATTCTGTCTCCTAGCTGAGATAAACACCATCATAAACAATTCACTTATTTTCTTAGAGTTTGCAGGTTAACTCTGTTCTTTTTCAGTAGGGTACACTATGGTTACATTTTTGAAGTTCAGCACATAACATACAGTTTAACACACACTTCTACACCAGTAGTTTAATACACACATAGCATATAGTTCTCTTACATTTGTAAGACAAGCCTATGGATCATATTCATATTCACAAATGACATAGAATTATTTACAAAATTCTAGCTAGCTGGGCTGGCAGCCTCACACCACGCATGGTCGGGGGACAAAGGCCCAAATATAGATAAAGATTTTAAATATTGCTCTTATAAATCTAAAGTTGGTGGAATAAATGCATCTGTGTTAACATGTATTTTGTGTATGGAGTATTTGTATGTGGGAGAGGGAGAGAAAACAGACCCCAAAAGACAGATTTTAAATATTGCTCTTTTAAACTTAGAAAGTTACCAGAATAACTGGATTTGTGTTAACATTCATTTTCTGAGTGTGTGTGTGTGTATACAGAGACCCAAAAATTGGGACACAATTTAAATATTGCTCTTATAAACTGAAGTTGCTAGAATAACTAGATCGATATTAGCATGCATTTTTTTTGTGTGTGTGTGTGTGTGTGTGTGTGTGTGTGTGTGTGTGTGTGTGTGTGTGTGTGTGTTTAGGTTCATAGGTTGGTACTAGGCTATCGGCCCTAGGGCCTATACAAGCCTAGCCATAACAATTCCCTGGATTTGTCTTCCCACAATATTTACTTCCCTGGTCCCCTGTCTAGCAGGGCAACTGACATGATCCCCGAGGTGAATTTCCCATCTCCCATCCAATTTTCAAGGCTCCTTTTGAAGAGGGCCAAGGAGGCACTCTGCTTGACATGTATGGGCAGTCTATTCTAGAGTATGGGGAGTCTCTGGGTCAGGAACCTATCCCTCCAGCATATTTTGTTCATTGTGATGACAAGGTTTAGATCCCTGGAGCGTGTGACACTGAGGGATTGGGATTTCTTTAAGTGAAACATGTCCAACAGCTCAGGGTTTGACATGGCCTTGTATGTTAAGCAGAGATCACCTCTGAGTAGATGATATGCCACAGAGTACAGATGGAGTTTTTTTAGATGGTCAGCATAGGGCATCTGCTTTAGGCCTGTGATTCTTTTAGAGAGGTATTTCTTTGGCCTTTCCAGCTGTTGCAGATGTCTTGTGAGGTACATACCAAATGGGGTGTTGTACTCTATAATGGGTCTGAGGGATGAGTACAGTGGGACAATGACCTCCTTTTTTCTGGATGAAAAGCCCTTAGTGATGAGGTGTGCCACATAGAAAGATTTCCTGACTGTTGTGGTTGATGTGGTTATCGAAGGTGAGACCACTGTCCACCTGTGTCCCTAAGTCTCTCATTACACTTCGGTGTTTAGTGTACTGCCACCTATGTGGTAATTCATGGGTACATGGTTTTTCCCAAAGGGGATAACTATACATTTCTTGGCATTAAGCTTGAGCCCATGGCTCTGGCACCAAGCATCAGTTTCTGTAAGGCCCTTTTGTAGAATATCCACATCATTTGGGGATTCAATAATGGCTCCCAGTTTGCAGTCATGTGCGAACGTTGTTAGCCAGAGTCCCTTAGTGTTGGCCTGTACTTCAGAGAAGTAGATGCCAAACAAGAGCGGTCCCAGGACTGAACCCTGAGGTACTCCACTTGTCACCTGTCTGGAACTGGATTTGGAGTCGGCTACTTTTACAGTCTGGGTTTTGTCAGTAAGCCATTTGGCAACCCATCAAGTGACATAGGGATTTATGCCCAGCTTAGTAAGTTTATCTATGATTCCAGAGTGGGGGATGGTGTCAAAGGCCTTGGCGAGGTGCAGATAGGCTTTGTGGACCTTCTTACCCTCATACAGAGCTCTGGAGACTGATTCAAAGAAGTCAGTCAGGTTCAGGAGACAAGATCGGCCCTTTCACGAACCCAAACTGGGTGGGGTCCAGTGTTTCAAGGTTGCCAATGTCTTTGTTTATAAGTTCCATGATATTGCGTTCCATGCCCTTGCAGATCAGGCTCATCAGTCTGATGGGATGGTAGTTCCTGGGATCCAAGGTGGATCCCCCTTTGTGGAGTGGGATAACTGTAGCTGTGCACCACTCAGTGGGCACGAAGCCTGAGTTGAGGCTATGATTAAACATGACACTTAGGTGAGGTGCCAGTTCATTTTGTAGTTCATGTAGTACACAGCCTGGGATGTCATCTGGTCCCATGGATGCTGTATTCTTAGCTTTGGAGAGTGTGGTTTCTACCTGTGTGGCCATTATTACCAGAATATGGCAATCTTTTAGTATTGAGATGGGCCCTTTAGGGGGTAAGAGGGTGAAGTTGGCACTAAATCAATCTGCCAGAATATTGGCAATATCCTTGGGATCAGTATATTTAATGCCATTCTGTTGTAGCTCAGAGCAGATCTGAGCATTGCCATTTAGATTCTTGACATCACTATAGAATGTCTTGTGGTTGTCTTTGGAATCTTTAGCAATTTTATTTTCGTAACTTGCTTTAGAGGATTTTATGAGGGATCTCAGCTTCTTACTGAGGCTGGTAAGGGAGTTTTTTGCATCCTAGGATTTTCCTCTTTTTCTGCAACAGTTTCTTCCTTCTGTTGTATAGTTTGTTTATGGCAGGGGATCACCAGATTGGCTTCCTTTTTCCTTTTTTTGGAGAACATCTTGGTTCTATTTGGGATGGCATGATTCATGCATGAGTGGATGTGCTCGTACAGTGCCTTAGTGTAGGTTTCAGCAGTCAAACTTTCAGCTCTGGTCTGCATGGGTGTCATGGAGTTTGTCATTTTTGACTTGAGTAGCATGAAGTTGGCTTTGGAGAAGGTTTTTGCAGAGATTTCCTTACTGTGGGGTGGGGGTGGGATGTGGATGTCAAGGGTGATTTGATTATGGTCGGACCTGACCAATGAGGGAGTGACTACTGGTGTGGAGCATCTATCTTCTATGTTAGTAATGACCAGGTCTAGGATACTGGAGCCCCTGGTGGGACAATGGATTAGTTGATCTAGGTCATTGGAATTTATGAATTCCAAAAACCGTTGGGAAAAGGTGTTGGTACCCAAGTAGTTTTCCCAGTTAATGGCAGGGTAGTTGAAATCACCCAGTATTAGGATGTTTGGTTGTATCTTAATATTTTTCAGTATGTTTAGAAAGGTGTAGTGAGAATCTTGGGGCATGAGGGGCGGTCTGTAACAAGCTACAATTTGGATTGTAGTCTTACCTAGTGTTAGTTGCACCTGGAGAATTTCAGATGAATTATGTTGGGCAACTAGCCTGGAGGTGTGAATATGTAAACTCCTCCACCTTTAGTGTTTCAGTCTTGGTTTGGTGGCCAAAACGTGTGATAAGAGTTGTAGCCTGGTTTTGCAGGGGTGCTCTCTGGAGCTTTGAACCAGGTTTCAGTTACTGCACAGATATCGATGTTCTCCATTTTTAGGAGTGCATCGAGAGAGTGCACTTTGAGGTTTAGACTTCTAGCATTGAGTAGCATTACCTTCAGATTTTACATGCTTGTATCTGTTATGGTGGTGGTTTTGTCCTTTGAACCTTGTCTAAAAAAGGCACTATAGGTTTGGCAAGAGCTTTAGCCAGTAACCTGAATCCCAGGGGTGACAGGTGCACACCATCTCTGGCAAAGCTTCATGGTTTGTCGATCGTGTCATCCCAGGCAGACAGATACTGAATTTCCTTTGAATGACACCAGAAACTTAGCCAGTTGTTGAAGTCAGTCATTCTGTCCTTATACTGTGATATCATTCTGGGTGAAGGGAGGATGCTACTCAGGGCTAGGGTCATACCTGCCTGGGCCACATGATCTGAGAACTCTTCCATGTCTCTTTTCATGTAGTCCAGGCAGGTACGTCTCAAGTCATTCACTCCAACATGGACAATAACAGAGTCATATTTGAACTTGTTGTGGAGTGACTTGAATGCATGCGTTATGTGGTGGATCCTGGAACCCGACAGGCAGCTGACTGTAATTTTCTCCTTGTTCAGCCTGGTGAGTGGGACATCAGTGTGCCTGACTATAGAGTTACCTTTGACTAAAGTGTTGGGTACATTTTCTTGCCTTAGGAGCTGTTGTTGGGTGGCACACTGGTGTTGTGAGTTATGTGTCACTTTGGTTGTGACTGGTGTTTGTTTGCATTTCAGCTTCGGAGGTCCTTTTTGCTTGGACAGGTTAATGTTAAGGGCCTCCGCATATGTGGGTTTAGTGTTGCTATGTGTGGGTGTTGATGGTATGGGTTTTGAAGGGCTATGTGTTGCTTGAGGTGTAGTGCAGGTATTAACCTTATCCTCTTGACTGTCTAGCACAATCTTGGCTGGAGAGAGCTTTGTTTCCAGTTTGGCTATGTAAGTGCATCTCTCGCAGGTTGTAGTGTTGTGTGGTAGGTATGAGAGAAGAGAGATTACAAAGGCCCAAAAATAAGAACAGATTTTAAATATTGATAAACTTATAAAGTTGCTGGAATAACTGGATCTGTGTTGAAATGCATGTGGTGTGTGTGCGGACCTCTGTGGGTCTGGCTTCCTTGATGTGGTACAGGAGCTTGTTACAGTGAGTCAGTTAAGAGTGACCATGGAGATCTCAGAAAGCTGAATTTTGGTGTGGCAGCATGGCTGCATTGGGGGAGGGGCAGCATGGATACACGGGGGGGGGGGTTGCAGTACCAGACCTTAGGGTACAGATTGAAAAAAACTGTCTACATCCCTGTATTATAGCACTTCAAGATGGGTTATACCTAAATGCGCAGGAGTGTTCTGTAACTGAGAGATTTAGAGGATTGTTTCTCAACTGAAATCACTATGGTTCATTTGTCATGCTCCCAGAAGAGCATGTAATACTGCAAATAGATGGACTGTGCTAAGCTAACCCCCCCCCCACACATATATATATATATGTGTGTGTGTGTGTGTGCGTGTGTGTGAGTGCTAAGCAAAACTCTGAACCTATGTAATTTGTGAATATCATTGTGTTTTAAACACCCACACACGCACACACATATGTGTGTGTGTGTGTGTGTGTGTGTGTGTGTGTGTGTGTGCTAAGCTAAACTGAACCTATGTAATTTGCAAAATATACTGTTTTAAACACGCACACACACACACACACACACGTTTGTGTGTGTGTGTGTTTATCTGTTTGTGAATTTATGCGTATGTATCTTTTGACTGTCAGTAACTGACAGTTGCATATACAACATGGCCTTAAAGGAATTAATACCCTTATTCCCCATACATTCTGTATGCTTACATATGATGAAATACATAACAAAGAATGGAATGCAGTTCTTTCCATACATTGTATAACTTCTCCATGTGCAAACATTTGAAGAAAAAATATTTTTGAATGAGTCCAGAAATCTATAAGAACAGTTTTAGGACCTTGAAAAATGTAAGCAACAAAAATAACCACCAAAGGTTCTAATCTAACCATACAATGTTGTAGACAAATAAAATTTCTATCAGTATTTTCAAATAGGAGAGCATAACACGCTGACCACATAATTCTGTCTAGTAGAAGCCACCAGCAACAATCACTACTGACCTACCAAAGATCCCCATAATGAACTGTAAGCCTTAATTTCTACCTTTGTTGCTATGCATCTGCCTGTAAACTCTGCTTGTTAGTACAGCAGGAGACCCTCCCAAAGATTTTTGAAGGGAAACTGCTGCAGCTTTTTTCAACGTGTTCGCAGAACTAAAATATGTTTACAGTGAGAGGCACTTGTGCTTCAGCTTACATTTTGCCTTTTGTGTACATAGAACATTAGTGTTAGCCTTAGTAAGAGTAGCAGACACTGCTCCAGGTTTAGTTGGCATGGAAATTTCCTTAACATTCCATGTAGTCGTAATATGTCATGCCTACCACTAGAATATCGATGAGTCTATTTCTCATCTTATTACTGCATACATGCTTGAGCCTGAGGGTTTAACCTTGCATCAACTTTTATCATTGTAATGATGTCCTTAAATTGCACACGTAATCGGGTTTAACAATAGATTAGTTAGTCCTTATGCTGCTATTAAGATAAAATCTGAAAAACCTTGATACATTCTGTTACTTTTATTAGAACAGAGTGTATATGTGGAATTCCTTGAACAGCAGCACCTAAAATACATTCTTCCCTGTTTATCCCACCACCACCTCCTCACCACACAGCTCTTAAATTGCCTCAGAAATTGAATCCCAAATGACCAGATTGTAACTTCACACCAGTCATTTCTGGGGTAAGTTGCCATTGAATCTAATACATAACAAAGTAATTATATTACTTTAGTCAGTATCAACAATGCTAAGAGTGTTTTGGAGGTGAAAAAAGTGTCGGATAGAGTGATGTTTATGAAGCTGGAAATTGATGGTGTAATGATGAATGTTGTTAGTGCATATGCTCCACAAGTTGGGTGTGCGAGGGATGAGAAAGAAAAACTTTGGAGTGAGTTGGATGAAGTGGTGATGACTGTACCCAAGGGTGAGAGACTGGTGATTGGAGCAGATTTCAATGGGCATGTTGGTGAAGGGAACAGAGGGGATGAGAAAGTGATGGGTAGGTATGGTGTTATGCAAAGGAATGCAGAAGGGTCAAATGGTAGTGGATTTTGTGAAAAGGATGGACATAGCTGTGATGAATATGTATTTTAACAAGATGGAGGAGCATAGGGTGACATACATGAGTGGAGGAAGATGCACACAGGTGGATTATATCTTATGTAGAAGGGCCAGTCTGAAGGTGATTGGAGACTGTAGTGGTGGCAGGGGAAAGTATAGTAAGGCAGCATAGGATGGTGGTTTGTAGGTTGACATTGGTGATCAAGAAGAGGAGGATGAGTGTGAGGGCAGCACCAAGGATCAAATGGTTGAAATTGAAAAAGGATAATTGTGAGGTAATTTTCAGGGAAGATTTAAGACAGGCACTGGGTGGCAGTGAAGCATTACCGAATAGCTGGCTAACTACAGCAGAGCTAGTAAGAGAGATGGCTAGAAAGGTGCTTGGTGTGATATCTGGAAAGAGGAAGGAGGACAAGGAGACCTGGTGGTGGAATGAAGAAGTACAGGAGAGTATACAGAGAAAGAGGTTGGCAAAGAAGAAGTGGGATTGTTAGAGAGATGAAAAAAGTAGACAAGAGTATAAGGAGATGAGGTGCATGGCAAAGAGATAGTTGGCGAAGGCTAAGGATAAGGCGTATGAAGAGTTGTATAAAAGGTTGGACACTAAGGAGGGAGAAAAGGACCTGTATCGATTGGCTAGACAGAGGGACTGAGCTAGTAAAGATGTGCAGTAGGTAAGGGTGATAAAGGATAATGAGAGAAACATACTCACAAGCGAGGAGAGTGTGTTGAGCAGATGGAAAGAGTACTTTGAGGGGTTGATGAATGAAGAGAATGAGAGGGAGAGAAGGTTGGATGATGTGCAGATAGTGAATCATGAAGTGCAGTGGATTAGCAAGGAGGAAGTAAGGATAGCTATGAAGAGGATGAAGAACTGAAAGGCTGTTGGTCCAGATGACATACCTGTGGAAGCATGGAGGTGTTTAGGTGAAATGGCAGTAGAGTTTTTAACTAGATTATTTAATGAAATCTTGGAAAGTGAGAGGATGCCTGACGAATGGAGAAAAAATGTTTTGGTACCGATTTTTAAGAATAAGGGTGATGTGCAGAGCTGTAGTAACTACAGAGGGATTAAACTGATCAGTCACAGCATGAAGTTATGGGAAAGAGTAGTGGAAGCTAGATTAAGAAGGGAGGTGATGATTAGTGATCAGCAGTTTGGTTTCATGCCAGGAAAGAACACAACAGATGCAATGTTTGCTTTGAGAGTGTTGATGGAGAAGTGCAGAGAATGTCAGAAGGAGTTGCATTATGTCTTTGTGGATTTAGAGAAAGCATATGACAGGGTGTCTAGAGAGGAGTTGTGGTATTGTATGAGGAAGTTAGAAGTGTCAGAGAGGTATGTAAGAGTGGTACAGGATATGTATGACGGTAGTGTGACTGTGGTGAGGTCTGCGGTGGGAGTGACGGATGCGTTTAAGGTGGAGGTGGGATTACATCAAGGATCAGCTCTGAGCCCTTTCTTATTTGCAATGGTGATGGACAGGTTGACAGATGAGATCAGACAGGAGTCCCCGTGGACTATGATGTTTGCAGATGACATTGTGATCTCTAGTGAGAGTAGGGAACAGGTGGAGGAGACCCTGGAGAGATGGAGATATGCTCTAGAGAGAAGAGGAATGAAGGTCTACAGGACTAAGACAGAATATATGTGTGTGAATGAGAGGGAGGATAGAGGAATGGTGAGGATGCAGGGAGTAGAGGTGGTGAAGGTGGATGAGTTTAAATACTTGGGATCAACAGTTCAGAGTAATGGTGAGTGTGGAAGAGAGGTGAAGAAGAGAGTACAGGCAGGATGGAGTGGGTGGAGAAGAGTGTCAGGAGGGATTTGTGACAGACGAGTACCAGTAAGAGTGAAGGGAAGGTCCACAAGAGTGTAGTGAGACCAGCTATGTTATATGGGTTGGAGACAGTGGCCCTGACAAAAGGGTAGGAGTCAGAGCTTGACGTGGCAGAGTTGAAGATGCTAATATTTGCACTGGGTGTGATGAGGATGGACAGGATTAGGAATAAGTATATTAGAGGGTCAACCCAGGTTGGAAGGTTTGGAGACAAAGCCAGAGAGGCAAGACAACGTTGGTTTGGACATGTGCTGAGGAGGGATGCAGAGTATATTGGGAAAAGGATGCTAAGGTTGAAGCTGCCAGGTAACAGGAAAAGAGGAAGGCCTAAGATAAGGTTTATGAATGTGGTGAGAGCGGACATGCAGGTGGTTGGTGTGACAGAACAAGATGCAGAGGACAGGAAGAAATGGAAACAGTTGATCTGCTCTGGCGACCCCTAACGGGAGCAGCCGAAGAAGAAGAAGAAGAAGAAGAAGTCAGCATCAACAACACTTCAGGAATTGTAAAACAAAATCATATATTTGAATTGTGAATATGCACTACTTGTTTTGCTAATTCAAGTACTGTTTAAACACCTCTACCAAGACTGTAGAGCCTAACCTATTATTGTGAAAGAAAGAGAGAGAAGTAAAATATTTATATGCATCTGCGTGGCACATTCTGCAACAGGACAAATGTCATGTAGTCCCAACAAAATAAATGTTGGTATGTAAATATCACATACTGTTTTTAATCAAAAAAATTTTATTTTGTAAACAAAAAACAAAAACAGGAACATTTTAGGAACCAAAACACTTAGTAAATAATAATTAACTATTTAAATATATGCAAAGGCCTGAAAAGAAGTAATACACTGATAAATATATGATGTTAAGAATATACATAGATAGGAATGATTTCAGAAAGAGTTTGAGTCTATTTGGAGAGTCTCTATAAGTAACGTAAAACAAGCACTCAACTTTTATTACAATTATAGGAGTTGATTATGGGTGATTGATTTCTCATTGTCAGCTGTTGATGTATTTAGTTATTTAAGTTGATTGTCAATTTTCCACTTTGTTCCGTTATTTCTCAGTTTTTGTGGAAGTTATTTTGGAGTCTCTATAAGTGACAAAACCTTTTTCCAAAGATTATTAGTAAAATTATTTGGATAAATTCTAAGTTCTTTGAGCTTGTTTTTTTAAATGACACAAAACACCCACATCAACACATAGAGCTACATCTCATGGAGTCTGTACCTCTAAACCCATAAGGCAAGTCACCACACAATCCAACATTGTAGTCATTGGAGGCTCCATCGTGAAACACACTGATGTCTCTCTCACTAGGATGAGTAGGGAGAAAATTGCTGTCAGTTGCTTATCAGGGGCTAGGATCCGCCACATTACCAGGCACTCAGGTCATTGGACCACAATTACCAGTATAACTCAGTCATAGTCCATGTGGGAGTAAATGACCTGGGATGTACCTCCCTAGACTATATGAAGAGAGACATTGTGGAGCTCTCGGAATGTGTGTCTCAGGCTGGTATGAGCCTAGCACTGACCACCATTTCACCGTCTCCAAGGATGATGTCACAATACGAACAAAAGATGATTGACTTTAATAATTGGCTTAGTTTCTGTTGTCATTCTAAGGGGGTGCAATATTTGTCAGCATGGAAGGAGATGGTCAACAGGCCATGCTGCTTTGCCAGGGATGGTCTGTACCTCTCCCCTCTAGGCTTTTGAATATTAGCTAAAACATTGTCTTCTCCTTTAGTGCTTTTTTTAGGCAATGCCAATCTGAAAGTACTTCCAACATAGCAGATCAAAACCAAGAAAATCTAAAGGTATTACTGCTCAGTGTTAGGAGTCTAAGCAAATAACTCACTCCCTAGAAGCTCTCTTTACCCTAGATAATGCTGATGTATATGTAGTCACTGAGACATGGTTTAAAGCCTCAGAGAGCACACCAACAGTGCAAGTTTATAATGCCTTCCACATATTTAGGCCAGCTACTTCACAGGCAGGGATTAAAGGTGGAGGTGTCTCTATTTACATCAAAAATAAATGTACTTCAAGGCTGGTCAAACAGGACAATGCACTTGAGCTGATCCATGTTCAAATCACCATTGATAAAATCCAGTACCACTTCCTTGCAAGCTATAGGTCCCCATCTATGACCCAGGAAACCCATACCATGTATTTAAACTTACTAGAGACACTAACCATCCAACCCAATACCATATTCATGGGTGACTTTAATTACCCCACTATTAACTTGAAATCCTATAGGACACCAAATGTATATGCACACAGATTCCTGGATTTTGTAAACACAAGCTCCCTGGACCAGATAGTCAATGCACCTACCATACTGGATCTGGCCCTCACCAATATGGGACACTGCTGCACATCCTCTATTGTAATGCCTTCCCTAGTAAGGTCAGACCACAAAATGGTCTTTTTTAAAGTAAAAATAAAACCTGGCCAAGAAATTGGACAAAATACCCCATTTGAGTATTGTTGACAAATTCAAGAGGTTAGGTACAAATCTGTATGCCACCCAGAGGCTAGCCAACTGGCTCACAGACAGGATCCAGAAAGTTAGAATTGAGGAGTCCACCTCTGCAAAGAGGCCAGTCACAAGTGGAGTCCCTCAGGGATCAGTCCTTGGTCCACTCCTTTTTTAGCATTTATTTCTCAGTGTCAGTGGTCTCTGGCTGACTAAATTTGCATATGATTGCAAATTAGGAGCTGTCATTGAATCTCACGCTGACACAAATGTTCTCCAGGAGAGGCTGACACAGACAAACAACTGGTGTCAGAGCCATGGACTAAAACTAAATGCCAAGAAATGCATAATAGTATCCTTTGGGAAGTCATCCATCCCTGGTAACTATCATATTGACAACACACCCCTTAGAGCTGACCCAGTAGTCAGGGACTTAGGGACACACATAGTAATCTAGCCTTTGATCATCATGAGTCTACAGTGGTGAGGAAATTATTCTATGTTGTGCAACTTATAAACAAAGGTATGGCATCTAAGTCCAAGAAAGTCATTGTTCCACTGTATTAAGCAATCATCAGACCTATCACTGAGTACAATGCCCACTTTGGTATGTAGATAACCAGGCATATCCAAGAATGGGTTCCTCACTAAAAGAATACAGGGCATAAGTAATATGTCCTATGCAGACCACTCAAGGCCCGATCTCTGTATTCTGTCTCCAACAGGCTTTTGAGGGGAGATCTATGCCTGATACAGAGCATTTTCAGACCCCACTCTGATGGACCTCCTGCATATCCACATAACAAACAGGATCAGAATTACCTACTCTAAAGACTTAAACCTTGCCGGTGGTATAAATAGGACCTGCTGGAAAGATAGGTATGTATCCCACAGACTAACCCATCTATGGAACAGGCTCCCCATCCATGTGAAGCAGAATTCGTCCTTAACCCAATTCAAGTGCAACTTGGACAATTGGATGGGAAACCAGAAATTCATTCCTGGTTTGGCACCTATGTCTCTAATGAACACAGTGGTCATTAGCCTAGTAAACACCTATGAACCTATGAACTTCTTTCAGCAATGACGGGAAATCTTCTGGAGTTGGAGAAGTGATGGAGTTCCACATTCTGGTAAATATCACATGTGTAATGTCTTCCAGAATCCTCCCTAATATGAGCTGAGATGCCCATTTGTAAGTGAAAACTTTACAGTTATAGCAGGGTCTATTATGTTTAGCAATACATGTATAGTTTTCCTATGTACAAATGGTCTGTTACAATAAAGCAGTTCAAACAAACCAGATTGTTTAACACTTGGCCAAGTTTACCAAGGTATAAATCAAAAGAACAGAGTTTACTCAAAGCAAAATATGTTAGTCACTCAATCCTTTACTGCATGAATCCATATTATCAGACTTTGCAACTTTCACCTGTATTGATAACTATGCAGTTTCTATTTCAGAGATATATTCAGCTGGTACAGTAGATGTCAAGGCATCCCTCAGGCAGGTCATATTGTATGTTGTATACGTGATGACAGTGAAGAGGCAGCCTCATCCTTCTTATGCTGAAACAGAAACTGCCTAGCTCTTGCATATCTAGCTGACCTCTGGTCTTTATTCATTGGGCATGTCTCTACTTTTATGTTTTTAGACACAGGAGACGTAAAAAGCACATTGCATGAAGAGCAAATATTCTTGTTTTGTCTGTTGTAGAGTACGTATTCATTTTTGTTTTTATAATTTCTGTAAAAGTATGACATTGTGCAGTATTTCAATCTGTGAGAAAATGTTTCACATCACTGGATTCAGTAAAATAAATTATCTGTACATTTATTTCATGAAATAATAGCAGGAAATCTCGGTGTACTTCACACCCTAGGTCATTCCCCTAACTTAAAATTAATGCTTGCTTCTTGGTACATTGTCAAGGTAATGGGTGGACAGCGCGCACACACACACACACACACACACACACACACACACACACACACACACACACACACACACACACACACACACACACTTCCCTTCTAAGGAAGTTGCATCATGGTAATGTGCTGCATGTTGAGTGAAACAAAAGGTGGCTAAAGCAGATAAAAGATAAATTTGTAGCCAATTAGCAATTTACTCTTAAAACAACAAAAATGGCTCATGAAACTAAGAGTTATGACCATCTTTAATTAAACACTAGGCAATAAAGCAATGAAAGGCACAGCCCTTTCAATGGCTTTCACTACTAAGACTTTTCAAATAAAAAGAAAACATAATTCAATGCATTACTTTAGATACTCTAAGAATTAGTTATATGACACATTTTAAACCACAGACGTAATCACATGACAAAATGACAAATTTTATATTTGTATTATGCTTGCTGTTTTTATTGTTGGTTCCTTATTCCTCTTAGCTTAAAAACTGGCTTTGTGTGATTGATTCTTAGTGTATATAGTAATGTGTTGCATGAAGTTTTATTTACACTTTTAAAAGCTCAACAATGAAAGCTATTCAGGCTTGTACCTTTCAATGTTTTATTGCCTGATGTTTAATTGAAGTTGGTCATAACTCTTGTTTTTGTATGACATTTGTGACATCCCCACTCTAGGCCAGTAATCAAGGAGCCTGCATCCTCACCACTGGCACTGTAGAGGGACATTTGCATGGAACAAAAATTAATACACACAGTATTTCCAGATGCAGCTGTCTGCATCAAGCATAGTTTCCCTTAAGAGCACACAGATAACACACTCAGTCCAGGGGCTGGTTTCTCTCTATTCCCCAGATCCCCAGTAAGACTCCTCACTGACATAGCTGTAGAGCTGAGACCTCAGCTGAGTGTCCAAGCCAAGTTCTCCACCACTGTCTCTGTGAAACCAGTGCTACATGCCCTGCTCCAAGCAGCTAAGACACTCACTCTTTGAGATTTGATTTTCATACACCCCCCACACACACACACACCTGAGAAAGACTGGCACAGATTTACTAGCTATGCCCTCTTCTGGTCAGACTATAAAGTAGTTATGCCACCACCAGACACTCCAAAACCAGCTACTCTAAGGGTCTTGCAAGGATACCCAATTATACTGAGTGAAGTTAATATTAATACAAATGGTAGTGTTTGGCCAATGTGGTAAGGCTTTCAGGAGTGGCCAAAGCTGTCACCAGATATATACAAGTACTCTCAGAGATTAAAATATTCTCTAAAAGACCAGTCACAATAAAACGTTTAAAAATATTTAATAATAATAAATAATAAAAGAACATGAAAATACTAAATAGCTATTTACAATAAGCAGAGTTTCACTTACACAAAATATTAAAATAACACAGATGAATAGATTCAAACAGATATGCAAAAACAGTACTTAACTAATTTCACTATATTTTCCTGACTGATCTAAAGAATTACTGTTCCCTGGTCATTTACTAGAGCAAGGTTAGATGAAGTAGGTGAGAGATCCTTCTTTGTCAGGTTACAAAAACAGAGTGCTCTGAGACTTCAGTCTCACCTAGTACTAAAATAAAATTTTTAGTGATGGATTACAGAATGACATTATTTATTTGTTTATTTTACTTATTTATTTGACATTTGTTTACTGTGACTGTGGTGGTGGTGCTGTGGTAGCATTGATGCCTCACAGTAAGACGTTGTCCGGTTCAATTCTCAGCTAGAGCATCTTCTGTGTGGAGACATGTGTGAATGGGAGTACCTTCGTTGAAGGTTGTGCATCAGGGGCGGCAACTCTGCACGTAAAAATCTACTGCCGATCATTAGCGGACCGGAGTTCTGCTGTGGTGACCCCTAACCGGGAAAAGCCGAAAGACACAACAACATTTGACATTTGTTTACTGGGATGGTCTAACTGGGTCACAAAGAACCCATTTTCAGGGGAGGCCCAGGGAGAAAAGCTCCAGTTACAGAGATATACAAACTTTGTGCAACTAACAAAAATTATACAGAAACATGGTAATTATATGAGTTCCAAGAAGTAGGTGCATAGTTACAAATAATGTAAAAATTATACAGAAACATGGTAATTGTAAGAGTAATTACAAGAGTTCCAAGACGTTAGCACATTGCTCTGAGGTGTCTGGTATGACTCTAGCCCTGAGTAGCATCCTACCATCGCCCAGAGTGATACCACAGTATAAGAACAAAATGATTGACTTCAATAATTGGCTAAGCTTCCGGTGTCATTCAAAGGAGATCCAGTATCTGTCTGCCTGGGGTGACATGATCAACAAACCACGATGCTTTGCAAGAGATGGTTAGCACCTGTCACTCCTGGGATCCAGGTTACTGGCTAAGGCTCTTGCCACCCCTATAGTGCCTTTTTTAGGCAAGGTTCAAAGGACAAAACTACCACAATAACGGGTACAACTAAGCAAAATCTGAAGGTAATGCTACTCAGTGCTAGAAGCCTAAACCTCAAGATGCACTCTCTGGAGGCTCTCCTAAAAATGGAGAACATCGATATCTGTGCAGTAACTGAGACTTGGTTTAAAGCTCCAGAGAGCACCCATGCAATACCAGGCTACAACTCATACCACACCTTTCAGCCACCAAACCAGGACTGAAACACTAAAGGTGGAGGAGTGTCCATATTCATCAAGGGTATTCACTCCTCCAGGCTGGTTGCCAAACACAATGCATCTAAAATTCTCCAGGTGCAACTAACACTAGGTAAGACTGCAATACAAATTGTAGCTTGCTACAGATCCCCCACCATGCCCCAAGATTCTCACTACACCTTTCTAAACATACTGAAAAATATTAAGATACAACCAAACACCCTAATACTGGGTGATTTCAACTACCCTGCCATTAACTGGGAAACTACTCCTGTACCAATACCTTTGCTCAACGGTTCTTGGAATTCATAAATTCCAACGCCCTAGAGCAGCTTATTCATAGTCCCACCAGGGGTACCAATATTCTACACCTGGTCATTACTGACATGGGAGATCAATGTTCCACACCAGTGGTCACCCCCACATTGGTCAGATCAGACCATAAGCTAATCACCCTTGACATCCATATCCCACTCCAACCCCCCTTTAAGGAAACATCCGTAAAAAACTTCTCCAAAGCCAAATTTATGCTTCTAAAGTCAGAAGTAACAAACTTCATGACACCCATGCAGATGGGAACTGGAAGTTTGACTGCTGAATCCTTCACTAAGGTACTGTATGAGCACATTCACTCATGCATAGACTGAGCCATCCCAAATAGAACCAAGATTCTGTCCTCTAAAAAAAAAGGAAGGCAATCTGGTGGTCCCCTGCCATAAACAAGCTGTACAACAAAAGGAAGAAACTGTTGCAGAAAAGAGGAAGAACCCAGGATTCAAAAAACTTCTTCACCAGCCTCAGTAGAAAGCTGAGATCCCTCATAAAGTCTTCCAAAGCTAGTTATGAAAACTAAATTGCCAAAGATTCCAAAGAAAGCCACAAGGGACTCTATAGCTATGTCAAGAATCTAAATGGCAATACTCAGATCTGCTCTGAGCTACAGCAGAATGGCACTAGATATACTGATCCCAAAGATATTGCCAATATCCTGGCAGATAGATTAAGTGCCAACTTCACCCCCATCGCACCCCCTAAAGGGCCCATTTCTGTACTGAAAGAATGCCAAATTCCGGTAATCACGGCCACTCAGACAAAAACGCACTCTCCAAAGCCAAGAATACAGCATCCATGGAACCAGACGACATCCCGGGCTGTGTACTGTATGAACTACAAAATGAACTGACACCTCACCTATGTGTCATGTTTAATCATAGCCTCACCTCAGAGTGGCACACAGCTACATTCATCCCACTCCACAAGGGGGGATCCACTTTGGATCCCGGGAACTAATGTCCCATCAGTCTGACGAGCCTGATCTGCAAGGCCATGGAACGTATTATCATGGAACTTATAAACAAAGACATCGGCAACCTTCAAACACTGGACCCCACCCAATTTGGATTTGTGAAAGGCCAATCTTGCCTCCTGAACCTGATCGACTTCTTCAAATCAGTCTCCAGAGCTGTGGATGAGGGTAAGGTGGTTCACACAGCCTACTTGGACCTCGCCAAGGCTTTCAGCACTATCCCCCACTCTGGAATCATAGATAAACTTACTAAGCTGGGCATGAATCCCTACATCACTCGATGGGTTGCAAACTGGCTTACTGACAGAACACACACTGTAAAAGTAGCCAACTCCAAATCCAGCTCCAGACAAGTGGTGTACTGCAGGGTTCTATCCTGGGACCACTCTTGCTTGGCATCTGCTTTTCTGAAGTACAGGCCAACACTAAGGGACTCTGGCTTACAAAGTTCACAGATGACTGCAAGCTGGGAGCCATTATTGAATCCCCAAATTATGTAGGTATACTACAAAAGGGCCTTACTGAAACAGATGCCTGATGCCAGAGCCATGGGCTCTACCTAAATGCCAAAAAATGTATAGTTGTCCTCTTTGGGAAAAAACACATACCTGTGAGCTACCACATAGGTGGCAGTACACTAAACACCAAAAGTTTGATAAGAGACCTAGGGACACAGGTGGACAGTGGTCTCAGCTTTGATAACCACATAGCCACAACAGTTAGAAAATCCTTCTACATGGCACACCTCATCACTAAGGGCTTTTCGTCCAGAAAAAAGGAGGTTATTTTCCCTCTGTACTCATCCCTCATTAGACCCATTATAGAATACAATGCCCCATTTAGTGTGCACCTCCCAAGACATCTGCAACCATTAGAAAGGTCACAGAAATACATGACAAAAAGAATCACAGGCCTAAAGCAGATGCTTTATGCTGACCATCTAAAGAAACTCCAGCTATACTCAGTTGCATATCGCCTACTCAGAGGCGATCTCTGCCTAACATACAAGGCCATGTCAAACCCAGAGTTGTTGGACATGCTACACTTAAAGAAATCCCATTCCCTCTGAGCCACACGCTCCAGGGATCTTAACCTTGTCATCGCAATAAATAGAACATGCTGGAGGGATAGGTTCCTGATCCTGAGACTCCCCATACTCTGGAATAGGCTGCCCATACATGTCAGGCAGAGCCCCTCAATGGCCCTCTTCAAGAGGAACCTTGATGATTGGATGGGAGATAATAAATTCACCCCAGGAATCACATCAGTAGCCCTGCTAGACAGGGGTCCAGGAAAGTAAATATTTGTGGAAAGCAATAGGCAGGGAATCATTGGCTAGGCTTGTATAGGCCCTAGGGCCGATAGACTAGTACCAACTTATGAACCTATAATTATATTTACAAACCAAGCAGAAATTTTGCAGTATGGATGGTGTGAAGTTCACTCCTTGAAATATGTTATGCACCTAGTTCACTAATAAAAATCAAACTGTAAAATACGTACTACACAATAATAAAATAATAGGTGGACTACCTACTCTTTTATTATTTTGTAGTATGTATTTTACGGATACACTAGACAATCTCTATGTACTGAAATCTCAAATTTCAGTACATCAAGACTGAATAGTGGAAAGTGCAGTTACTCGAAACTACACTATGCCGAATGCGGAAGTTTCTAATCCGCAAATGTTGAATTCGCCACTATAGTGGTGTTGCATTCATTACATGTGGTGCGGTTTGTGGATTTAACTGGGGTTTCAGGTAAGTGTTGTGTGTTTGACAATATTGGGTAGGGATTTTAATGTGTGTGAGTGTGTGTGGTGGTGTTTTTTGTGTGTTTGTGTGTTTAGTACGACCTCGGAGTTAGAATATATAAGTAGGGGGTGGGGGTGCATGGGGGCTTGCCCCCCTGCTTATAGGTAGGTTAGGTGTTTTTCTGTGTGTTGTTATGTTTGTTTAGTTAGGTAGGTGTTTGTGTGTGTGATTATGTCTTGGTGTGTGTGTGTGTGTGTGTGTGTGTGAATGGTCGCAGTTGTGGTATTCGTGATTGTGGGTTTTCATGTATGTGGGTTTTCGACTATTCAGTCTCGAAATACTGAAATTTGACATTTCAGTACTTCGAGGTTGCATAGTGAATCCGTATTTTACAGTTCAAAGTTTCTACTTGGTTTGTTTTTGACCCCAGTATAGGTTGCATACTGGGTTTTCTGAGACTTTGAGGGATACCACAGATTTTTCTTTTTGTAGTAATTATATTTCAGTATATACAAGTAAAAGATACAGTTCAATGAAGTACAGAAGGAGAGAGAGAGATTCAGTGTGGTCTGAACTGGAGAAGAGGTTAGCCTGGATTGGCCCAATGGCACAGCCAGGAGTCAATTATGTGTTATTTCAGTACGGATTTAAAGGCAAATAGGATAGAAGTAGTTCACTCAGTAAGTGGAAGAGAATTCCATGCTTTTGCAACATAGTGGAAGTAGAAGCTTATTCCAGCTGACTTAGAGGATTTGGATATAGTGAAGAGCTTTTTATCTGTGCACCTAAGTGATCTGTTTGCCCTACTTCTGACATAGCTGGTGATACCTTACATTGTCACAACTTTTTTGTTGTTTTAAATGTGCTGTATGCTCTGTTTGAGTTGTGTGCTTTAATTCTACTAACAAGTGGTTTCTCTTAGAGTGGTAATGACTTGTAACACAGTATTATGAAGAATTATCTAAGCCGAAGTATTGGAATACTACTAGTATAAGAATAAAAATCATGGTAAGGGTAATTTGAACACCTAAAGGCATAATACGGCTGGACTTAAAATGGCACCATCCAGGCAGTTAGCCTAGTATTCACCTATGAATCTATGGATTGTACGTTAGTACTCTAACATTAAGATATGATGGTAAGCAAACAGAAATGTGAACCTTATTTACTACAGTAATTAATGAGAAGGCAACACAGCATTAATCTGCACAGAATGTGTTGTTCTTTGATATCTAACTAGGGCGGCATGTAAAACAGCATGTTGATGTTCCATTAAAGAGGCATCATTAACAGCAAACATAGCTCTCAGCTGTCAAAATTTTCACAGAACGTCCAGATTTTTGCCTCATATTTTTGGTCTGGTCATCATAAAGTGTGTGATTTTCTGGGAAATCACTGAGGATTAAAGTCATGAAATAATGACATAAATTTGAGTTTCTCGCTTCATACCTTTCAGAAAGGCATGTTAACACAAACCCTCTTATTCTAGCAACTTTCTAAGTTAAGTTTATAGGAGCAATATTTAAAATATGTCTTTATTTTTGGGCCTTTGCCCCCCCCCCCCATTAATTTAAGCTTTGTCCGGATTTCTTTTGCTAAGATGTTGAGAGGTACGAGAGCAAAGGTTTGCAATAATGGTGATACTGCAACAGTCAGTGAAAGAAGCACTATTTTAGCAATATATATTAATTAATATGGGGAGTGGACATGTTCTTTTTACTGGGTGGTGCTGTGGGATTTTGCTTTGTATTGTATGATAATGGAGAAGCAAGATAAAACATTTACGTTGTTTCTAGAAAACATCATTTGACATCATAGTGTTGTAATTTAACAAGTACACTCTGTAATGATAAAGCAACCAAGTGCAGTTCAGCAATACCAAAGAGTATTCTGTGATACCAAGTTTGGGGTGTATTAAACAGTGTACATCGGCTATATCAAAAGCATTACTCCAATAGAAAGTTGTGCATGCTTCAATTGTTTGTATACTTGATAAAGAAAATAGTGTTACTTTTTGCAATACATATTAATAACTGGGGACAGGAAACTTTTTTTTGTAAGTGGATAGTGTAACATGTAAGTGCACCCCAGGTAAGCTGCCCCTGTTCATTCAAGCATAAATGCACCCCATATAAGCTGCTTGCAATTGTTCATGCACAAGTATACCCCATGTGAGCTGTCTGTGTTCCTGGCTAAAAGACAGTGGCATGTGAGTAACTGGAACATGAGAAGTTAAAATAGACCTAGTATCTAGTCTCTCACCAAATACAAAAACGTGAAAAAAACACTCTTTCCATAAAACCATATCCCAACCAGAAAAAAAAAATGAACATCAATACACTATGCCACTGAAAGCCTATTTACATTAATCATTATGACCCACAGTGCTCTTTTCACACTGCACTTATTACTAAAAATAATGAATACATCCCCTTTAGTTGACCTTCCTTTGGCATGGCAACCTGTTTTTTCTGCCATAACCCAAAAATTCAAAAGTCTGAAAAGTAAAAAAAGTAAAATAAAGCACAACACTAGAACAGTGGTGTAATATGGAGGAATTGAAGGTGTGAAAATATTTATATCATGTGCAGCGTAGCTTACATCTTATACATTTATCCCTACCTTTACTGTACATCAAATACATAATACACAACACCCCTGGCTGCTGTATTGTTTTGTGGTGTATGACACTTTGAGAATTTGGGACATTGTCCAAAATAAGAAAGCCAGTTTTGTGAGTTCAGGCTGATGCCATAGATTACAGTATATATTAATTAGAGGTTGAGGCTTTGGTCATCCACTTTAATGATGAAACTTTTCCTGCATTTATAATATCTAGCAATATCCAGGTCTGCCACATAGGGAATAGTGTGTAAACTCTCTATACTGAGCTTTTGTTCTAAAATAAATTGTGTTTATAAGCTCTGCCTGCAGGTATACAACTACCAGGTAGCAAAATACTGGGATTTGTTCGTGTATTTACTGAAGTGTGAAGCCAGGTAATAATTCTACCCTGTTAATGCCTTTGTGGTCACACACACACACACACACACACACACACACACACACACACACACTTCTTTTTGTAAGTCTGTTAAACACACAACTGCAGCTACATACAAGATTCCGTAGAATTATTAGGTAAACAAAATTTGGAAATGATTTTCATTTGGGCATTTACAAAACCTGTGTGAGTCAGGCTTCCTTGTTCTGCTCTTCACTTAGATTGTAATAAATTAATTTGTTTCATATAATTTTATAAAACTATGGAAAGTTTGCAACAAACAGCAGCAGGGCTATGGCACAGACAAACAGGAAGCCCACTAATCAGGATCCTCATGCCTTGCCTGTTAGTACCCTCTGTTACTCTAATTGAGAGGTAATATTCTAACTTTTTAACTGTGTTTTCCTTCCTGGTAATCTCCTTTTCCACAGGCATTCATGTCTTTTCTAACCTGCAGGATGACATTTTTAAGAAATTCAGCCAGTTACAGATTAAAAACAATTCAGTTGACTGATTAGTTGGTTTCCACCTTATCTTTCAGTCTCCTTAACTATGATAAATGTGTCCAATCTGTATACATTTCTTTAATAAAGTATTAACTTGCATAAAAGGTTGACGGTACTGCTGATGTGCTTTGTTGTTCTGGAGGTTAGTTTATCATTATGTGTCATTTCTCAAGGTCACTCACTTGCGCAAGCAAGCATTTCTGTGAATGGAGACACACCACATAAATATCACATAGTTAACTAACATTAATCTGCAAGGCGTGGTCAATAATTTATTAACTTAGGTTCTCTGTGCATGCTGAGTATTAACTGCTACACTCACAGGCATTTTGCATTGTACAGAGACCTAATAAGTTGGTTGGTATTTTGTAAGGACAAGAAAATGTATATTTGTTTAGGTTGTTGGTAGTAGCAAACCTGTGCACCCATAACACAAAACATGATGAAATTACATGTGTATATCAGTGTTCCTTTCAAAACTCAGATAATATAGAGGAATATATATCTTTCAACATTGCAGATTTTTATCAGGTAATAAATGATAATAGATAAGAAGTAATATGGTAACGTGTTTCTGCACTAAACAGGATTAGGTGCAATAAAGAAGTCACATTGACAGATTCAAGTGTTCCTTTGCAAATGAAATGCTTCTTTATTAAAGTTCATGTGATCTATCTATTTAATAATCATGTCATACATGTTATTGTGGTATACCCAGCTTGGAAATGTCTGTTCATGCCTGCAGTCATGAAACACCATTATCTGCAGCTTCCGATATGTGCTGCATGGTATTCAGCTGTGAAGAAAGTAATTCAGAAGTGTATACAAAGTTTGTAAGTTTATTTTTTATGCATTTATTTTCTCATTCATTTATTCAGTCATTTATTTGTTTATTCATTTATTTTATTTTGTTGACTGGTTAGGTTCCACTTAGCCTTAAAGATGATGAGTTATGTAATGTTCAAATGACAATGACTGTACAGGTGATGTAGAATATTTGCAACTGAAAATATGTCAGTATAGTTTGTTTTCATTTATATAAATGTATGATTGCCTATGTCATAAGTGAAAATTCCACAAAGATGTTTCTTGTTTATAAAAATTATACGCAAGAGACATCCAGGATGATGTCTATGTGAGGCAAAGGCCTTTTGATCAGAACAGAGGACAGGTTATCTTGCTGTCCAGTGACAACTGCAGTCAGATGCATGACATTCATAAAAGTTACCACCAGCTCAGGCAGATCTGTCCTTAGTTTCACTTATTATTTGAGTGAGGACATAACAACAGCATAGCACTCTCATGTGTTGCACTGAATGCATGTGGTGTTGTGATGGAACCTGCAGATTTCTGATCTTCACTGCATTAAAGATGAGTATCCGTCCTTCTCAGCTACGGTTGTGATCAAAATTTATAATGTCCCATGTAAGATAATGAAGTTCATCTGTAACATGACAGCCAAATGTAATTGTTCAGCAAAATCTTTATACAGAGAAAAATGTACTCATTACTTTAAAATATTTATCATGAGAATGGGATTTATAATGCATGTTTGCCCTGGGATAACTAAAGTGGCAGAATATAGCTCTAGTAATATAAGGTCTGTGTGCCACTGATGACTTGAATGTCTAAATGTCACTTTAAACTGTGGCTTTTCATTGTTTTAAAGTTTAGTTTTACTGGCATGTTTTGCAAGTGTGTTTTGACTTTGTGTCTGTTTCTTTTTCCTTCTGAAGTAATCTCTATTTGAGGAGTGTTTTCTTTGCCAGTGGCCTCACAGAGTTGGAGTTCTGTCCCCTTTTTACTTGATTTAAATGCACAGAATCAATGAGGATTATTTAAGCATAAAATATAGGAAATTATTAATCATAGTTTCATTTCTTTGAACTCTGGAGATGAGTAAGTAATATTTTATTACCGAGTGTTTTATAAATAAATATTTTTTTGTCTTGGTATCTTGTAAATAGCAATTTTTGTACATTCTATTTCTTTATTTTTGAAAAACACTTATTATGGCATCAATACATTTTCACAGGTGATTATGGCATCAATACATTTTCACAGGTGCATTGCACCTTGTCAAAAGCTAATGTCATTGACAGAGTATAATGCTTGCTCTTTAAGTTGAATGTTTGTTTACATTGTTAGCATCAGCAGATGTTGGGCATTGGATAATTGTTTGGTTGTTTAGCAGGTATGTGTGTGTGTAGTAAAGGGGGGTTTGCATTTAGTCTTAGAATAAGGGCTAGGTAAGGGGATACATTTAGTTGTATGCATATTTTGTAGTGTGAGCAGGAGTGTTTCTTATCTAGGACTAGAGGTTAGGGTTAAATTAGGTGATAGTTTTTATTCTAAGTATATGTGGTGGTGGTGTGTGTATGTGTAAAGTTTGCATGTGTGTCTTTACTTGTTTAGTGATACTGCTAGAGACAGGGATTTTGATAAGTTTGTGTCAGGCTGGGGTTAGGGGCTGCAGCTGGGCAAGGGTTATGTAAAGCCTCCTTGTCCACTTACTCATGTATGCTCACCCTAACCCCAGCCTGACATATTAACTTGCCAAAACCTCTTTCCCTAACTGTATCAGTATTCAGATCTAGGTCTTTCTATATTACTTTTTTAGATTTCTGATCACAAAATGAAAGCCTTTTTTATCTCACTGTATTAATGAGGAGTATAAAACCCTTTTGCTATCATTTAATGATCATTATTGCATTATCATGTCTTCTCACAGTCATTGATCACTATTTGTCTTCATCCCAAATTGTAAGTCACACATCTTTTACATACATTGATTCTTGCGACATTCAAATGCTCTGAGTTGCATCACCTAGGATTCTACTGGCTACATCATCCATGTCTTCATAAAAATGACTATTTATTCAGTTCTCAACATGCTGGTGCTTTTTATTTCCTGTTTTATAACCCTCAGTCGCTGTACAGGCACACGTTTTCCTGTCCAGTTGCACTTGACATCTTGTTGGAACTCACGCCTCTTCCATCCCATTCACTCCTTCATCCTGCCAATAATTAAAATCTACGAGGAAAGTAAAAAATACCTTCTAGACACCAGCCAAAGAATATATTTCTACCATATTTTAACTCACTTGTGGGCAAATCCCCCCTCTTTCAAAATTGTACCCTTTATGCCTCAGTTGGAAGGGCACACATTATCCATTCTATAATAATCCAGTTATTGCAACCAGATTACAGTACAACCAACCCACTACATGTTTAAGTTATGTTTGCACTTGATCTAGGACAACCCAACAGAAAAAAGAAGCAAGTGAGTGTAATCCTTTTTTGTTTAGTTCAACATTAGTTAATCTCTCATGGAAGGCTAATGATATGAATGTTCAACATTTTAACTTTTAACATACATTATGTATTCCAGTGGGCCTAGCAAAATTAGGATTCCATCATGGAGCTGGCTTCTGAATGTTTTCAATGATGTCTAATGAACATGCCCTCTCACAAACAAATAACCTCACACATGTGCTTGGAGTATACCCTCAAGACAGGAACACAATCATATGTGACATTTTCTTCATAGTCTTTAGGTGGAAGAAATAACTTCTTAATCGATGTCCTCATTTCCTGCCCCACCCATATATTAATAACATACTTTGCCATTTATTTACTTCCATTTTTTTCATACATTTACAGTATTTGTCTTTATTTGGTCTTCATAATCCTTAATTCAAACGAATATCTATATACCTCCATTTATGTATTAAAACATAAATTGCTCCTCTGTCCACTTACTACATCTTCTGTAAAGATTTCTAAAATTGACTCCCTGTATGCCACGTGTACATCCTTTGAGGTCATAGCTCAGATCCTTCAATGTAATTTCCCCGAAACATGGGACCTAACTATTCATCTGTCATAAAAAAACCCTCCAATTAAACTAGCACATTTGCTTAAATGCAAGTCGAGAGACAATTGGACCACCACTTATTAAAGCTACTCTTCATACATCCCTCAGTTAGTACACCTTCAGCCATGTTCATGTCTCATTTTATACAATTTAAAAATCAAGTTAACCATAACAATTTAAATGCACTTTCCACAACTGTCAACGTTGTTACTCTTTCAACCAAGTCTTACTATTCAAGTGGCAATTTGTTATACAGATACCTTCAAGAAACATCAAGTATGTTTATCAAAATACATCATTAGTCCTTTGAATACTAAGGGGCCACCTTAACACTAAAACTACTATAGCTCTAAATATAACACACATACAGTCTCAAAATGTTACCCTTGCAGTTAATTATATTAAAGCTGTAAATATTAACCCTTTAACACTAACATCAGTCCTAACCCATTCAGTAAATAATTTCATTAGCATCATCATATTACATTATTATATTATCCCCCCATCTTTTCCATTATCCCTTCAATCTACTACAGTATTCCCTCCATCTTCTTAACTACATTTAAATGTTAACACTATAAAAAGTATAAAGGTTCATTGTTTATAAAATGAGCAGAGCTAATTTTAAGCTACATACTCCAGTATACACATAAACATTTAAATGATAATCATTTGGAGTAGTCTTTAGTAGAATTAGATATCTAACAATTGACTCTAAACTATCCATGGAAAACATAATTTAGTTTGGACATAATAAAGTTTTTACATATTCATTAGATATGTTGAATCATAAAAACTGTTATCCTGTTTAAATATATCCATTACTTTGCTATTTTATTATGTTGATTTTTCATGCTAATTTGTTACTAAATAAAAGCATTCAATATACTTTATTAAAATTGTTTTGTCTGTCTGTTAATTTTGTAGTGTTTGTTTTATACTTAGTAGTTGTTTTCAGCTGCACTCTTGATTTATTTTTATCTTATTCACCCCACATGAATGTACTCTTAGCCATAACAAATTACATTCAGAAAGATGCAAACTATTGCAAAATATTGAAGAGCTAAACAATTTCATTGTCGTCATCACTATTTTGTATTATTATAATATCACCCCCTCCACCTATTTAACTACATTTAAAATGTAATACCTTTACAGACATACATGCTCATCAGCTGCAAAATGAGTCATATTAATCACAATCACTCTTTTTGCGCAGTTTGACTTATGCAATGACAGTGAATCAAATGCAGTCTTTCTTGTCAACCTTCCAAGTAGAGACAGACATGTTAAGTAACAGCTGGGTCTAGTCTGTTTATATTTTTGACCATAACACAATATTCCAGTTCTGGAATGAAAAGAATGGACCATAACTAATTAAGATGTACCCTCCACTACATACATGAACACCAACACTCATGTGGCAAAATTTCATAGGAAGCCTTTAGGCAAATGGATATGCTCATCCACTTGATTGGACTACAAATGTAATGGTTTCCATTCAAAATCTCTCATTTGCATAGTCATCAGCTTCATCAGGTATTGGTGTTTTATCCTCTTCCTCTACTTAAAGATAATCAAAGTTTAACACAGTTGCTAACATGCATGCTCACCATTCCAGATTGAAAAACGATGATTGTAAATGTTCACATTACAAATTCAAACACATAAATAAACACTGAAATAAATGGCAGCTTTTCCTAGCAATTATTTTAGTGCAGCTAGATATGTTAAATAACAATTGGCATTAGTTGTGTTAATTTGTCCCTGCCTTGCAAAACATTATCTCTCTGCTGTCTTCTGATACATATCATTAAATACAATATCAATAATCATAAGCACATGAAGGCCCACACATTTTACAAAGCTAGAGAAAGCCAGTTGTAGGGCACAAAATCAGTCTATCTCTCCTCTCCAAGCACTTTCATTCTAACTATCTATCATCAACATTTGCGGAAGGTACAATTTCCACCAATGTCAAAGGGATTTTGGACAATGTTTTCCACTTCCATATCTGGGAAAGTTTGTAAGCAATTGCATTCCATATAAGAAGAGTACATTAAGACTTCTGGAAATGTTAACGTGTACCTTAATTTTTTTATCCATTCTGGGCCACTATAACTAAAATACTACACCTTGTCTAAGATGGACAACCAAACACCAATCCCCATTGCTCACCACTAGAAACAGCTAATGCTTTCAATGATTACTTTATCTCTATCTCTGGCATCACTAAACTATTTCATAATCAAACTAAAAACAAATTTACCATGTCTAATAATCTGACTGCATCCCACTCAGTTTCATATCCCATTTCTATTAATATTCACTCTTTCTCCTTTCAGCCAGTATCCACTGCAACAATCAAGAAACACATCAAACAAATTATACTAAGTACACTATCTCTGGATGAAATTCCAGGTGATTTCATAAAAATAGCAGCCAACTTAATTTCCTTTCCAGTATCTATTCTGGAAAACAAGTTTTTGAGGCATAACATGTCCCAGCCTTATGGAAAAAAAAATGTCACATCATTTCCCTTCACAAGCGCTGTAAATCCAATGCTATATCCAACTTTTGACCCATTGCCATTCTCTCCTGCCATTTGTAAAATCCTTGAAGAATGCATTCATAATCAGTTAATGGCCTATTTACAAATCACTTCCTTATTCTCACACAGCAAGGTTTCAGACCAAGGCATAACACTACCACATCTCTCCTAAACTTCAACAGCACTATTATTCTATCCATACACAAAGACAAACGTATTTCTGGATCTGTCCTAGCCCTACGATAACATTTCCCATAACCCACTTGTAAAACAATTATCATCACTTAGCATATCAAACACTTTCACCAGCTGGTTCTCTATGTTTTGAATAGATTATAATAATAATAAGAAGAAAACAAACCTTATTTTTTAACCTGGTAAGCACACTAGACAAACATTCCCTTTTCAGGGGTGACCCATGAACAATTTCTGAATAAATTACCTACTCAGAGTCACACAGTAGACAAATGAGGGCCAAGGGAGTTAAACCTTGTACCACAGGAACTACATTTGCAACCTTAACCTCTGTGCCAACTATAAGATTCCAGTCAGTTAAATGGATTAACTCCTACTCAGCCTTCCTACCCATCAAAATAAGTGTTCCCCAAGGTCCCATACTGGGGCCAATGTTTTTCAACATATTTACTAACAACCTACACTCTGCCAAATGTCAGGCTTCCCTCATACAATGTGCATATAACTCATCCATAATCTGTACTGCCAGTAACTCATTCACTCTACACCACCTCTCCTAAGAGTCATTTCCATCAGTTGAACGCTGGCTCAAACAAAGGTACTGTTATTCCTCCCAAAAGCCCTTATACATTTCAGACTGAACTTCTCAATAACATCATCTGAAAATATCCCAATAGAAGTCATTCCCAATGATGATAACCTGAAATTTGCCTTACATGTGCAACAGGTTATCAAAAATTAAAAGTCTCACAAAAATTAGGGCCAGTCTATAGAAAAAAAAAAACTTAACTGATTCATTCAAGAAGCTCCTGGTCTCTGCACTCTTACCTCCCACTTTACTATGCGGCTCCACAATATTGCTTAACTTTCAGGCTTCCATCCAAAATGAACTATATGAGTGCTACAATAAAATAGCAAAATTTGCCATTAACTCATCAAATGAGTGCTACAATAAAATAGCAAAATTTGCCACTAACTCACCAAACTGATCATGTCACTGCTTAGCCGTAAAACAGCTTGATTGTCTTGAATTACCCAAGCAACTGACTTACACATAATTATTCCTAATCCATAAATTAATATAGAAACCAGAACAAAGCAAAGCTCTTCAAGACTTATTGCATATATACACCCCTGATAGGCCACTTTGATCGGAAAGCAAAATGCTCCTCACTAAGTACAAACCACACCTGTCAGCAGGAACCTCTCTGTATTCCAGCATGGAGCCCACTCCTAGAAATCTATGTCATTGTCCCTTAAACATACAAGCAACCTTTCCAGTTTCAAGACCAGTCTAAAAAAATATATGTCTGATACCTGGAGCTGTTCTTCTACAACCCTTATAACAGATGCATGATCACTTCCTTACTATAATGATGGCTTTCACACTCTGAATCACTAACACTTCCAAATGTTAGCAGGTAGTAATGGCCTAACATCAAAATAAGCTCTCATGTTAATGGTACCATTCAACTAATGTATGTTCCTCTACCTCTTAATGCTCGTACTGACACTTAGTACTATTTATGTCCTCTCTAGTATCCTTCCATAACATTATAATCTCTCTAATACTTATCAGTTCTCTTGCTTGTTATTTTCTCTCCTGCACATTACTTCTCCCCATGTCATTCTGTCACTTTGTTTTGACTTCAGAATACTGTATTACTTCTCACTTTTATATATTATTACAAATATAGTCAATATTTTATATAACTCTATATTACTTTACTTGATATAGGCTATCCACTTCTGCAAAGTGTCTTGCTACTGGCAGTACATATTGTATTTTTAATGCCTTTATTAAGTTACCACTTAAGACATTGGCAAACATGCATTAATATAAAAAAAACATACTACAATAACATGTTTCCAATTACATAATGTGGAATTTGGAAGTGAATACTACTTTGAACTGCTCCAAATGGGTGTTTGAATTGATGTGTTCTATAATTGTTGACAAAAAGCATCTTATGCAAACTTTTCTGGTGAAGAGAGGATATTAGCAAGAATATACAAAATGACTTGCTTTACACCATTGAGGAGTTTAAATAGTGTTTTCATCAAGTGTTTGTTGATGTTGATCACAAATTTAATAAAATAAAAGAATGTATGATAGGAAAGATGGGCGGGATAGTAAGGAATATTTTAATAAAAAGGCTTATCCTCCACCTAAGTCCTGGAATGGAGGGGTTGTATTTGATAGTGGGGATCATACTATTGGTCAGAATTTAGAGAATCATTCTAATTCTGATCAGAATACTGACATTCCACCACCTTCAGGGACAGCAATACCCAACTTTTCAAACAACTGAAACATTGATGCTAGTGACCCTTTAGAATTTCCCCCGCTCCATCATTCCAGTCGAGTACAGCAGAGAACAATGACCCATGAATACACACTGTCATCCACAGCCCAATTATTCACCCCATTATCAACAAAACAGACGAAGCAAGAGAAGAAGACATTTTTAAATAACTTTGAATTAAACCTTTATAATGGGATTTTACAGGATGGGTTAATGTTTGAACAAGACAATTTTAAATTGTATAACCATAGGAATACTTTATTAGAGGAAACACATTTTTCAATTTTTAAAAAAAGGTTTGATGTTTGTACCTTCAAGACACTTCAATGTAAGTAGAACTTGAATTGATATAAAACTGTTTTTAAAGAAACTTAATTTTTGATGTTCTATTTAAGTCAGGTGGTGTTGCAAATGAAACAATACTAAGAAAGAAGAGTACTTTTAATCCACCACTACATCCGGTGTTACAAAATGTTGAATGCTTTTTGGAGTTAGAGCTTAATAAGTTGGTCAAACACCAAAAGAAAAGTATTTTTTTAATTTATCTAAAGTTGAAAAGACCACCTTGGACAATTTGATATCTAATAGTGAAATGTGTATCATGAAACCTGACAAGGGGAGGAGGTTTGGTCATTATGGACAGGGTGGATTATGCTGGGAGAATGTTTACTTTATTATACCAGGGGGACATATTTTTAAATGTATCTAGAAATGAGGTGAATATTTCATATGGGAAAACTGACATGCTTTTATATGACTTGGTGATACAAAAAGCTATTGACATTACAACATACAGATTTTTCTTTAATAAACATCCATGAATCCCCATGGTATTTGGCATCCCCAAAGTACATGAAGATATACTTAACCCTCTATTAAGGTTAATTGTGTCTGCTACTGGTTCAAAGACATATCTTTTAGCAGTTTATATAGATTATAAGTTAAAACCTTTTTGTGAAACGAGAACTCAGGTACTCAGGGATCCATGGGACCTTTTAAGCAGGATGGGCAGAGTTGCTTTTCATGAAGAGGTTTTGTTCACTACAATTGATGTAGTAGATGTTTTCACTGTAATCCCACATGACATGGCTCTAGAATGGTTTAAGAAGACCATTGGAAGGTTTGATATTTTTGTCCTATAATGATTGTTGCATTATTGTTGAACTCATGGAACTGGTTCTCAAATGCAACTATGTGTATTTTGAATGGGAAATTTTTCAGCATAAAACTGGTGTGGCAGTGGGTGCCACACATGCCCTAATTTTTGCAAATCTAATATTATTTGAATGGGAAAAATTATATGTAATTAATTCTCTGTATTTTAAACATTTTCTCTGTGCTAGATGACATCTGTGTTGTGTGGAAAGGGCCTAAAGATTACTTGGTTAAGTTTATTAATTATTTATCTAATACTACTGAATTTCTTAAGTTTATGTCACACATAACAGACAATGAATTCAAGTATTTGGATGTCTTTATATATATATTCTCTGGAGAGTTTACCATGGCGACTGAAAGCAGTAACATAAGCAGTCAAGACAGCTTGCTTGACATAACTGTGTATCCAGTTCCTTGCAGTGGTTCTACTTGTGGTATCAGTGGGGAGCACAAATCCCATGAAGAACTTTTATCTTTGATTGTGAGGATTGTCAAAGATACTCTTCAATACACTGATACCCAGGATAATGTATCCGATGTCCATTCAGCGGATACTGTGCATAGTTTGGCTAGCGCACTTGAAAATAAAGACAAAAAGGATAAGACATCCTCTTCTACCACTATTTCTAGTCCGTCGAGGAGAGGGGCAGGAAGTGACGTCATAGCCAGCATGAGTCGCTTAGTTATGGCAGGTACATCGGCGTCTTCAAACAACAGCGATGGCGTGAGTCAAACTGATGTTTGGGATTACATTTGCAAAACGCACAGTAATCCGTTTGCTGACATAGAAGTCGACACCTCGATTCATGGAGCAAGTAAGTCTCACAATGAAAGTATTTACATGGACAAAGTTAATTGCAGAAAAAGTATTTATGAATTAGAAAAAACTGTATACAGGCACGTTACGTTAGAATTGGAGATCTCCTATTTGGGAGAATGTATCAAAAGAAAAATTGTACCTCAGGGTTTGCGGACAGCTAAATTCCCAAATTGTGTCAGTGAAGGTGACGAGTTGAGCACTAAGTTAATAGAACTTTACAACAATACTGGCCTAGCCATGATGGATTACCTTGTTACTTTTTATAAGAATGAACTTGTAATCATCAAAGAGCACATCAAACAACTAGATGAAAAAATCAAGAGTTTCAGCTGTTTCAAGGATTATATTAATTTATACAATGGTGTGGAGGTGAAGGCTGACAGGCACAGGGCATCTATTGTGGCTAGAAAACACAACAAATTAAAAAGGGATATTCTAGCTTATCAATTGAAACAGGCCTATGTACTGCATGTTATGTCTGAAGAGAATTTGTATAGTGTTGGTGTTGCAGGTAATACTGTTTGTTTGAATACAAATGATGGGGCTGAAGTGGCTACAAACACAGCACCTGCACCAGTGAATGTTCACGTTGGAACAAAGAATGTAAAAAAGAACACTGGACAAAATGTTGTGACTGATGAGAAGGTTGGTACTGCGTTTCCATCTTCAAATCAACATCCTTCAAATCAGTCACAAACAAATTATGCTCAAATATTAGCAGGAGGTAAACAGATACAGAATCAGGGTCCTTTTCGGTCATCCATGATACCGAACAAACAGACTCAGAAGTGGAACAACAGTTATCATCACAAATGGAAGGGGAAGGGGAAAGGGAAGTATCCCAATCAGAGGAAGTACAAGTGAATAATTTTAGACAGGTTGATGATTTTTGTATCAATGTTATAAACCTGTTGAGCACTGTATTGTCCACTGAATTGGTTAATGTTTTGAAAAAAGGTTTTTCTTTTATCCCGAGTAACAAAGTGAATATCGGAAAGTTATTAATAGATTTTAGACTATATTTAAGAAAACTTAATTTGTGTTATATCATGCATGATGTGTTGTTTCAATCTCACACTTTGACTACTGGTGGACCTAAAAAAGCCAGCACCTTTAACCCCCCTTTGCACAATACTCTTCAGGTATTTCAGAGTTTGTGTGAGCAGGAGTTTAGAAAGTTAAACAATGATATGTGGGGAGACAATTTGGCTCCATCTGAGAGACAAGCCTTACACAAATTGTGTAAAAATGCAAACATTAGAATTATGAACGCTGACAAAGGAGGTAAGATTGTGGTCATGGGCACTACCCAGTACAATGACTCGGTGTCTAATATGTTACAAGACACTGAGACATATAAAGTGGTTTATGCCACTGATGTGAAAAACAGCTTCTTAAGGGTCAACACACTTTTGTTTGACATTAGTCAGGGTGAGTTGGATCACCAAAGTTATGAATACCTTTTGGTTGAACATCCCAAATTGGCCACTTTATTTGGCATTCCGAAAGTGCATGTGGATGTAGACAACCCACCTTTTAGACCCATCATTTCAGCAAAGTTTTCCAAAACAGAAAACATATCTATTTGGCTAGATCATTTATTAAATCCCATTGTGCAGAAATCTAGATTTTATATCAAAGATTCCTGGCACTTATTGGAAGAATTACGGAAAATAAACATTCCTTTGCAGTCTGTTAGTATTGCTACGCTTGATGTTAAATCTTTATATACCTCCATCAAGCAAGAGGAAGGGTTGGAATATTTGAGGGAGTATCTAACTAGCCATACAGATGTTGATAATGTTAAAGTGAACAATTTGTGATCTTACGGAGCTTGTGTTAGACAACAACTTTTTTAGATTTGGCAAACACATTTATAAACAGATTTCGGGAGTGGCCATGGGGGCTAGAGTGGCACTAGCATTTGCAAATTTGGTAATGGCTAACTGGGAGCTTAAATTTTTGGTTAATCATCCTAGTTTCAACAAGGTGTTATCCTACTTTAGATTTATAGATGATTTATTATTCCTATGGACTGGCACACCACAAGAGTTTTCTGTATTAGTAGATGATCTGAACCATACTACACAGTTTTTGGTTTTCAGATTGAGTGGGTTTGGGGAAAGTATCCCCTTTCTTGATGTTTTACTTACAGTGGACAAGGTCAGCAATACCTTCAGCAGTCAGGTATACAGGAAGGAGGTATTTGCTAATCAGTATCTACATAAAGATAGCCTACACCCTACACACATGAAAAAAAAGGAGTTGTAAAGGGTCAGATAATTCGTCTGAGTAGACTTACTATGGACGATGACACATTCGTTAAGGAAATTGAATTTTTGAGATCTTTATTTTTTATGTAGAGGTTACACCTTAGATTGGATCCAAAACATAGAACAGGAAGTTATCAAGCTTAGAAAGGGGATTGCCAAACCCATTCTTTTGGCTGATCATATAGGTGTCAGTTCTGGATCCACTAATGTAAGTGGCTGCAATACATATAATATTGCCTTTCCCTTACCTATTGTCAATGAAATGTGGTCCATTAAGGACACTATTATCAACAATTGGAAGGTGTTGTTAGGCAATAGGGATTTGGTAGATACTGTAGGGTTTAAACCTATTTTCACCTACAAAAGGTTGACCAACATTAAATCTATGCTGGAGGTAGATCATGCCAGACATCAAGATAACATTAGAGCTGTTAGCATCAAGAGGGGTACATATGC
Source organism: Protopterus annectens (assembly GCF_019279795.1). Lineage (NCBI taxonomy): Eukaryota > Metazoa > Chordata > Ceratodontiformes > Protopteridae > Protopterus > Protopterus annectens. The sequence continues at coordinate 709,123,214 of NC_056734.1, forward strand.
TTGCAATAATTGTAGGCAATGCAGATTTGTCAGTAATAGTACTTGTGTGTTTGTCAAGTCTGTTAACTACATGATTTGGGCTAAAGGTTACTATAATTGCAATTCAGATTATGTAGTTTATATTGCAAACTGTGCATCATGTGAACAGTATTACATCGGCAAATCCAAGAGGGTTTTGAAAAGGAGAATTTACGAACACAATTTAGCAATAAAAAATAAAGATAGGCTTAACTCTTTAGCTAAACATGCATTAGTTTGTAGGGAGTTTAAGAAGTTTGAGTTTTCAGTGTTGGACAAAATCAACACTAGTGATTTTGGAGGAGACTTCAACAACATTTTGGAGTGTAGAGAGACCTTGTGGCAACTTGTGTTGGGGGCCGATAAGCCACCTGGCCTCAACGAGTCTATCAATTTAAAGTGTTTCTTAAAGTATAGATAACACATTTATCAACTAATTACATATACATATACACATTTATGTACATTGTATATAATCATCAAATAAATTCCTCTCATTTTTTCACTAAAACTATTTATATATATATATATTTATAGGATTGAACATGTATTTACATATACATTTTTATAGCAATATTTTTATGGTAAAGTACAAATATGAAATGGGTTGGTTTTGTTTATGTTCATCGCATGTGTACTTATATTTTTTTATCATTATGTTTTTACATTTACATTTGTATATATATAACAATATTTTAACAAAGTGATTCAATCAATATGAGGTCACTTCCTGTATTATTCAGTATTTAAGGAACTGGGTTCATTGTGTAAGTGTTTCTGAAGAAGTTCACGTATTAAATTTGTGGATGAAAGCGCTAAACAACACTTGTCTGTTTGGTTTCCTGGTTTTCTCTACAGTGTTCAAGTTTTTTTCGTTGGTATCATTTATTTCACTTGTGTGATATATATATATATATATATATATATATATATATATATATATATATATATATGGAGAGAGACAGATAATCGGGGAGATAGGAGATATTTATCTAAAATTTACAATAAACTGACCTACTGTAACTCCTTCCTTTATTTTAGTAGTGAACATTTCGGGTCTATATTAGAACACCAAACATTCAAAATGTCGAGTGTTCTAATATTGAACCAACGTCTATACACACCACTGGAAATGGGTTCTAGGATAGGAAGCACTGCCACACGTAGCACAGAAAAGTAAAAACAGTCCCAATTTTATTAAAATTTGTTAAAGACAGAATCAGTTAAGCGCTTTCATCAATTACATTGACTTCTTCAGAACATCTTAACAACTTCTCCCAAAAGTTTATATGTGCTGTGCAATTAATTCTCCAATTAAACAATTACTGGCAGAGTTACCTTCTTAAAGTGCACCAGTGCCATAACCCTTTTCCTTGTGAAATTTAACTCAACAGTCACCATTAAATATACAGAGAGCTTAATATATCATTATATGCCATAACATTAGTGGTCAATAATCTTTACTCACCCTCACCCTTTAGCTTCTAATATAGCCTTTACTGATATAGCATCATTTAAACCAGGCTGTGTGGTCGAATTCAAAAGTATTTGCCATTTAGACTCGCTCTCATTCAATTTCTTAGTAATAATTTCCCCTCTAGGGTTACCCTTAATTTGTTCTATTATGGCAAATTTAAATTCTTTACAACCTTGACTGTTAGATAAATGTCTATACAGCGCGTTGGTCTCATCCTTTCTCCTTATACAATATGTATGTTCATATATCCTGTTTCTAAGACATCTATCTGTTTTCCCCACATAGTAACAGGGACATAGGGTACACTTAGCTAAATAAACCACATGTTGGGTACGACAATTACCATTTTGAAAATAGACCGTGGTCTGGTTAATATTCTCTAACCTCATCTTCGTACTAATCATAATGGCCCAACATTGGTTGCAATTGCCACATTTTTGTGAAACCCTCCCTGTTCTTCTGTGTGCTGTAGAGTCTTTCCTCATTTCAAACAATGTTTTAAGACTAAAACCGGTTTTAAATACGAACGAAGGCTGTTCGCCCAATAACTTGAAAATGTTGTCATCAGATTTTAAAATAGTCCAGTTATTACCTATAATCTTTCTAACTTCCTTGTCAAAGTGTTCGTATCTTATAATACAAGACCGGTTATGTGGGTTGTCTTTTGGTTGATTCAAGTTCTTAAATATGTTTCCCTTTCCACTACCTAATATAGGTTTATATTTATATTTCCGTTCAGACATAACATATTTAATAGTGTCGTGTGCTAGGGATATAGGATAACCTCTATTTAAAAACATTTTGCCTATGACATTAAATTCCTCCTCTAATTCAGCTAGTTCAGATGTCATCCTAGCTGCCCTTATACACTGCACCTTAATAATACTTGCTTTTTGTTTGTACGGATGACAGCTTGAATATTCCAAGTAGCTGTTACTAAACGTACTTTTTCTAAATATTTTAGAGGCAAAATGACCATTGACAGTGTGTACATAGGTATCCAAATAGGAAATCCCATTACTGTTGAAATTGTAAGTAAATCTTAAATATTGAGTAGTTCCATTTATGTAATCTATAAATTCATTTAACTCATTCTTAGACCCTGTCCACAACATAAAAATGTCGTCCAGGAATCGTACATAGCATTTTATGTATGAATTCCATTTCCCTTGTAATACGTATTGTTCCTCCCAGTCCAATAACACTAAATTGGCAAACCTAGGCGCACATGCCGCCCCCATTGAAACACCATTTTTCTGTTTATAATATTCTCCTTCATAAAAAAATAAAGTTGTTTCTCAATATTATTTCCATAAATTCCAAAATCAGTTGTATTTTATCCTAGTGGAATCCACTGTATTTTTGAATGCTATTCTCAAATCTCCTAAGACCGTCTTCTTCCGGGATACATGAAAATAGTTCCATTACATCAATGGTAACAAATGTGGTATTGTTACTGAATAAATCTTGTGTTAACCTAGACAAAAAATCCCAGGAATCAATGATTATACGATTGATTTGACTATATATATTTTTCAACCATCTATCTATCACCTGACCAAAAGGGAAGGTTTTAGACTTGTTCCCCGAGATAATGGGTCTGAATGGGGGATCCATAAGATTTTTATGGATTTTGGGTATCCCTACAATGGTCGCCATAACTGAATGTTTTACCTTTAAAAATTCATATAATCTGTGTCAATTCTATCGTCCATTAACAAATCCTCTAATAATAAATCTATTTTATGGTGTGCAATGTTTGCCTCATTCAGAGATGCTACCTCATAGTTACCTGTATTGAGTAAGATAGTATGTATTTTATTCACATATTCTAACTGATTGTACAACACTATCCCTCCCCCTTTGTCAGGTTTCATAATTCTAATTTGGTTGTTTTCCTGAAGTTGTTTGAGGGAGTTATACTATATTTTTTGTTAAATTGAAGGACATTTTTTTGTTGTTAACCACATTAAAAGCTTTATATATTTCATCTGTGACTACTTTGTCAAAAGTAGCCAAGGTGGGATTAGTTGGGGGAATAAATGTACTTTTTTTTCTAAGAGGTTCTTCAATAACTGCAGTTCTATTGTTCTCATGAAAAAAGGCGGCTAAGTTTAATTTGCGCAGGTATAGTTTAAATTCCACAATATAGTCAACAATATTACATTTAGATTTAGGAACATATTTCATTCCTTTCGCAAAAAGACTGAAGTGTCCAATGTCAAGCTTAAAATCTGTGTAATTGTACACACTAAAGTATCCCATATTAGAATGTATGTTGTTGTGATACACAATGGGGTTTTCTCCCATTACTGCCTTGCCATCTCTGTGTTTCTCCTTTCCCGCCAATTCCTGTTTTCCATTACTTGCTGTCTTCCCCCCTTCCGATATCGATAATCTGTTCCATCTAAAAAATTGTTGTCACTCCTATAGTTGTAATATTCACCATTTCCTTCCTGCCTAGTACCAAATGTCTTATTCCTATTCTGCATCCTAAATGGTTCCCTTTTGTGAACATCCCATTTATAAGCTGAATTATTCTGATATTGTTTTAGGTCCCTATGCAATTTTTTACATTTCCTTTCAAATTGCTTGTGACAGTTTTTTTCCACCCATTCATATTGTTTGTGAAAAAAATCTTCCCAGTCACTAAACAATAAATCCTGCGTAATGGAAATATTTAACTCTTCAACTTCAGTCATAATAGTACAAATTTTCTTGTCATTACATCTAATAATAAATTCAATAAAAGAGAAACCAAAACTGTCAAACAAACGGTTACATTCATTCATGTTTGAAGTATCCAAATCAACCCCCATGGGCAATTTAGAAAACCTTAAACCCATAGGTACTACTTTAACTTCCAAACAACGCTTCAAATAAGTATTGTCCAACTGTAGACTTTTCACCATACCAAGTGCTTCCTATCCTAGAACCCGTTTCCAGTGGTGTGCATAGACGTTGGTTTTGTGGTTGTTACTGCTGGAGTCATATTTTGTTCTAAGATCGAACCCTAGCAATCAAAAATGCAAAACACGAACATTCGGAACAGCAAATTTTTTCCTAGGGAAAAAATTTGCTGTTCCAAAACACATCCACACAACACAAGCACACCAAACAAACAGCAATCCACACACATACACCTAAACTCTTACACCTAACCCTGCACTAAACTATACATACACCACTAACTATCCACTTACATTAACCCAAACCCTAACCCTAAGGTCCGTCACTATCGCACAGTCACCTCACCCACGCCCTAAACCTAACTCACCTAAGCCGCCCTAACCCACATGTCCACACAATCGCTCACTTACCTGACCTGTGCCCTAACCCTAACTCACCTAACCCACCCTAACCCACACGTCCACACAATCACACACTTACCTGAATCTGACTCATAACTTTCCACCAGAGTGCTGAAAATACCGAAGCAACAGAAACAGACAACCGAATTCTTTCCTAAGGAAAGAATTCGGTTTCCTGTTTCTTCAATATTATCAGCGTTCACTGAAAACGGGTTAATATTAGAACACTCGACATTTCAAATGTTCGGTGTTCTAATATAGACCCAACATTTCTTGTCTCAAAAAAGAAGTATTGTGTAAGGCCAGCTGGTACGTGCAGCTCACATTATTTCCTTGTTTGATTAATTTGTGGAAGAAAATGAAAATGTAAGGTAGATTTTCTTACAAAGGGGTTACCCTAACCAGTATCTATCTAAAATTATTTTGCAGGCTACTTCTGGTTGGGGCAAGAGATTTCTGCCTATTTTAGGGGGAAGGGGTGATTTGGATGATTCTAATACAAATACTGATATAAACATCACAAGACCTCAGAGTAATGAAAGTTATTGTTCTGCAATCTGGAATATAACAGGGAGTATTTGTGTAGAAAGGAGATTATTTGTAAGTACTGGGATTTATTTAGCCCATTGCATGGTACATTAGACAGTTTTAAAAACCCTCCGAAGTTCACATATATTAAGGGATTATGTTTGAAAAATATGTATGAGTCAAATAAAGGGCAAAATGAATAGCAAGATTAGTAAGTACAAGTGTGGTAGCTGCAAACAGTGTCCTTACATAAGCAACATGGAGGAAATATCTTTGGTAAGCCATGGAAGAGAGTTAACAGTTCAGAGTTATTTCAATTGTAACATTACTAGAGTTGTTTATATTGTTATCTGTCATTGTGGTGCCTTTTACATTGGTAAAACAGAAGGGGTACTCAAGAAATGTATAAATGAGCATGTTTACTATATCACACATGATGTAGAAACTAATTCCTTGGCAAACCATGCTAGAGTCTGTGTAAATAATAGGTTTAAATTTTATATTATAGAACAAGTAAGACAAAATCCTAGGGATGGTCATTGGGAAGACCTACTGGAATACTAGGAACTTTATTGGCAATTGTTCTTAAAGGTTAACAGACCCCCGCCGGTCTAAATTATGTAATTTCTATTGCAGCTGTTTTAAAAGTAAGAGCTGCTAAATTATAAATTATAACTTCTACATAACACAACTTTTATATTTTTATATTTATACTTGCTCTTTTTATTTGTCTTTTATATATTTGAAAAGATGTGGTTCACAGTAACATATGTTTTAAGGAAAGGTTCCTTTAAAAGCTTTGAGAAAGGTCTTAATTAATTTATTGTTTTTTAGTTTCTATTGGTGGATATACTTTGTGATTGGATGATGGTACTATATATTCATTTTATTCATGATGTATTTTAGTTCTAATGAAGTTCATTAATTTGAGCAAAAGTGCTCCACTTTTATTCTATCATCTTAATAAAATGTATGTAATATTTTAAAGCAACTCAGTCTGGTGCCACTTCTGTTTGTCTGTGGTGTATTAAAGGCAGTGGTGGTGTGGTTTCTTTTTCTCAAAATGTTCCATAACACTGAGAGGTCCATTTCTGGATTTAGCAGGTACAAAGTAATATCATCTGCAAATAGGCCAATTTTTCTTGATTACTATAGAAATTATATCTTTGAATTTCTGAGTCCCTTATTTTCTTTGCCAATCGCTTTAAATATAAAGAAAATAATGACATGGTGAGAGGACACCCCTGCCTGTTTCCTCTGTTTAGACCAACTTATGAAATAGGATCCGTCCCACTTAAATTCTTACCTCTGATCCTTCATATATCTACCTAATTATCCATATTATTGTACCAGGGAATGCAAGTACTTCAATTGTCCTTCTCATAAAATCTCAGCTTACTCTGTTAAATGCTTTCATGACATCAAGAATCACCAACAACAATGGTATTTTCTTACATTCTGCTTTACTCTGGATCATCATTGCTCTATTAATGTTGTCAAATGTCTGCCTCTCCTCCACAAAACCACACTGATCCATATCTACCAATTTTGGTAACCAGGGCCGGCCTTAGCTGATATGGCGCCCTAGGCGAAATAGTGCTCTGGCTCCCCTTAAGCCTCACCCACATCATACTCATGAAACACCCCTACGAGCCACGCCCACAGGTAGGTCACTCCCCACAAAAGCCACTCCAGTCATTCATTCCCCAAGAAAGCCAGTCCAGTCATTTCCTTTAATTATCTAAATGCATAGAATACAGGATACCTTGTGCTGTAGTTTAAACTGCAAGTGAAGCTGGAAATTTCCTTTAATAAACCTACTTTATCTATTGCTCCTTCACACATACTTTACTGTAAAAGTCATGCCTTCAGAAAATAGAAGCCTATGTGCCTTGGTTCAAAGGGTTGCTTAGGTTAATCTAAACAGTTTAATTTACTCTGGGGTAGGTGAGCAAGCTTAGAGCTCAGTGAAAGTAGAATAGCGACCTCTCTCCTCCCTGTGTACAGAAGCTTAAGCTAGAATAGCACAAACACAGATAGCCATTTGCTAAACAATACAATCTCACAATGAAAACAGGCTTGGCATGAACGGTAAAATTCTCTGCGTCTGAAATTGCATAAAAACCTATATTTATAGAAAATGCATCTGGTCAGTGGAGGATTAAGTTTACATTTGGGCTGTTTTCAAAACAGACTCCTTGCACACATTTTTACGGCCATGCATGCATGTATTTGTTCTTTGATTCATCTTCCTGATTGCATTAAATTATATTCCTTATGTAATACAGCACCACTTGTTAGAATGTTTTAAATTTGTAGTTTTAAGCATTCTTTTAATAAGCAAAGAAACAAAATATATAAACCAATAATGACAAAACTACCCATTTCAGAAAATGTCAACCATAAAAGGCTACTCAGACTTCTGTCATTACAATCCACCAATATCACTCAATATAAACAATCTCTGCAGAAGAGAAATCATCCGAACAATTCCACATTAAAGAAATCTGTAACTAATGAAGAGATTGCCACTGGCAAACAACTTTACATCTAATGTTTCATCGACAAATTCAGTGCCTGTTGCCCTTGAAGAATTAATTGCCTATATTACATTAAAAATGTGGTAAGCTTGTAATATTGCAATAGGAAATTACTAAAACTGACAACAAGTTCATAGCTGCTAGCCATCTCATACAAAGGAGGACATACTTAGGAGTGTAGAACCCTTATCCGCCCTTAAAATGCACCAAATAATTAGCAATCAAATGGGCACTGCAATATTAATACTCCCATCTACATGACTATTCACAATTATTAAAGATATTACTAGATTTTTTTTTAATCTTCCAGAAGACACACATCTCTAAAAATATCATATTAAGGTACACAGATAAGGCTACCTTTTAGCACTGCCCTTCATAGGATCATAGAATCATAGGAGATTACTAGGCTATCAACCTGGAGGTCATTTTAAGCCTAGCCATTTCAACCCAATATAATACCATAGCAGTACTAGTCAATTCCTAATATTGCATTTAGTGATGACTGCCCATTTCCAGGAGGGTCGTGGGCACTATCCCCAATAAGAATTTACGGTGCCCCATTCACTTGTCCAGGTTCCTCTTGAACAGTGTCATATAGGTGCTCTGTTTCACATATATTGATAGCCTGTTCCAAAGATGTAGCAGTTGCTGGGAGATAAATCTGTCCCTCCAGCATGTCCTATTAAAGTTACAGGCCATATTTAAGTCCAGTCATTACTGAGCAAAAATTAACAGTTGCTTTTCTACTTAAAATATTCCCTAAACATCTAAAATATTAAGTTAACTGCAACAGTCTAAAGAATTCCTTAATATTCTAAAACATTTTATATGATGAACACAAGCTTACCATAACTAATCTCTTGTCACCTATGCAGATGTTAAAGCAGCTACATTGATATTTATTACCTTACTTTACTTTATGCAACAGGACATTATTGTCAGTAGAGTTTTTTATTTTATTTTATTTCTTCCTCTTGTAACACATTATCTCCCAGTCCCATGATGTGTGTGTGTGTGTGTGTGTGTGTGTGTGTGTGTGTGTGTGTGTGTGTGTGTGTGTATACACACACACATATATATATATATATATACATACATATATATATATATATATATATATATATATATACATACATATATATATACTGATCTCTGCTGCAGTCAATTGTTTCCACCTCTGCCTATTTGTTAAGTCTTTAAGCCTTCAGTATGAATTGCAAAATTATTTATACAAATGGAATTTATTATTATAATCTACACTTATGGTAAGTGTAACATATCTGTACTTTGCACCTTCTCCCACCCATCCTACAGGGTTTACTTTCCCAAAGCACCATAGAGCCAGCCCCTCCTCAGTTTGTAGGAAGAGGATGTTACATTAGGCTGTTCCTGGTGCAAAAAAAAAGAGGACAATAGAGATCCTTTCTGGTCCAAAAGTCTCAAAAAAATCTTCAAAACGTGTTTAATTAGAATTTTAATGCCTTCTCATCTTGCCACTATAAAGAGGACAGTTGTAGTTGTTAACAAGGAATACAATGTTCTCAGTAGTACCAAACTTCCTTCTTGCCAGTTTTGACATCAGCATGGGCTAACATTATTCTGTGTCACCCTAAAAGGTATCAAAATAGTAATACAAAATACCAGTATTCTCAACATTTTATCTCGACTTTCAAGGGCAATGTTTCAAATCAGTGTTCTGTTTCATTCACAAAACAGAATAGTTTCCATGATTGTGTATGTCTGAAGAATAAGCAGTCTGCGACTGTATGGCCTGACTCACAATATTGTTGCAAAGTGCATTTATAAAGTCACAGTGGACACTATCACAGAAAATTAGGGACAAAGGAATGGAAAGGAATTAGAAATAATTTCAGTGTAAGACTAAAACACTTGTGTATAAGGGAAAAAAAAACTTTTGCCACTGTCCGAGAGCTAAAAATATGCAAACCAAAAAAAAAAATAAATACAAAGTGTGCCATCCTGGATTAACTCAGTCCCTCCTCAGATTTTTCTTTCCTACCTAAAATAACAGAATGCTTCTGATTGCACTTTTTTGAGAAGCTATAGTTTTGTCTCATAAGTTCCCAGGATGTAAAAATGGATGAAATGCTATAAAGCATGAGACATCATCCATATGATTATTTTCCCCCAGTAATGTCCAGTGTTGTCACTTGTCAGTGAGTATATTATATCAGGTTCTTATATGTGCTGACATTCTGTAAGAGGATACAGTAGAAAGCTTTTCATAACTAAAGAAAACCTCCATAAGGCGAGAACACTACATCGGGAATAAACGTCCTGGAACTTCCTTGTAGCTTTGTATATCATCTTTAATTCATGTTTTCTACTTGCTTGACCATGATGTATTGGTTGCATTTTCTTCATGCTTGTTTGCATGTGTTGCACTACTGCTAGATCAATACTAATTCCTCAAGCCTCAACTCCCTGAAAATCAGTTTACTGACAACGTTGACGTTTCTTGACGCACGCACATTCCTCCTTACAGCAGACTGCCAAACCTCGAAGTAACTTTTTTTTTTTAAACTGTCCTGGCCAACTTGCAGCTGTAAGTGGGAGGGTGCTTACCCCCTCCCCCATAGTTTTGGCTTCCAGTTTACACTTCAGCAGGGTGCCGAGAAGAGCACAAACTTTGTTAATTAAAATTAATAAAAACTGTGCCCTTTAAGAGGCTGGCCTTTACGGCACCCTAGGCGGTCACCTACTTCGCCTATGCCTAAGGCCGGACGTGTTGGCAACACCTTTGCCATTCCTTTAGTGTAGGCATAAACTTGGTTTAAAATTGAAACGGGTCTATATGAAGCTGGATCTGATGTGTCTTTGTGGTATTTAGGCATTACAGCCACCACTGCTTTCTTCCAAGATGTCAGTTTACTGTTCTTTTCATACAACTGCTTAACAAAACCATCCATATCTTCATCACTTTCTGACACCCAGACATCCAAAAGAATACCATCTGCTCCTGGAGATATTCCTGCAGATTGATTATACATCACTGTTTTTATTTAATCTTCTCTTTTCTTAACTATTTGTTGAGCCTCATCTATCTCTAACCTTGGCATACTTAAGTTTTCCATAAATATTTCCATTGATTTCTACATTTCTTTGATTTATACAATTTTTCATAAAATTTCTAAAATATCTCTAATACCTCTGCACGATCTCTGGTTATTATTCTTGTTATAGGCTCCCTTAGTTTGGGGACAACCCTTTCTTTTTTCTTTTGCCTAAGTTGTTGTGCTAGAAGTTTTTTTGCTGTGGAGTTATTATCAAAAACAGTTGCTTAAAAGCAATTTTTCTAAACTCGTGCATATTATCCATATATTCCATTGTTTTCTCTTTAGCACTCTGCATTTGCACCTCTTCTTGTTCTGTGAGATTATCCTTTTTCTGCAATACTTAAACCTTTGTTAGACCCTCTAAATAATTATTACTTCTAAATGTATCTGTTTTTCTATTAGATCTACCATATTTGTAGACTTTGTTTTCCTTTTATTCCACTCACTAGCTATATTTTTTGAAGAAATCTCTGTCTTCCTAATAGCTATTGAATAATTTCCATTACTCATTTCTTAAATTTTTCTCTATTTCACAGGTAGGTGTGAAAGTGCTAGTGTCTCATTTTTACTTCATTACCCTGTATTTTATCTCAGTTTTTTTTTTTTTTTTGGTGCATGGTCTAAAACAGTTTTGGATGTGTGTCAAAGCTTTCAATGAAATGCACGTGTTCATTTGAAAAATAATTTCTATCTAGTCTGGCCAAGTTATTGTATCTTGATGAATAATATGTAAATTCTCTTTGAGTTCCTTCTACTGAATTCGCATTTTCCTTACCAAATATTTTCTTCAGAAATCTACCCTTTTTGTTATACTTTCCTTTCAAGGTCCATCAGATACATCCTCACTACTGCAAATCAAATTTCAGTCCCCACCTAAAATAATATTTCCTGCTGAAAGCTATTTCTCCCAAAATGTTCTTATGTTGCATAATAGTAGTTTTTAATGTGATTTAAATACATGCCTAACATAATCCTTCTACTCTAGCAATTAATATAATTATTCCTTTCTTGCTCTGTCACTGACATACCTTCCTTTATCAAATTCACATGCTCATTTATTTCCAAACATATCTCCTGCAGTACTGCTAGCTGCATTTTGCATTTCTTAATACATTTCTAAATCTGTACAGCCATTTATGTTCCAAAATAAAATGGATAGCATAGCCATTATAATAAGAGATTTTTGATCCCTCCTGTTATACATGACATCTTTTTTGAATGTGTATTTCCAACTTTTGTGTTACATACCCACACTAATGTTTGGCAAATTCATCTTTTATACAGTTGTTTCTTGTCATCTCCATTTGAACCTGTGCAACATTTTTCATTGTTTTTTAGTTTTAATGAAAGCTACTAACATAATTGAATATTTTGTCTTATTTTTAAGCCTACTTGCTTACAGAAAAGACTTGTTTTTGGATTAAGCCAAGAGGATTAATCCAGATATTCACCAATGGAAAAATAAGAGAAAACATCTAAACTCCGAACATAACCAGTGCACTTTTACACCCAACCCCCATCCCAGTGGCCCAAGATTACAGCAGATTAACTTAAACTTGCTTTTGTCCATCTTTTTTTCTCTTTCTACGTTGTAAACTAAAAGGGTACTTGCTTACTTTAATATTTTTGTCACATACAACAATCACTGAAAAGACTCACCCTCAATCATACATTTAAAATACCCATGATTACATACTACACAAAACAACTTTGCTATGTAACATTCAATCATTAACATGAAATGTTTTATACAAGTACTATTAAGAAGCAATATTCTTTTACTTACAGTTACTTCCTTCCCTTTTAGTAACCTTCTAAACATTAGTGACATAAAGTGGGGTATATGCTTTACAGTCCACCTGCAAGTTTAACAAATTCATCAAAAGTCCAATCTTTCTTGGCCACTTTTTCTTGCAAAGCCATATTTCATAAATGCGATGGATGCTTTATAATCTCACATTTATTCAGTATTTTCAGTGTTGTTGGTCTTCTTCCTGTACATCTCCATTTCACAGCACCAGGCTCTGGTTCAAGTCCAAGGTACTCCTGATTCTTCTAGTCAACTTCTGTGCTTTTTCTATCAATCATTTTCCTTTTTAAAATTGGAAAGGTTTCACTGTCAAAGTCTCTCTATGCGTTATATTGTCAGGAGAATGAGAAGCAGAGTTCCCATCTCTTTGGTAGCTCACTTTGTTGGATAAACTAAAAATATTCTGACAACATATGGATACAAAAGCTTGAATCTCACATCTGCCTCATAACATTCTCTGATTGCTGGGATACATTTGTGTCTGTTCTGGCTGGTGTACAGTGAATAATCATTTTCCACAAACACTCTGCTGTCTCCAATTTTTAATACTCTTCCCTTCTGCCAAAGTTTGGTCAGGATCAACTGTTTATGCTGGAATGATTGCATCTTTATGAATGCAGGTCTTGTCTGCTTTCTCATGGACTTGTTTGGAGCATACACTCAGTGTGCCATTCCAATTAACAAATTCTTCTGTGGAATACCAGTCCAGTTGTTTATTTGTGTTTTCATACAGTTAATGCAGTCTGCTTCTTCCAATTTCTCTGTTACAGCAGAAAATCTCAGGTTATCTCTGTGTGCTCTGTCTTCCAAGCCATTTTTGGAAACAGCTCTTTTTAAAAAGTACTCAGCCAGCGTTTTCTTCATTCTTACTTCTGTGTTTTTGTGTGTGGGGATAGTTTCATCAGTTCATCTGAATATCTGCTTAAAACTTCTGTCTTTTTTCCAGCCTTTTTTTCAGTTGATATACTCCTTCACTTTTTAATTTATTTTAATCAGCTCTGAGTACAATTGATTTATTTTTTCCTCTAAATTACTGGAATCCATTTCTTGCACCAAAGCTGGAGCTAGAACTGCTTTTTGCTGAACAGCTGCAGGATTCTTCCCAGTCAGTGTTTACTCTTCACCTTTTCCATTTGATTGTATTTCAGGTTCTCTAAATCTCTTATTTGCTGGCATCCAGGCAGTGTACCTACTAGCTAGTAATTGAATTCTACTCAAGCTGGCAGGATTACTAGCTGTTATTTCTCAGTTTCTTTTCTCAACTGGGAAAGCTGAAATTAGTCTGTTGATCAGTGTGCAGTCATCTTAGAAGGACCTATATATTGTATTCTTGATTGCAACTTCTTCTAGCAATATTATGTAAACATTTTTCAATCTGCAATAGGGACTCTTATCCCCTTATATATCAGGTGTACTCTAATCTATTGTTATCACCTTGTATACAAGATATACTTCAATATATTGTAAATAGTTTTATGTGTTGTGGGACTTTTCTCCAGTTGTATATAATTGCTTATCAGCTATTTTAAAATGTTCTTATGCATGTTTGTAGGGCCTTTTATCCAGCTCATTGTAAAATATTTAATTTGTTGTGAATCTTTTCTCTCCTTGTTTATAATTACTCATCATCTCATTGTAAAATGTTTAACCTGTTTCAGGGCTTTTCTCACATTGTATATAATTACTCATCTACTATTGTTTAAATGCTTTTGAATCAATTGCGGAGCTTTTCGTCAGGCCTTCTCTGTAAATGGGCCATTGGCTCTGTTGGACTATCCTGGCTACCAAAGGACAAAAAAGTAAAATAAATTGTAAATGTGAAAATTAGATCACATGACTAAAACATCCCACTACATGTTACCCCATGTACAAAAATCAATCACCTTTTATTTATCTTTGCAAAGAAGGTTTTATTTTGAATTATTTAAAATATAGTTTGAATCATCATACAAAGGCAATATACCATCTTTAAAATTCATAGATCTGTTACAGTATTACCATTTTGAATCTGAAGATGACAAATGTTTTCTCTTCAGCTGAAAGATTTTTACTTGTTCTGCATCTTTTTAGTTTTCTGCCTCTGTAAGGGATAGATGGAGGATTTAGATAAGGCTTTCACAGCAATTTCATACTTTATTCCAGAGAATTAGGAACTTCAGGAGAGAGCTAGGCAAAATAAGTCATACTTAGCTGTTGCCATCATTATATTTTTTGTAATTTTGTCATATTGTAGTAATAATTTACTTCAAAGTGTTTGTTGTACTGGGAATGTATCATAAATATGGTGGCTAATCACATCTTTCCTGAACAAACCTAGGCGTGATGTAATAAGAATGTAGAGCTAGAAATGTACCAATTACTGTTTAAATTCAGAAAAGATAAGTTTGTTAGGTACTTTTTGTACATGAGAAAACTGTATAACAAACTTTATCTACTTGTAATGGGAGGCATGATTAAATCTCACACTACTAACACTCAAAGCAGCCACCACAGAAACGCACTGGAAACATTTTGACTGTTTTAATAGCTGTAACACACTGCAAAAAAAAAAAAAAAAAAGTGATATAGTGAAGTGCCTACAGGTTTGAGCTATTGATTGATCCGATATACTCTTTGCTTCTGCCTACTAATATGTGGGCTAACTCTGAGTGTGTTGGTGTTGTCAAAGCTGTAAAACACTAAGGGCCCGATTCCAAAAGATTGACCACTTACAGTGAGAGCAGGTGTTTTGGAATCTTGCCCCTGTAGTAAGCCTGTTTATAAACACTGAAGTATGTCACTTACACTGAGAACAGGACTTTCAGAATCAGAGCAGACTTACACTGAGAACAATTCTTTTCTAATCTGGCCCTAAATGTACGTAGACCTACTTTCTCTTTCTGTAAGCTGCTGTATATTATGGCAGTTAAAATCCAGTGCCCTGCAAAAAATGTTATGATTAGGTCTCTGATCATAACTTTGTATTGATGCGTACTCAACATGGATTGCCATATATATCATTACTGACATTTTCTGAATAAAAATGCTACTGCTTTGATTTTTGTCTCATTGAAAATGGCATGAACTGTTATTGTCTCTTTTTCTTTATCTTCCTCATTTTTGTTTTGTTTCCTGCAGGTTCAGTATTAGTTGAGTTGCCCTGAACACAACTGACTCAGATAAAGGAGAGATCACTCTCACCCTCAGCCTACCCAAAGACTGTTTCACAGGGTTTAGTGGTAGTTCCACTCCTGTGGGCGCTCCAATGTTTGGTAGCCCAGAGAGCCAACACCCCAAGCTTTAGGGCCTAGTTGAATCTGTGCTACAGAGGACAATGGAGCAGTAGTTGGGCCCTTATGAAGGTCTACTTCAGTGACTACAAGAGTCAGTGCTCACTGTCTTAGCCAGCTCCGACCACTCAGCCACCAGACACCTTGAATCCCTCACCATCAAAGTTAACCTACACAGGATAATCTGGGCAGGGAAATCTTTGTGCCTGCCTGAACTGGAATGATGCCATGTGCAAGACCTTCATCAGCATTTGCATCTATCCACCATCTGTATGTCTATCTCCCATCCATTTGTCAGCCCAACATACTGTTCATATCTGTCTTTTATGTCATTTATGTTTACATCTTAAGCATCCTTAACTCTTGCCTGGCCTTGTTTCCTATGGTGCATGTTCTGCCCTTTTTTCTTTCATCTACTTCCTTTATAAAAACCTATTTAGAAAAATGGAGTTCTGTCACTGCCAAAAAAAAAAAAAAAACAATTACCCATCCTCTACTTCCTCACACACAACTCTCTTAATGCATTCCTTTTGATTTTCCTTTGTCTGCTGCCTCCCACTTTTCTGACTGTCCTATGTTTCTTCTTTTCAAACTTATAAAAGCCCAAACAGGGTGTCCCTATAAAAAAAAAAAGAAAAAAAACCCTTCAGAGTGAATTCAAGTCTAAGGTTTCATAAGCCTCTAGCCAGCTGCAATGAGCCATAACCTGCACAAACTCTCATGAAAATCCTTGAGAGATCCATGCAGCTCCATTCTCTCTGCCATCTGCTTGAATTAAAAAAAGGCAGTTGTGAATTTACATAGATCTGAAGCATGTTCACAACAGCTAAGACATACCTACACATCTGAACTCTTTTCATATCAGTCATCCACAGATTCAGATTTTTGATTTAATACTATGAGTTCCCTTGGATGACTAAGAATTTATTAAACTAGCACTTCTTAGTTGTAATTTGCTTGTTTGCTTACAACCATAGGCTTGCTAGTTGCAAATTTGCAGTATGCATTTGTGAAGCATGGGGCTATGAATACCACTGTAATATTTGTGCTTTGGGTCAAAAGTTTGTAGGTGTCATGAGTTAAAATGTGCTTGAAATCAGAGGTAACAACTTTCATAGTTTTCTGTAATGTTTATGTCAGAGTTTGAACATTTGCTATTACTGTATGTCCTCATGCATGAATATGGGTAAGATTCTCAGATTTCTGCATGAAAGTGATTCTATATAAGAATAAAATCTTATTTCTAGTTAGAACTTCACAATGGCCAGGTAAGGTCATTTAAAAAAAAGTGCCGGGGTCATTTTATTCTGGAAAGCCCAAGTATGCTATAGAACTTTACTCTGCTCAGGAAAAGCTCACATGGAATAAAACTCAGGTTGTATCAGACAAAAGATGATAGTTTTGCATTTTCATATGATATATTTTGCAGGAATAATATTTCTCTTTATTTCAGGCATATGAAGATAACATGCGTCCTCACTAGGGTACTGGTTTGATACAGTACACAATTACACAATGAGGGTTTGAACACCTCCCAGAAGGAGTGGGCAACACCGATTCTGTTTTAGTAAGGAACTAATGCAGGCTTCCAGTGTGAGAGGAAAACAAAAGAGGGGAGCATTATTTCTTTCTTTGCTCAGACAATGACACATTGGGTGCAGAGTAGTGTATGAAGTGCTATGTCCCAGATGACCATGGCTCCATTAGTATCCCAAAAGTGGAGAAAATGGATGGGGTATGACATTTAGGGAAGAGTGGGGATGTGCACACTCTATTGTACACACACAGTGCATCGTTTCTTTGATGGAGACTGGATCAACTGCATGTGTGCAGGTTCTGTTTTGCTAGCTTAAATTCCTTACAGACGTAAGTGCAGCCCAGCACTGATTTCCACTAGACACCCACAAAGAAGGGTTCCTAAATGAATGTGCATGTGAAGGTAAGGGCATTAAAAAAATTCCTGCACACAGAGGATGGTGGGACATTTTGCAGTCCATCTAACCCTCACCCTAAAGAATAAACAAGCTGAAGGGCTCTTACCCAAGGGGAGTGAGCAAAGTTACAGGGGTGGCTTTGAAGGAGAGCTGGATATCAACAGAGAAGTGGAGGGAAAAAACACTAGCGTCATGAAATGGGAATGTCAATGTTCCTGGATTCTAATGTGTTTTTAAATGATATAATATATCATATAATTTGCTTCACTGGGTTCATGGACATAAGTGCGCAGCTGAAAGTTATGTTAAAAAATACATTTGCAGTTTTCAGGTGTAGTAGTTTTATTTCTCATTCTTTCAGGTTTATGGCCCTGTTTTACTCTATTCTGACCAGTGCTTCCCAGTAAGAACATGAGCATTAGGAAATTTGTCAAGCCTCAGCATCTTTTAAATTTTAAACTAGTCATATGTCTGGCTTATATACTACAACTCAGAGGATGAGAAGGGATGTTGAAGAAAGCAAGGAAACTATAGTTGGTGGCTTGAATTTTAAGAGTGCTTGTTTTGAGTTACAGGCACATGGCAGGGGGCTGACTGAACTGTGATCCTTCACTATCAGTGTTGCATCCTAAGGCAAGCAATCTAGAGAAAAAAATAAAAGCTGCTTTTGTCATTCACTTTACACTTTGGAAATGATGGTGGGCACAGAAAGGTTTCATGCAAACTAAGCTGCCATGGATCATACAGCGCTATCTTAGGGAAAATGATTGTGCCAGGGACATATCACTTTACTGCACATCTATGAGTTCAGTATTGTGAGTAAGCCATGTTTGTTGCTAAATTAACAATACATAAATGTAAGCATAAGGGTAAATTTCCAGTGTTGTGACTTAACAATAAATTAGTGTTCATCATTTAAATCTGAAAATATAAGCAGTAATATGGCAGCCCTAATCTAA